>NW_028123565.1:0-462515 GCF_965194805.1 Balaenoptera borealis | reverse complement strand
TAAAATGGAGGTTCAGGGCACTGCAATTCACAAACCTGCAGACTTATAAATGATAACTCTCATCCACAAATATATTGAGGGAAGGCAAAGAAGAGGATTTGAAATCAAGGCAGAATTGCAGGAAACAGATTTCAGGAGGTAGATTCGAATCGCCTTTAAAGCACATGAAAAGCGGCAAAACGTTGACAATGATGCCCTTGGCCAAAAAGGGCGTATGCGTTTTTTCCTGAATATATTCAGGAAAAAACGCATACGCCCTTTTTGGCCAACCAAGCAACCTGGAAAGGCAAATCAGCGCTACAAAGATGTCTCGCTTCCCATCGTTCAAAAGGGCCATGCTGAAAAAAGTGTCAAAACCAGAAATGCAGGACAGGCCATGGAGAAATGGGAGCCTTGCTACACTGATGGGCGGGATGTAAATTGTCAACAGCCACTCTGGAGAAGTGTACGGTGAGTCCTGAAACGTCTAAAAAGCAAAGCTTAGAGAGCATAGGGCACTTCCACTCATGGGGGTATAAATTGGGAAAATTAAAAATCAGCAAGACACAAGCACCCCAAAGTTGAGGGCTGCTCTGTTGACAAGGACCTCCACTTCATTCCACCTTCAATATCCCAGGAAAGAGAAAAATGGATAAAGAAGTTGTGGTCCTTATATACAATGGAATATCACTAAGCCATGAAATCAATGTCATAAGGCTAGTAGCAGCATGATGAGTGGATTTAGGTACGACGACTCTAAGTGAAATAAGTCACACAGAAAAGGACTCTTCTCATAAGGTATCACTTATAGAGGGAATGTAAAAACCGTTACACTTGAACTGAATTACAAAACAGAACAGAGTCACACATGCAGAAAACACACTATGGCTGCTTAACGGGAAAGGTGAGGTGGGGTGATACATAAAACAAGGGTTTCAAATTAGCTCAGATACCGTTCCATAAACCCAATATGTAATAGACAAGACCTACTCCTTGCTCAGAGAACTGGACTCAACACGCCCTATTCACCGCACAAGAATATATCTGACTAGTAATAATCTTAAAACCTATGTATTGATATCTCTCTGTTAGTGTGTCAAGTGGGTAAAAAGCGGCATAAACACAGCAGTGAAAAGCAGCTAAACCCCATTATAAAAATAAATTACTTTGAAAAACCCATGAAACAAAGACAGTGAAAGAGAGAGAAATTCTTACACAATGCGTTCAGGGGCTGTGATGCAACCTGGATTGACCATATCTAGACCCACAGCTGGATGAGACATAAGGGTGGACACAGTTGCGGCTGAGAGGTTTGGTGAGGTTGGGTGAGCAAACGCAGACCCTTTCAAGTAATACTGCGTGGTACCCATCGCATGGGTCCCAAATCTCCAGGTTCAAGGGCATCTTCCTACATCGAAAACATGCATGAGATACCCAGAAGTTGGTACACCATGTGATGGGGAAAGGTTTCTAAAACGCACCTCATTTCTCATCTGCTTGTGCCCGGGTTCGCTATTCCAGCCACTTTACTAGCAATCTCCCTCCTTGGAGCATCAGCACCTTTGACCTCCTGTTCCGTACAGGTTGCAATTTGTACTGAGGATGAACGGAAAGACGTGGAACCAATGAAAGACTAGCTCTTGTTGTTGGGACAGGCACAGGTCACTCTATTTTCCCATCAGGAAGAAGAATTAACCACAGGCTCAGCCTGCCCCCCGGAACCAGAACAGGGCCTGAAGCCATCCTGCGCTTTTGCGGCCAGCTCCCTAAAAAGCGAGTTGTAAAATGGAGGTTCAGGGCACTGCAATTCACAAACCTGCAGACTTATAAATGATAACTCTCATCCACAAATATATTGAGGGAAGGCAAAGAAGAGGATTTGAAATCAAGGCAGAATTGCAGGAAACAGATTTCAGGAGGTAGATTCGAATCGCCTTTAAAGCACATGAAAATCGGAAAAACGTTGACAATGATGCCCTTGGCCAAAAAGGGCGTATGCGTTTTTTCCTGAATATATTCAGGAAAAAACGCATACGCCCTTTTTGGCCAACCAAGCAACCTGGAAAGGCAAATCAGCGCTACAAAGATGTCTCGCTTCCCATCGGTCAAAAGGGCCATGCTGAAAAAAGTGTCAAAACCAGAAATGCAGGACAGGCCATGGAGAAATGGGAGCCTTGCTACACTGATGGGCGGGATGTAAATTGTCAACAGCCACTCTGGAGAAGTGTACGGTGAGTCCTGAAACGTCTAAAAAGCAAAGCTTAGAGAGCATAGGGCACTTCCACTCATGGGGGTATAAATTGGGAAAATTAAAAATCAGCAAGACACAAGCACCCCAAAGTTGAGGGCTGCTCTGTTGACAAGGACCTCCACTTCATTCCACCTTCAATATCCCAGGAAAGAGAAAAATGGATAAAGAAGTTGTGGTCCTTATGTACAATGGAATATCACTCAGCCGTGAAATCAATGTCATAAGGCTAGTAGCAGCATGATGAGTGGATTTAGGTACGACGACTCTAAGTGAAATAAGTCACACAGAAAAGGACACTTCTCATAAGGTATCACTTATAGAGGGAATGTAAAAACCGTTACACTTGAACTGAATTACAAAACAGAACAGAGTCACACATGCAGAAAACACACTATGGCTGCTTAACGGGAAAGGTGAGGTGGGGTGATACATAAAACAAGGGTTTCAAATTAGCTCAGATACCGTTCCATAAACCCAATATGTAATAGACAAGACCTACTCCTTGCTCAGAGAACTGGTCTCAACACGCCCTATTCACCGCACAAGAATATATCTGACTAGTAATAATCTTAAAACCTATGTATTGATATCTCTCTGTTAGTGTGTCAAGTGGGTAAAAAGCGGCATAAACACAGCAGTGAAAAGCAGCTAAACCCCATTATAAAAATAAATTACTTTGAAAAACCCATGAAACAAAGACAGTGAAAGAGAGAGAAATTCTTACACAATGCGTTCAGGGGCTGTGATGCAACCTGGATTGACCATATCTAGACCCACAGCTGGATGAGACATAAGGGTGGACACTGTTGCGGCTGAGAGGTTTGGTGAGGTTGGGTGAGCAAACGCAGACCCTTTAAAGTAATACTGCATGGTACCAATCGCATGGGTCCCAAATCTCCAGGTTCAAGGGCATCTTCCTACATCGAAAACATGCATGAGATACCCAGAAGATGGTACACCGTGTGATGGGGAAAGGTTTCTAAAACGCACCTCATTTCTCAACGGCTTGTGCCCGGGTTCGCCATTCCAGCCACTTTACTAGCAATCTCCCTCCTTGGAGCATCAGCACCTTTAACCTCCTGTTCCGTACAGTTTGCAATTTGTACTGAGGATGAACGGGAAGACGTGGAACCAATGAAAGACTAGCTCTTGGTGTTGGGACAGGCACAGGTCACTCTATTTTCCCATCAGGAAGAAGAATTAACCACAGGCTCAGCCTGCCACCCGGAACCAGAACAGGGCCTGAAGCCATCCTGCGCTTTTGCGGCCAGCTCCCTAAAAAGCGAGTTGTAAAATGGAGGTTCAGGGCACTGCAATTCACAAACCTGCAGACTTATAAATGATAACTCTCATCCACAAATATATTGAGGGAAGGCAAAGAAGAGGATTTGAAATCAAGGCAGAATTGCAGGAAACAGATTTCAGGAGGTAGATTCGAATCGCCTTTAAAGCACATGAAAAGCGGCAAAACGTTGACAATGATGCCCTTGGCCAAAAAGGGCGTATGCGTTTTTTCCTGAATATATTCAGGAAAAAACGCATACGCCCTTTTTGGCCAACCAAGCAACCTGGAAAGGCAAATCAGCGCTACAAAGATGTCTCGCTTCCCATCGGTCAAAAGGGCCATGCTGAAAAAAGTGTCAAAACCAGAAATGCAGGACAGGCCATGGAGAAATGGGAGCCTTGCTACACTGATGGGCGGGATGTAAATTGTCAACAGCCACTCTGGAGAAGTGTACGGTGAGTCCTGAAACGTCTAAAAAGCAAAGCTTAGAGAGCATAGGGCACTTCCACTCATGGGGGTATAAATTGGGAAAATTAAAAATCAGCAAGACACAAGCACCCCAAAGTTGAGGGCTGCTCTGTTGACAAGGACCTCCACTTCATTCCACCTTCAATATCCCAGGAAAGAGAAAAATGGATAAAGAAGTTGTGGTCCTTATATACAATGGAATATCACTAAGCCATGAAATCAATGTCATAAGGCTAGTAGCAGCATGATGAGTGGATTTAGGTACGACGACTCTAAGTGAAATAAGTCACACAGAAAAGGACTCTTCTCATAAGGTATCACTTATAGAGGGAATGTAAAAACCGTTACACTTGAACTGAATTACAAAACAGAAGAGAGTCACACATGCAGAAAACACACTATGGCTGCTTAACGGGAAAGGTGAGGTGGGGTGATACATAAAACAAGGGTTTCAAATTAGCTCAGATACCGTTCCATAAACCCAATATGTAATAGACAAGACCTACTCCTTGCTCAGAGAACTGGACTCAACACGCCCTATTCACCGCACAAGAATATATCTGACTAGTAATAATCTTAAAAGCTATGTATTGATATCTCTCTGTTAGTGTGTCAAGTGGGTGTAAAGCGGCATAAACACAGCAGTGAAAAGCAGCTAAACCCCATTATAAAAATAAATTACTTTGAAAAACCCATGAAACAAAGACAGTGAAAGAGAGAGAAATTCTTACACAATGCGTTCAGGGGCTGTGATGCAACCTGGATTGACCATATCTAGACCCACAGCTGGATGAGATATAAGGGTGGACACTGTTGCGGCTGAGAGGTTTAGTGAGGTTGGGTGAGCAAACGCAGACCCTTTAAAGTAATACTGCGTGGTACCCATCGCATGGGTCCCAAATCTCCAGGTTCAAGGTCATCTTCCTACATCGTAAACATGCATGAGATACCCAGAAGATGGTACACCGTGTGATGGGGAAAGGTTTCTAAAACGCACCTCATTTCTCATCTGCCTGTGCCCGGGTTCGCCATTCCAGCCACTTTACTAGCAATCTACCTACTTGGAGCATCAGCACCTTTAACCTCCTGTCCCGTACAGGTTGCAATTTGTCCTGAGGATGAACGGGAAGACGTGGAACCAATGAGAGACTAGCTCTTGGTGTTGGGACAGGCACAGGCCACTCTATTTTCCCATCAGGAAGAAGAATTAACCACAGGCTCAGCCTGCCACCCGGAACCAGAACAGGGCCTGAAGCCATCCTGCGCTATTGCGGCCAGCTCCCTAAAAAGCGAGTTGTAAAATGGAGGTTCAGGGCACTGCAATTCACAAACCTGCAGACTTATAAATGATAACTCTCGTCCACAAATATATTGAGGGAAGGCAAAGAAGAGGATTTGAAATCAAGGCAGAATTGCAGGAAACAGATTTCAGGAGGTAGATTCGAATCGCCTTTAAAGCACATGAAAAGCGGCAAAACGTTGACAATGATGCCCTTGGCCAAAAAGGGCGTATGCGTTTTTTCCTGAATATATTCAGGAAAAAACGCATACGCCCTTTTTGGCCAACCAAGCAACCTGGAAAGGCAAATCAGCGCTACAAAGATGTCTCGCTTCCCATCGGTTAAAAAGGCCATGCTGAAAAAAGTGTCAAAATCAGAAATGCAGGACAGGCCATGG
This sequence comes from Balaenoptera borealis, assembly GCF_965194805.1. Taxonomy (NCBI): domain Eukaryota; kingdom Metazoa; phylum Chordata; class Mammalia; order Artiodactyla; family Balaenopteridae; genus Balaenoptera; species Balaenoptera borealis. The sequence goes on along the minus strand of NW_028123565.1, from coordinate 456,855 downwards.
AGAAATGGGAGCCTTGCTACGCTGATAGGCGGGATGTAAATTGCCAACAGCCACTCTGGAGAAGCATACGGTGAGTCCTGAAACATCTAAAAAACCAAGCTTAGAGAGCATAGGGCACTTCCACTCATGGGGTTATAAATTGGGAAAATTAAAAATCAGCAAGACACAAGCACCCCAAAGTTTAGGGCTGCTCTGTTGACAAGGACCTCCACTTCATTCCACCTTCAATATCCCAGGAAAGAGAAAAATGGATAAAGAAGTTGTGGTCCATATGTACAATGGAATATCACTCAGCCATGAAATCAATGTCATAAGGCTAGTAGCAGCATGATGAGTGGATTTAGGTACGACGACTCTAAGTGAAATAAGTCACACAGAAAAGGACACTTCTCATAAGGTATCACTTATAGAGGGAATGTAAAAACCGTTACACTTGAACTGAATTACAAAACAGAACAGAGTCACACATGCAGAAAACACACTATGGCTGCTTAACGGGAAAGGTGAGGTGGGGTGATACATAAAACAAGGGTTTCAAATTAGCTCAGATACCGTTCCATAATCCCAATATGTAATAGACAAGACCTACTCCTTGCTCAGAGAACTGGACTCAACACGCCCTATTCACTGCACAAGAATATATCTGACTAGTAATAATCTTAAAACCTATGTATTGATATCTCTCTGTTAGTGTGTCAAGTGGGTAAAAAGCGGCATAAACACAGCAGTGAAAAGCAGCTAAACCCCATTATAAAAATAAATTACTTTGAAAAACCCATGAAACAAAGACAGTGAAAGAGAGAGAAATTCTTACACAATGCGTTCAGGGGCTGTGATGCAACCTGGATTGACCATATCTAGACCCACAGCTGGATGAGACATAAGGGTGGACACTGTTGCGGCTGAGAGGTTTGGTGAGGTTGGGTGAGCAAACGCAGACCCTTTAAAGTAATACTGCGTGGTACCCATCGCATGGGTCCCAAATCTCCAGGTTCAAGGTCATCTTCCTACATCGTAAACATGCATGAGATACCCAGAAGATGGTACACCGTATGATGTGGAAAGGTTTCTAAAACGCACCTCATTTCTCTTCTCCTTGTGCCCGGGTTCGACATTCCAGCCGCTTTACTAGCAATCTCCCTACTTGGAGCATCAGCACCTTTAACCTCCTGTTCCGTACAGGTTGCAATTTGTCCTGAGGATGAACGGGAAGACGTGGAACCAATGAAAGACTAGCTCTTGGTGTTGGGACAGGCACAGGTCACTCTATTTTCCCATCAGGAAGAAGAATTAACCACAGGCTCAGCCTGCCCCCCGGAACCAGAACAGGGCCTGAAGCCATCCTGCGCTTTTGCGGCCAGCTCCCTAAAAAGCGAGTTGTAAAATGGAGGTTCAGGGCACTGCAATTCACAAACCTGCAGACTTATAAATGATAACTCTCATCCACAAATATATTGAGGGAAGGCAAAGAAGAGGATTTGAAATCAAGGCAGAATTGCAGGAAACAGATTTCAGGAGGTAGATTCGAATCGCCTTTAAAGCACATGAAAAGCGGCAAAACGTTGACAATGATGCCCTTGGCCAAAAAGGGCGTATGCGTTTTTTCCTGAATATATTCAGGAAAAAACGCATACGCCCTTTTTGGCCAACCAAGCAACCTGGAAAGGCAAATCAGCGCTACAAAGATGTCTCGCTTCCCATCGGTCAAAAGGGCCATGCTGAAAAAAGTGTCAAAACCAGAAATGCAGGACAGGCCATGGAGAAATGGGAGCCTTGCTACACTGATGGGCGGGATGTAAATTGTCAACAGCCACTCTGGAGAAGTGTACGGTGAGTCCTGAAACGTCTAAAAAGCAAAGCTTAGAGAGCATAGGGCACTTCCACTCATGGGGGTATAAATTGGGAAAATTAAAAATCAGCAAGACACAAGCACCCCAAAGTTTAGGGCTGCTCTGTTGACAAGGACCTCCACTTCATTCCACCTTCAATATCCCAGGAAAGAGAAAAATGGATAAAGAAGTTGTGGTCCTTATGTACAATGGAATATCACTCAGCCATGAAATCAATGTCATAAGGCTAGTAGCAGCATGATGAGTGGATTTAGGTACGACGATTCTAAGTGAAATAAGTCACACAGAAAAGGACACTTCTCATAAGGTATCACTGATAGAGGGAATGTAAAAACCGTTACACTTGAACAGAATTACAAAACACAACAGAGTCACACATGCAGAAAACACACTATGGCTGCTTAACGGGAAACGTGAGGTGGGGTGATACATAAAACAAGGGTTTCAAATTAGCTCAGATACCGTTCCATAAAACCAATATGTAATAGACAAGTCCTACTGCTTGCTCAGAGAACTGGACTCAACACGCCCTATTCACCGCACAAGAATATATCTGACTAGTAATAATCTTAAAACCTATGTATTGATATCTCTCTGTTAGTGTGTCAAGTGGGTGTAAAGCGGCATAAACACAGCAGTGAAAAGCAGCTAAACCCCATTATAAAAATAAATTACTTTGAAAAACCCATGAAACAAAAACAGTGAAAGAGATAGAAATTCTTACACAATGCGTTCACGGGCTGTGATGCAACCTGAATTGACCATATCTAGACCCACAGCTGGATGAGACATAAGGGTGGACACTCTTGGGGCTGAGAGGTTTGGTGAGGTTGGGTGAGCAAACGCAGACCCTTTAAAGTAATACTGCGTGGTACCCATCGCATGGGTCCCAAATCTCCAGGTTCAAGGTCATCTTCCTACATCGAAAACATGCATGAGAAACCCAGAAGATGGTACACCGTGTGATGTGGAAAGGTTTCTAAAACGCACCTCATTTCTCATCTCCTTGTGCCCGGGTTCGCTATTCCAGCCGCTTTACTAGCAATCTACCTACTTGGAGCATCAGCACTTTTAACCTCCTGTTCCGTACAGGTTGCAATTTGTCCTGAGGATGAACGGGAAGACGTGGAACCAATGACAGACTAGCTCTTGGTGTTGGGACAGGCACAGGTCACTCTATTTTCCCATCAGGAAGAAGAATTAACTACAGGCTCAGCCTGCCACCCGGAACCAGAACAGGGCCTGAAGCCATCCTGCGCTTTTGCGGCCAGCTCCCTAAAAAGCGAGTTGTAAAATGGAGGTTCAGGGCACTGCAATTCACAAACCTGCAGACTTATAAATGATAACTCTCGTCCACAAATATATTGAGGGAAGGCAAAGAAGAGGATTTGAAATCAAGGCAGAATTGCAGGAAACAGATTTCAGGAGGTAGATTCGAATCGCCTTTAAAGCACATGAAAAGCGGCAAAACGTTGACAATGATGCCCTTGGCCAAAAAGGGCGTATGCGTTTTTTCCTGAATATATTCAGGAAAAAACGCATACGCCCTTTTTGGCCAACCAAGCAACCTGGAAAGGCAAATCAGCGCTACAAAGATGTCTCGCTTCCCATCGGTTAAAAAGGCCATTCTGAAAAAAGTGTCAAAATCAGAAATGCAAGACAGGCCATGGAGAAATGGGAGCCTTGCTACGCTGATGGGCGGGATGTAAATTGCCAACAGCCACTCTGGAGAAGCGTACAGTGAGTCCTGAAACATCTAAAAAACAAAGCTTAGAGAGCATAGGGCACTTCCACTCATGGGGTTATAAATTGGGAAAATGAAAAATCAGCAAGACACAAGCACCCCAAAGTTTAGGGCTGCTCTGTTGACAAGGACCTCCACTTCATTCCACCTTCAATATCCCAGGAAAGAGAAAAATGGATAAAGAAGTTGTGGTCCATATGTACAATGGAATATCACTCAGCCATGAAATCAATGTCATAAGGCTAGTAGCAGCATGATGAGTGGATTTAGGTACGACGATTCTAAGTGAAATAAGTCACACAGAAAAGGACACTTCTCATAAGGTATCACTTATAGAGGGAATGTAAAAACCGTTACACTTGAACTGAATTACAAAACAAAACAGAGTCACACATGCAGAAAACACACTATGGCTGCTTAACGGGAAAGGTGAGGTGGGGTGATACATAAAACAAGGGTTTCAAATTAGCTCAGATACCGTTCCATAAACCCAATATGTAATAGACAAGACCTACTCCTTGCTCAGAGAACTGGACTCAACACGCCCTATTCACCGCACAAGAATATATCTGACTAGTAATAATCTTAAAACCTATGTATTGATATCTCTCTGTTAGTGTGTCAATTGGGTGTAAAGCGGCATAAACACAGCAGTGAAAAGCAGCTAAACCCCATTATAAAAATAAATTACTTTGAAAAACCCATGAAACAAAGACAGTGAAAGAGAGAGAAATTCTTACACAATGCGTTCAGGGGCTGTGATGCAACCTGGATTGACCATATCTAGACCCACAGCTGGATGAGACATAAGGGTGGACACTGTTGCGGCTGAGAGGTTTGGTGAGGTTGGGTGAGCAAACGCAGACCCTTTAAAGTAATACTTCGTGGTACCCATCACATGGGTCCCAAATCTCCAGGTTCAAGGGCATCTTCCTACATCGAAAACATGCATGAGATACCCAGAAGATGGTACACCGTGTGATGGGGAAAGGTTTCTAAAACGCACCTCATTTCTCATCTGCTTGTGCCCGGGTTCGCCATTCCAGCCACTTTACTAGCAATCTCCCTCCTTGGAGCATCAGCACCTTTAACCTCCTGTTCCGTACAGGTTGCAATTTGTACTGAGGATGAACGGGAAGACGTGGAACCAATGAAAGACTAGCTCTTGGTGTTGGGACAGGCACAGGTCACTCTATTTTCCCATCAGGAAGAAGAATTAACCACAGGCTCAGCCTGCCCCCCGGAACCAGAACAGGGCCTGAAGCCATCCTGCGCTTTTGCGGCCAGCTCCCTAAAAAGCGAGTTGTAAAATGGAGGTTCAGGGCACTGCAATTCACAAACCTGCAGACTTATAAATGATAACTCTCATCCACAAATATATTGAGGGAAGGCAAAGAAGAGGATTTGAAATCAAGGCAGAATTGCAGGAAACAGATTTCAGGAGGTAGATTCGAATCGCCTTTAAAGCACATGAAAAGCGGCAAAACGTTGACAATGATGCCCTTGGCCAAAAAGGGCGTATGCGTTTTTTCCTGAATATATTCAGGAAAAAACGCATACGCCCTTTTTGGCCAACCAAGCAACCTGGAAAGGCAAATCAGCGCTACAAAGATGTCTCGCTTCCCATCGGTCAAAAGGGCCATGCTGAAAAAAGTGTCAAAACCAGAAATGCAGGACAGGCCATGGAGAAATGGGAGCCTTGCTACACTGATGGGCGGGATGTAAATTGCCAACAGCCACTCTGGAGAAGCGTACAGTGAGTCCTGAAACATCTAAAAAACAAAGCTTAGAGAGCATAGGGCACTTCCACTCATGGGGTTATAAATTGGGAAAATGAAAAATCAGCAAGACACAAGCACCCCAAAGTTTAGGGCTGCTCTGTTGACAAGGACCTCCACTTCATTCCACCTTCAATATCCCAGGAAAGAGAAAAATGGATAAAGAAGTTGTGGTCCATATGTACAATGGAATATCACTCAGCCATGAAATCAATGTCATAAGGCTAGTAGCAGCATGATGAGTGGATTTAGGTACGACGATTCTAAGTGAAATAAGTCACACAGAAAAGGACACTTCTCATAAGGTATCACTTATAGAGGGAATGTAAAAACCGTTACACTTGAACTGAATTACAAAACAAAACAGAGTCACACATGCAGAAAACACACTATGGCTGCTTAACGGGAAAGGTGAGGTGGGGTGATACATAAAACAAGGGTTTCAAATTAGCTCAGATACCGTTCCATAAACCCAATATGTAATAGACAAGACCTACTCCTTGCTCAGAGAACTGGACTCAACACGCCCTATTCACCGCACAAGAATATATCTGACTAGTAATAATCTTAAAACCTATGTATTGATATCTCTCTGTTAGTGTGTCAATTGGGTGTAAAGCGGCATAAACACAGCAGTGAAAAGCAGCTAAACCCCATTATAAAAATAAATTACTTTGAAAAACCCATGAAACAAAGACAGTGAAAGAGAGAGAAATTCTTACACAATGCGTTCAGGGGCTGTGATGCAACCTGGATTGACCATATCTAGACCCACAGCTGGATGAGACATAAGGGTGGACACTGTTGCGGCTGAGAGGTTTGGTGAGGTTGGGTGAGCAAACGCAGACCCTTTAAAGTAATACTTCGTGGTACCCATCACATGGGTCCCAAATCTCCAGGTTCAAGGGCATCTTCCTACATCGAAAACATGCATGAGATACCCAGAAGATGGTACACCGTGTGATGTGGAAAGGTTTCTAAAACGCACCTCATTTCTCATCTGCTTGTGCCCGGGTTCGCCATTCCAGCCACTTTACTAGCAATCTCCCTCCTTGGAGCATCAGCACCTTTAACCTCCTGTTCCGTACAGGTTGCAATTTGTCCTGAGGATGAACGGGAAGACGTGGAACCAATGAAAGACTAGCTCTTGGTGTTGGGACAGGCACAGGTCACTCTATTTTCCCATCAGGAAGAAGAATTAACCACAGGCTCAGCCTGCCCCCCGGAACCAGAACAGGGCCTGAAGCCATCCTGCGCTTTTGCGGCCAGCTCCCTAAAAAGCGAGTTGTAAAATGGAGGTTCAGGGCACTGCAATTCACAAACCTGCAGACTTATAAATGATAACTCTCATCCACAAATATATTGAGGGAAGGCAAAGAAGAGGATTTGAAATCAAGGCAGAATTGCAGGAAACAGATTTCAGGAGGTAGATTCGAATCGCCTTTAAAGCACATGAAAAGCGGCAAAACGTTGACAATGATGCCCTTGGCCAAAAAGGGCGTATGCGTTTTTTCCTGAATATATTCAGGAAAAAACGCATACGCCCTTTTTGGCCAACCAAGCAACCTGGAAAGGCAAATCAGCGCTACAAAGATGTCTCGCTTCCCATCGGTCAAAAGGGCCATGCTGAAAAAAGTGTCAAAACCAGAAATGCAGGACAGGCCATGGAGAAATGGGAGCCTTGCTACACTGATGGGCGGGATGTAAATTGTCAACAGCCACTCTGGAGAAGTGTACGGTGAGTCCTGAAACGTCTAAAAAGCAAAGCTTAGAGAGCATAGGGCACTTCCACTCATGGGGGTATAAATTGGGAAAATTAAAAATCAGCAAGACACAAGCACCCCAAAGTTGAGGGCTGCTCTGTTGACAAGGACCTCCACTTCATTCCACCTTCAATATCCCAGGAAAGAGAAAAATGGATAAAGAAGTTGTGGTCCTTATGTACAATGGAATATCACTAAGCCATGAAATCAATGTCATAAGGCTAGTAGCAGCATGATGAGTGGATTTAGGTACGACGACTCTAAGTGAAATAAGTCACACAGAAAAGGACTCTTCTCATAAGGTATCACTTATAGAGGGAATGTAAAAACCGTTACACTTGAACTGAATTACAAAACAGAAGAGAGTCACACATGCAGAAAACACACTATGGCTGCTTAACGGGAAAGGTGAGGTGGGGTGATACATAAAACAAGGGTTTCAAATTAGCTCAGATACCGTTCCATAAACCCAATATGTAATAGACAAGACCTACTCCTTGCTCAGAGAACTGGACTCAACACGCCCTATTCACCGCACAAGAATATATCTGACTAGTAATAATCTTAAAAGCTATGTATTGATATCTCTCTGTTAGTGTGTCAAGTGGGTGTAAAGCGGCATAAACACAGCAGTGAAAAGCAGCTAAACCCCATTATAAAAATAAATTACTTTGAAAAACCCATGAAACAAAGACAGTGAAAGAGAGAGAAATTCTTACACAATGCGTTCAGGGGCTGTGATGCAACCTGGATTGACCATATCTAGACCCACAGCTGGATGAGACATAAGGGTGGACACTGTTGCGGCTGAGAGGTTTAGTGAGGTTGGGTGAGCAAACGCAGACCCTTTAAAGTAATACTGCGTGGTACCCATCGCATGGGTCCCAAATCTCCAGGTTCAAGGTCATCTTCCTACATCGTAAACATGCATGAGATACCCAGAAGATGGTACACCGTGTGATGGGGAAAGGTTTCTAAAACGCACCTCATTTCTCATCTGCCTGTGCCCGGGTTCGCCATTCCAGCCACTTTACTAGCAATCTACCTACTTGGAGCATCAGCACCTTTAACCTCCTGTCCCGTACAGGTTGCAATTTGTCCTGAGGATGAACGGGAAGACGTGGAACCAATGAGAGACTAGCTCTTGGTGTTGGGACAGGCACAGGCCACTCTATTTTCCCATCAGGAAGAAGAATTAACCACAGGCTCAGCCTGCCACCCGGAACCAGAACAGGGCCTGAAGCCATCCTGCGCTATTGCGGCCAGCTCCCTAAAAAGCGAGTTGTAAAATGGAGGTTCAGGGCACTGCAATTCACAAACCTGCAGACTTATAAATGATAACTCTCGTCCACAAATATATTGAGGGAAGGCAAAGAAGAGGATTTGAAATCAAGGCAGAATTGCAGGAAACAGATTTCAGGAGGTAGATTCGAATCGCCTTTAAAGCACATGAAAAGCGGCAAAACGTTGACAATGATGCCCTTGGCCAAAAAGGGCGTATGCGTTTTTTCCTGAATATATTCAGGAAAAAACGCATACGCCCTTTTTGGCCAACCAAGCAACCTGGAAAGGCAAATCAGCGCTACAAAGATGTCTCGCTTCCCATCGGTTAAAAAGGCCATGCTGAAAAAAGTGTCAAAATCAGAAATGCAGGACAGGCCATGGAGAAATGGGAGCCTTGCTACGCTGATAGGCGGGATGTAAATTGCCAACAGCCACTCTGGAGAAGCATACGGTGAGTCCTGAAACATCTAAAAAACAAAGCTTAGAGAGCATAGGGCACTTCCACTCATGGGGTTATAAATTGGGAAAATTAAAAATCAGCAAGACACAAGCACCCCAAAGTTTAGGGCTGCTCTGTTGACAAGGACCTCCACTTCATTCCACCTTCAATATCCCAGGAAAGAGAAAAATGGATAAAGAAGTTGTGGTCCATATGTACAATGGAATATCACTCAGCCATGAAATCAATGTCATAAGGCTAGTAGCAGCATGATGAGTGGATTTAGGTACGACGATTCTAAGTGAAATAAGTCACACAGAAAAGGACACTTCTCATAAGGTATCACTTATAGAGGGAATGTAAAAACCGTTACACTTGAACTGAATTACAAAACAGAACAGAGTCACACATGCAGAAAACACACTATGGCTGCTTAACGGGAAAGGTGAGGTGGGGTGATACATAAAACAAGGGTTTCAAATTAGCTCAGATACCGTTCCATAATCCCAATATGTAATAGACAAGACCTACTCCTTGCTCAGAGAACTGGACTCAACACGCCCTATTCACCGCACAAGAATATATCTGACTAGTAATAATCTTAAAACCTATGTATTGATATCTCTCTGTTAGTGTGTCAAGTGGGTAAAAAGCGGCATAAACACAGCAGTGAAAAGCAGCTAAACCCCATTATAAAAATAAATTACTTTGAAAAACCCATGAAACAAAGACAGTGAAAGAGAGAGAAATTCTTACACAATGCGTTCAGGGGCTGTGATGCAACCTGGATTGACCATATCTAGACCCACAGCTGGATGAGACATAAGGGTGGACACTGTTGCGGCTGAGAGGTTTGGTGAGGTTGGGTGAGCAAACGCAGACCCTTTAAAGTAATACTGCGTGGTACCCATCGCATGGGTCCCAAATCTCCAGGTTCAAGGTCATCTTCCTACATCGTAAACATGCATGAGATACCCAGAAGATGGTACACCGTATGATGTGGAAAGGTTTCTAAAACGCACCTCATTTCTCTTCTCCTTGTGCCCGGGTTCGACATTCCAGCCGCTTTACTAGCAATCTCCCTACTTGGAGCATCAGCACCTTTAACCTCCTGTTCCGTACAGGTTGAAATTTGTCCTGAGGATGAACGGGAAGACGTGGAACCAATGAAAGACTAGCTCTTGGTGTTGGGACAGGCACAGGTCACTCTATTTTCCCATCAGGAAGAAGAATTAACCACAGGCTCAGCCTGCCCCCCGGAACCAGAACAGGGCCTGAAGCCATCCTGCGCTTTTGCGGCCAGCTCCCTAAAAAGCGAGTTGTAAAATGGAGGTTCAGGGCACTGCAATTCACAAACCTGCAGACTTATAAATGATAACTCTCATCCACAAATATATTGAGGGAAGGCAAAGAAGAGGATTTGAAATCAAGGCAGAATTGCAGGAAACAGATTTCAGGAGGTAGATTCGAATCGCCTTTAAAGCACATGAAAAGCGGCAAAACGTTGACAATGATGCCCTTGGCCAAAAAGGGCGTATGCGTTTTTTCCTGAATATATTCAGGAAAAAACGCATACGCCCTTTTTGGCCAACCAAGCAACCTGGAAAGGCAAATCAGCGCTACAAAGATGTCTCGCTTCCCATCGGTCAAAAGGGCCATGCTGAAAAAAGTGTCAAAACCAGAAATGCAGGACAGGCCATGGAGAAATGGGAGCCTTGCTACACTGATGGGCGGGATGTAAATTGTCAACAGCCACTCTGGAGAAGTGTACGGTGAGTCCTGAAACGTCTAAAAAGCAAAGCTTAGAGAGCATAGGGCACTTCCACTCATGGGGGTATAAATTGGGAAAATGAAAAATCAGCAAGACACAAGCACCCCAAAGTTGAGGGCTGCTCTGTTGACAAGGACCTCCACTTCATTCCACCTTCAATATCCCAGGAAAGAGAAAAATGGATAAAGAAGTTGTGGTCCTTATGTACAATGGAATATCACTAAGCCATGAAATCAATGTCATAAGGCTAGTAGCAGCATGATGAGTGGATTTAGGTACGACGACTCTAAGTGAAATAAGTCACACAGAAAAGGACTCTTCTCATAAGGTATCACTGATAGAGGGAATGTAAAAACCGTTACACTTGAACTGAATTACAAAACAGAAGAGAGTCACACATGCAGAAAACACACTATGGCTGCTTAACGGGAAAGGTGAGGTGGGGTGATACATAAAACAAGGGTTTCAAATTAGCTCAGATACCGTTCCATAAACCCAATATGTAATAGACAAGACCTACTCCTTGCTCAGAGAACTGGACTCAACACGCCCTATTCACCGCACAAGAATATATCTGACTAGTAATAATCTTAAAACCTATGTATTGATATCTCTCTGTTAGTGTGTCAATTGGGTGTAAAGCGGCATAAACACAGCAGTGAAAAGCAGCTAAACCCCATTATAAAAATAAATTACTTTGAAAAACCCATGAAACAAAGACAGTGAAAGAGAGAGAAATTCTTACACAATGCGTTCAGGGGCTGTGATGCAACCTGGATTGACCATATCTAGACCCACAGCTGGATGAGACATAAGGGTGGACACTGTTGCGGCTGAGAGGTTTGGTGAGGTTGGGTGAGCAAACGCAGACCCTTTAAAGTAATACTTCGTGGTACCCATCACATGGGTCCCAAATCTCCAGGTTCAAGGGCATCTTCCTACATCGAAAACATGCATGAGATACCCAGAAGATGGTACACCGTGTGATGGGGAAAGGTTTCTAAAACGCACCTCATTTCTCATCTGCTTGTGCCCGGGTTCGCCATTCCAGCCACTTTACTAGCAATCTCCCTCCTTGGAGCATCAGCACCTTTAACCTCCTGTTCCGTACAGGTTGCAATTTGTACTGAGGATGAACGGGAAGACGTGGAACCAATGAAAGACTAGCTCTTGGTGTTGGGACAGGCACAGGTCACTCTATTTTCCCATCAGGAAGAAGAATTAACCACAGGCTCAGCCTGCCCCCCGGAACCAGAACAGGGCCTGAAGCCATCCTGCGCTTTTGCGGCCAGCTCCCTAAAAAGCGAGTTGTAAAATGGAGGTTCAGGGCACTGCAATTCACAAACCTGCAGACTTATAAATGATAACTCTCATCCACAAATATATTGAGGGAAGGCAAAGAAGAGGATTTGAAATCAAGGCAGAATTGCAGGAAACAGATTTCAGGAGGTAGATTCGAATCGCCTTTAAAGCACATGAAAAGCGGCAAAACGTTGACAATGATGCCCTTGGCCAAAAAGGGCGTATGCGTTTTTTCCTGAATATATTCAGGAAAAAACGCATACGCCCTTTTTGGCCAACCAAGCAACCTGGAAAGGCAAATCAGCGCTACAAAGATGTCTCGCTTCCCATCGGTCAAAAGGGCCATGCTGAAAAAAGTGTCAAAACCAGAAATGCAGGACAGGCCATGGAGAAATGGGAGCCTTGCTACACTGATGGGCGGGATGTAAATTGCCAACAGCCACTCTGGAGAAGCGTACAGTGAGTCCTGAAACATCTAAAAAACAAAGCTTAGAGAGCATAGGGCACTTCCACTCATGGGGTTATAAATTGGGAAAATGAAAAATCAGCAAGACACAAGCACCCCAAAGTTTAGGGCTGCTCTGTTGACAAGGACCTCCACTTCATTCCACCTTCAATATCCCAGGAAAGAGAAAAATGGATAAAGAAGTTGTGGTCCATATGTACAATGGAATATCACTCAGCCATGAAATCAATGTCATAAGGCTAGTAGCAGCATGATGAGTGGATTTAGGTACGACGATTCTAAGTGAAATAAGTCACACAGAAAAGGACACTTCTCATAAGGTATCACTTATAGAGGGAATGTAAAAACCGTTACACTTGAACTGAATTACAAAACAAAACAGAGTCACACATGCAGAAAACACACTATGGCTGCTTAACGGGAAAGGTGAGGTGGGGTGATACATAAAACAAGGGTTTCAAATTAGCTCAGATACCGTTCCATAAACCCAATATGTAATAGACAAGACCTACTCCTTGCTCAGAGAACTGGACTCAACACGCCCTATTCACCGCACAAGAATATATCTGACTAGTAATAATCTTAAAACCTATGTATTGATATCTCTCTGTTAGTGTGTCAATTGGGTGTAAAGCGGCATAAACACAGCAGTGAAAAGCAGCTAAACCCCATTATAAAAATAAATTACTTTGAAAAACCCATGAAACAAAGACAGTGAAAGAGAGAGAAATTCTTACACAATGCGTTCAGGGGCTGTGATGCAACCTGGATTGACCATATCTAGACCCACAGCTGGATGAGACATAAGGGTGGACACTGTTGCGGCTGAGAGGTTTGGTGAGGTTGGGTGAGCAAACGCAGACCCTTTAAAGTAATACTTCGTGGTACCCATCACATGGGTCCCAAATCTCCAGGTTCAAGGGCATCTTCCTACATCGAAAACATGCATGAGATACCCAGAAGATGGTACACCGTGTGATGTGGAAAGGTTTCTAAAACGCACCTCATTTCTCATCTGCTTGTGCCCGGGTTCGCCATTCCAGCCACTTTACTAGCAATCTCCCTCCTTGGAGCATCAGCACCTTTAACCTCCTGTTCCGTACAGGTTGCAATTTGTCCTGAGGATGAACGGGAAGACGTGGAACCAATGAAAGACTAGCTCTTGGTGTTGGGACAGGCACAGGTCACTCTATTTTCCCATCAGGAAGAAGAATTAACCACAGGCTCAGCCTGCCCCCCGGAACCAGAACAGGGCCTGAAGCCATCCTGCGCTTTTGCGGCCAGCTCCCTAAAAAGCGAGTTGTAAAATGGAGGTTCAGGGCACTGCAATTCACAAACCTGCAGACTTATAAATGATAACTCTCATCCACAAATATATTGAGGGAAGGCAAAGAAGAGGATTTGAAATCAAGGCAGAATTGCAGGAAACAGATTTCAGGAGGTAGATTCGAATCGCCTTTAAAGCACATGAAAAGCGGCAAAACGTTGACAATGATGCCCTTGGCCAAAAAGGGCGTATGCGTTTTTTCCTGAATATATTCAGGAAAAAACGCATACGCCCTTTTTGGCCAACCAAGCAACCTGGAAAGGCAAATCAGCGCTACAAAGATGTCTCGCTTCCCATCGGTCAAAAGGGCCATGCTGAAAAAAGTGTCAAAACCAGAAATGCAGGACAGGCCATGGAGAAATGGGAGCCTTGCTACACTGATGGGCGGGATGTAAATTGTCAACAGCCACTCTGGAGAAGTGTACGGTGAGTCCTGAAACGTCTAAAAAGCAAAGCTTAGAGAGCATAGGGCACTTCCACTCATGGGGGTATAAATTGGGAAAATTAAAAATCAGCAAGACACAAGCACCCCAAAGTTGAGGGCTGCTCTGTTGACAAGGACCTCCACTTCATTCCACCTTCAATATCCCAGGAAAGAGAAAAATGGATAAAGAAGTTGTGGTCCTTATGTACAATGGAATATCACTAAGCCATGAAATCAATGTCATAAGGCTAGTAGCAGCATGATGAGTGGATTTAGGTACGACGACTCTAAGTGAAATAAGTCACACAGAAAAGGACTCTTCTCATAAGGTATCACTTATAGAGGGAATGTAAAAACCGTTACACTTGAACTGAATTACAAAACAGAAGAGAGTCACACATGCAGAAAACACACTATGGCTGCTTAACGGGAAAGGTGAGGTGGGGTGATACATAAAACAAGGGTTTCAAATTAGCTCAGATACCGTTCCATAAACCCAATATGTAATAGACAAGACCTACTCCTTGCTCAGAGAACTGGACTCAACACGCCCTATTCACCGCACAAGAATATATCTGACTAGTAATAATCTTAAAAGCTATGTATTGATATCTCTCTGTTAGTGTGTCAAGTGGGTGTAAAGCGGCATAAACACAGCAGTGAAAAGCAGCTAAACCCCATTATAAAAATAAATTACTTTGAAAAACCCATGAAACAAAGACAGTGAAAGAGAGAGAAATTCTTACACAATGCGTTCAGGGGCTGTGATGCAACCTGGATTGACCATATCTAGACCCACAGCTGGATGAGACATAAGGGTGGACACTGTTGCGGCTGAGAGGTTTAGTGAGGTTGGGTGAGCAAACGCAGACCCTTTAAAGTAATACTGCGTGGTACCCATCGCATGGGTCCCAAATCTCCAGGTTCAAGGTCATCTTCCTACATCGTAAACATGCATGAGATACCCAGAAGATGGTACACCGTGTGATGGGGAAAGGTTTCTAAAACGCACCTCATTTCTCATCTGCCTGTGCCCGGGTTCGCCATTCCAGCCACTTTACTAGCAATCTACCTACTTGGAGCATCAGCACCTTTAACCTCCTGTCCCGTACAGGTTGCAATTTGTCCTGAGGATGAACGGGAAGACGTGGAACCAATGAGAGACTAGCTCTTGGTGTTGGGACAGGCACAGGCCACTCTATTTTCCCATCAGGAAGAAGAATTAACCACAGGCTCAGCCTGCCACCCGGAACCAGAACAGGGCCTGAAGCCATCCTGCGCTATTGCGGCCAGCTCCCTAAAAAGCGAGTTGTAAAATGGAGGTTCAGGGCACTGCAATTCACAAACCTGCAGACTTATAAATGATAACTCTCGTCCACAAATATATTGAGGGAAGGCAAAGAAGAGGATTTGAAATCAAGGCAGAATTGCAGGAAACAGATTTCAGGAGGTAGATTCGAATCGCCTTTAAAGCACATGAAAAGCGGCAAAACGTTGACAATGATGCCCTTGGCCAAAAAGGGCGTATGCGTTTTTTCCTGAATATATTCAGGAAAAAACGCATACGCCCTTTTTGGCCAACCAAGCAACCTGGAAAGGCAAATCAGCGCTACAAAGATGTCTCGCTTCCCATCGGTCAAAAGGGCCATGCTGAAAAAAGTGTCAAAACCAGAAATGCAGGACAGGCCATGGAGAAATGGGAGCCTTGCTACACTGATGGGCGGGATGTAAATTGTCAACAGCCACTCTGGAGAAGTGTACGGTGAGTCCTGAAACGTCTAAAAAGCAAAGCTTAGAGAGCATAGGGCACTTCCACTCATGGGGGTATAAATTGGGAAAATGAAAAATCAGCAAGACACAAGCACCCCAAAGTTGAGGGCTGCTCTGTTGACAAGGACCTCCACTTCATTCCACCTTCAATATCCCAGGAAAGAGAAAAATGGATAAAGAAGTTGTGGTCCTTATGTACAATGGAATATCACTAAGCCATGAAATCAATGTCATAAGGCTAGTAGCAGCATGATGAGTGGATTTAGGTACGACGACTCTAAGTGAAATAAGTCACACAGAAAAGGACTCTTCTCATAAGGTATCACTGATAGAGGGAATGTAAAAACCGTTACACTTGAACTGAATTACAAAACAGAAGAGAGTCACACATGCAGAAAACACACTATGGCTGCTTAACGGGAAAGGTGAGGTGGGGTGATACATAAAACAAGGGTTTCAAATTAGCTCAGATACCGTTCCATAAACCCAATATGTAATAGACAAGACCTACTCCTTGCTCAGAGAACTGGACTCAACACGCCCTATTCACCGCACAAGAATATATCTGACTAGTAATAATCTTAAAACCTATGTATTGATATCTCTCTGTTAGTGTGTCAATTGGGTGTAAAGCGGCATAAACACAGCAGTGAAAAGCAGCTAAACCCCATTATAAAAATAAATTACTTTGAAAAACCCATGAAACAAAGACAGTGAAAGAGAGAGAAATTCTTACACAATGCGTTCAGGGGCTGTGATGCAACCTGGATTGACCATATCTAGACCCACAGCTGGATGAGACATAAGGGTGGACACTGTTGCGGCTGAGAGGTTTGGTGAGGTTGGGTGAGCAAACGCAGACCCTTTAAAGTAATACTTCGTGGTACCCATCACATGGGTCCCAAATCTCCAGGTTCAAGGGCATCTTCCTACATCGAAAACATGCATGAGATACCCAGAAGATGGTACACCGTGTGATGGGGAAAGGTTTCTAAAACGCACCTCATTTCTCATCTGCTTGTGCCCGGGTTCGCCATTCCAGCCACTTTACTAGCAATCTCCCTCCTTGGAGCATCAGCACCTTTAACCTCCTGTTCCGTACAGGTTGCAATTTGTACTGAGGATGAACGGGAAGACGTGGAACCAATGAAAGACTAGCTCTTGGTGTTGGGACAGGCACAGGTCACTCTATTTTCCCATCAGGAAGAAGAATTAACCACAGGCTCAGCCTGCCCCCCGGAACCAGAACAGGGCCTGAAGCCATCCTGCGCTTTTGCGGCCAGCTCCCTAAAAAGCGAGTTGTAAAATGGAGGTTCAGGGCACTGCAATTCACAAACCTGCAGACTTATAAATGATAACTCTCATCCACAAATATATTGAGGGAAGGCAAAGAAGAGGATTTGAAATCAAGGCAGAATTGCAGGAAACAGATTTCAGGAGGTAGATTCGAATCGCCTTTAAAGCACATGAAAAGCGGCAAAACGTTGACAATGATGCCCTTGGCCAAAAAGGGCGTATGCGTTTTTTCCTGAATATATTCAGGAAAAAACGCATACGCCCTTTTTGGCCAACCAAGCAACCTGGAAAGGCAAATCAGCGCTACAAAGATGTCTCGCTTCCCATCGGTCAAAAGGGCCATGCTGAAAAAAGTGTCAAAACCAGAAATGCAGGACAGGCCATGGAGAAATGGGAGCCTTGCTACACTGATGGGCGGGATGTAAATTGCCAACAGCCACTCTGGAGAAGCGTACAGTGAGTCCTGAAACATCTAAAAAACAAAGCTTAGAGAGCATAGGGCACTTCCACTCATGGGGTTATAAATTGGGAAAATGAAAAATCAGCAAGACACAAGCACCCCAAAGTTTAGGGCTGCTCTGTTGACAAGGACCTCCACTTCATTCCACCTTCAATATCCCAGGAAAGAGAAAAATGGATAAAGAAGTTGTGGTCCATATGTACAATGGAATATCACTCAGCCATGAAATCAATGTCATAAGGCTAGTAGCAGCATGATGAGTGGATTTAGGTACGACGATTCTAAGTGAAATAAGTCACACAGAAAAGGACACTTCTCATAAGGTATCACTTATAGAGGGAATGTAAAAACCGTTACACTTGAACTGAATTACAAAACAAAACAGAGTCACACATGCAGAAAACACACTATGGCTGCTTAACGGGAAAGGTGAGGTGGGGTGATACATAAAACAAGGGTTTCAAATTAGCTCAGATACCGTTCCATAAACCCAATATGTAATAGACAAGACCTACTCCTTGCTCAGAGAACTGGACTCAACACGCCCTATTCACCGCACAAGAATATATCTGACTAGTAATAATCTTAAAACCTATGTATTGATATCTCTCTGTTAGTGTGTCAATTGGGTGTAAAGCGGCATAAACACAGCAGTGAAAAGCAGCTAAACCCCATTATAAAAATAAATTACTTTGAAAAACCCATGAAACAAAGACAGTGAAAGAGAGAGAAATTCTTACACAATGCGTTCAGGGGCTGTGATGCAACCTGGATTGACCATATCTAGACCCACAGCTGGATGAGACATAAGGGTGGACACTGTTGCGGCTGAGAGGTTTGGTGAGGTTGGGTGAGCAAACGCAGACCCTTTAAAGTAATACTTCGTGGTACCCATCACATGGGTCCCAAATCTCCAGGTTCAAGGGCATCTTCCTACATCGAAAACATGCATGAGATACCCAGAAGATGGTACACCGTGTGATGTGGAAAGGTTTCTAAAACGCACCTCATTTCTCATCTGCTTGTGCCCGGGTTCGCCATTCCAGCCACTTTACTAGCAATCTCCCTCCTTGGAGCATCAGCACCTTTAACCTCCTGTTCCGTACAGGTTGCAATTTGTCCTGAGGATGAACGGGAAGACGTGGAACCAATGAAAGACTAGCTCTTGGTGTTGGGACAGGCACAGGTCACTCTATTTTCCCATCAGGAAGAAGAATTAACCACAGGCTCAGCCTGCCCCCCGGAACCAGAACAGGGCCTGAAGCCATCCTGCGCTTTTGCGGCCAGCTCCCTAAAAAGCGAGTTGTAAAATGGAGGTTCAGGGCACTGCAATTCACAAACCTGCAGACTTATAAATGATAACTCTCATCCACAAATATATTGAGGGAAGGCAAAGAAGAGGATTTGAAATCAAGGCAGAATTGCAGGAAACAGATTTCAGGAGGTAGATTCGAATCGCCTTTAAAGCACATGAAAAGCGGCAAAACGTTGACAATGATGCCCTTGGCCAAAAAGGGCGTATGCGTTTTTTCCTGAATATATTCAGGAAAAAACGCATACGCCCTTTTTGGCCAACCAAGCAACCTGGAAAGGCAAATCAGCGCTACAAAGATGTCTCGCTTCCCATCGGTCAAAAGGGCCATGCTGAAAAAAGTGTCAAAACCAGAAATGCAGGACAGGCCATGGAGAAATGGGAGCCTTGCTACACTGATGGGCGGGATGTAAATTGCCAACAGCCACTCTGGAGAAGCGTACAGTGAGTCCTGAAACATCTAAAAAACAAAGCTTAGAGAGCATAGGGCACTTCCACTCATGGGGTTATAAATTGGGAAAATGAAAAATCAGCAAGACACAAGCACCCCAAAGTTTAGGGCTGCTCTGTTGACAAGGACCTCCACTTCATTCCACCTTCAATATCCCAGGAAAGAGAAAAATGGATAAAGAAGTTGTGGTCCATATGTACAATGGAATATCACTCAGCCATGAAATCAATGTCATAAGGCTAGTAGCAGCATGATGAGTGGATTTAGGTACGACGATTCTAAGTGAAATAAGTCACACAGAAAAGGACACTTCTCATAAGGTATCACTTATAGAGGGAATGTAAAAACCGTTACACTTGAACTGAATTACAAAACAAAACAGAGTCACACATGCAGAAAACACACTATGGCTGCTTAACGGGAAAGGTGAGGTGGGGTGATACATAAAACAAGGGTTTCAAATTAGCTCAGATACCGTTCCATAAACCCAATATGTAATAGACAAGACCTACTCCTTGCTCAGAGAACTGGACTCAACACGCCCTATTCACCGCACAAGAATATATCTGACTAGTAATAATCTTAAAACCTATGTATTGATATCTCTCTGTTAGTGTGTCAATTGGGTGTAAAGCGGCATAAACACAGCAGTGAAAAGCAGCTAAACCCCATTATAAAAATAAATTACTTTGAAAAACCCATGAAACAAAGACAGTGAAAGAGAGAGAAATTCTTACACAATGCGTTCAGGGGCTGTGATGCAACCTGGATTGACCATATCTAGACCCACAGCTGGATGAGACATAAGGGTGGACACTGTTGCGGCTGAGAGGTTTGGTGAGGTTGGGTGAGCAAACGCAGACCCTTTAAAGTAATACTTCGTGGTACCCATCACATGGGTCCCAAATCTCCAGGTTCAAGGGCATCTTCCTACATCGAAAACATGCATGAGATACCCAGAAGATGGTACACCGTGTGATGTGGAAAGGTTTCTAAAACGCACCTCATTTCTCATCTGCTTGTGCCCGGGTTCGCCATTCCAGCCACTTTACTAGCAATCTCCCTCCTTGGAGCATCAGCACCTTTAACCTCCTGTTCCGTACAGGTTGCAATTTGTCCTGAGGATGAACGGGAAGACGTGGAACCAATGAAAGACTAGCTCTTGGTGTTGGGACAGGCACAGGTCACTCTATTTTCCCATCAGGAAGAAGAATTAACCACAGGCTCAGCCTGCCCCCCGGAACCAGAACAGGGCCTGAAGCCATCCTGCGCTTTTGCGGCCAGCTCCCTAAAAAGCGAGTTGTAAAATGGAGGTTCAGGGCACTGCAATTCACAAACCTGCAGACTTATAAATGATAACTCTCATCCACAAATATATTGAGGGAAGGCAAAGAAGAGGATTTGAAATCAAGGCAGAATTGCAGGAAACAGATTTCAGGAGGTAGATTCGAATCGCCTTTAAAGCACATGAAAAGCGGCAAAACGTTGACAATGATGCCCTTGGCCAAAAAGGGCGTATGCGTTTTTTCCTGAATATATTCAGGAAAAAACGCATACGCCCTTTTTGGCCAACCAAGCAACCTGGAAAGGCAAATCAGCGCTACAAAGATGTCTCGCTTCCCATCGGTCAAAAGGGCCATGCTGAAAAAAGTGTCAAAACCAGAAATGCAGGACAGGCCATGGAGAAATGGGAGCCTTGCTACACTGATGGGCGGGATGTAAATTGTCAACAGCCACTCTGGAGAAGTGTACGGTGAGTCCTGAAACGTCTAAAAAGCAAAGCTTAGAGAGCATAGGGCACTTCCACTCATGGGGGTATAAATTGGGAAAATTAAAAATCAGCAAGACACAAGCACCCCAAAGTTGAGGGCTGCTCTGTTGACAAGGACCTCCACTTCATTCCACCTTCAATATCCCAGGAAAGAGAAAAATGGATAAAGAAGTTGTGGTCCTTATGTACAATGGAATATCACTAAGCCATGAAATCAATGTCATAAGGCTAGTAGCAGCATGATGAGTGGATTTAGGTACGACGACTCTAAGTGAAATAAGTCACACAGAAAAGGACTCTTCTCATAAGGTATCACTTATAGAGGGAATGTAAAAACCGTTACACTTGAACTGAATTACAAAACAGAAGAGAGTCACACATGCAGAAAACACACTATGGCTGCTTAACGGGAAAGGTGAGGTGGGGTGATACATAAAACAAGGGTTTCAAATTAGCTCAGATACCGTTCCATAAACCCAATATGTAATAGACAAGACCTACTCCTTGCTCAGAGAACTGGACTCAACACGCCCTATTCACCGCACAAGAATATATCTGACTAGTAATAATCTTAAAAGCTATGTATTGATATCTCTCTGTTAGTGTGTCAAGTGGGTGTAAAGCGGCATAAACACAGCAGTGAAAAGCAGCTAAACCCCATTATAAAAATAAATTACTTTGAAAAACCCATGAAACAAAGACAGTGAAAGAGAGAGAAATTCTTACACAATGCGTTCAGGGGCTGTGATGCAACCTGGATTGACCATATCTAGACCCACAGCTGGATGAGACATAAGGGTGGACACTGTTGCGGCTGAGAGGTTTAGTGAGGTTGGGTGAGCAAACGCAGACCCTTTAAAGTAATACTGCGTGGTACCCATCGCATGGGTCCCAAATCTCCAGGTTCAAGGTCATCTTCCTACATCGTAAACATGCATGAGATACCCAGAAGATGGTACACCGTGTGATGGGGAAAGGTTTCTAAAACGCACCTCATTTCTCATCTGCCTGTGCCCGGGTTCGCCATTCCAGCCACTTTACTAGCAATCTACCTACTTGGAGCATCAGCACCTTTAACCTCCTGTCCCGTACAGGTTGCAATTTGTCCTGAGGATGAACGGGAAGACGTGGAACCAATGAGAGACTAGCTCTTGGTGTTGGGACAGGCACAGGCCACTCTATTTTCCCATCAGGAAGAAGAATTAACCACAGGCTCAGCCTGCCACCCGGAACCAGAACAGGGCCTGAAGCCATCCTGCGCTATTGCGGCCAGCTCCCTAAAAAGCGAGTTGTAAAATGGAGGTTCAGGGCACTGCAATTCACAAACCTGCAGACTTATAAATGATAACTCTCGTCCACAAATATATTGAGGGAAGGCAAAGAAGAGGATTTGAAATCAAGGCAGAATTGCAGGAAACAGATTTCAGGAGGTAGATTCGAATCGCCTTTAAAGCACATGAAAAGCGGCAAAACGTTGACAATGATGCCCTTGGCCAAAAAGGGCGTATGCGTTTTTTCCTGAATATATTCAGGAAAAAACGCATACGCCCTTTTTGGCCAACCAAGCAACCTGGAAAGGCAAATCAGCGCTACAAAGATGTCTCGCTTCCCATCGGTTAAAAAGGCCATGCTGAAAAAAGTGTCAAAATCAGAAATGCAGGACAGGCCATGGAGAAATGGGAGCCTTGCTACGCTGATAGGCGGGATGTAAATTGCCAACAGCCACTCTGGAGAAGCATACGGTGAGTCCTGAAACATCTAAAAAACAAAGCTTAGAGAGCATAGGGCACTTCCACTCATGGGGTTATAAATTGGGAAAATTAAAAATCAGCAAGACACAAGCACCCCAAAGTTTAGGGCTGCTCTGTTGACAAGGACCTCCACTTCATTCCACCTTCAATATCCCAGGAAAGAGAAAAATGGATAAAGAAGTTGTGGTCCATATGTACAATGGAATATCACTCAGCCATGAAATCAATGTCATAAGGCTAGTAGCAGCATGATGAGTGGATTTAGGTACGACGATTCTAAGTGAAATAAGTCACACAGAAAAGGACACTTCTCATAAGGTATCACTTATAGAGGGAATGTAAAAACCGTTACACTTGAACTGAATTACAAAACAGAACAGAGTCACACATGCAGAAAACACACTATGGCTGCTTAACGGGAAAGGTGAGGTGGGGTGATACATAAAACAAGGGTTTCAAATTAGCTCAGATACCGTTCCATAATCCCAATATGTAATAGACAAGACCTACTCCTTGCTCAGAGAACTGGACTCAACACGCCCTATTCACCGCACAAGAATATATCTGACTAGTAATAATCTTAAAACCTATGTATTGATATCTCTCTGTTAGTGTGTCAAGTGGGTAAAAAGCGGCATAAACACAGCAGTGAAAAGCAGCTAAACCCCATTATAAAAATAAATTACTTTGAAAAACCCATGAAACAAAGACAGTGAAAGAGAGAGAAATTCTTACACAATGCGTTCAGGGGCTGTGATGCAACCTGGATTGACCATATCTAGACCCACAGCTGGATGAGACATAAGGGTGGACACTGTTGCGGCTGAGAGGTTTGGTGAGGTTGGGTGAGCAAACGCAGACCCTTTAAAGTAATACTGCGTGGTACCCATCGCATGGGTCCCAAATCTCCAGGTTCAAGGTCATCTTCCTACATCGTAAACATGCATGAGATACCCAGAAGATGGTACACCGTATGATGTGGAAAGGTTTCTAAAACGCACCTCATTTCTCTTCTCCTTGTGCCCGGGTTCGACATTCCAGCCGCTTTACTAGCAATCTCCCTACTTGGAGCATCAGCACCTTTAACCTCCTGTTCCGTACAGGTTGCAATTTGTCCTGAGGATGAACGGGAAGACGTGGAACCAATGAAAGACTAGCTCTTGGTGTTGGGACAGGCACAGGTCACTCTATTTTCCCATCAGGAAGAAGAATTAACCACAGGCTCAGCCTGCCCCCCGGAACCAGAACAGGGCCTGAAGCCATCCTGCGCTTTTGCGGCCAGCTCCCTAAAAAGCGAGTTGTAAAATGGAGGTTCAGGGCACTGCAATTCACAAACCTGCAGACTTATAAATGATAACTCTCATCCACAAATATATTGAGGGAAGGCAAAGAAGAGGATTTGAAATCAAGGCAGAATTGCAGGAAACAGATTTCAGGAGGTAGATTCGAATCGCCTTTAAAGCACATGAAAAGCGGCAAAACGTTGACAATGATGCCCTTGGCCAAAAAGGGCGTATGCGTTTTTTCCTGAATATATTCAGGAAAAAACGCATACGCCCTTTTTGGCCAACCAAGCAACCTGGAAAGGCAAATCAGCGCTACAAAGATGTCTCGCTTCCCATCGGTCAAAAGGGCCATGCTGAAAAAAGTGTCAAAACCAGAAATGCAGGACAGGCCATGGAGAAATGGGAGCCTTGCTACACTGATGGGCGGGATGTAAATTGTCAACAGCCACTCTGGAGAAGTGTACGGTGAGTCCTGAAACGTCTAAAAAGCAAAGCTTAGAGAGCATAGGGCACTTCCACTCATGGGGGTATAAATTGGGAAAATGAAAAATCAGCAAGACACAAGCACCCCAAAGTTGAGGGCTGCTCTGTTGACAAGGACCTCCACTTCATTCCACCTTCAATATCCCAGGAAAGAGAAAAATGGATAAAGAAGTTGTGGTCCTTATGTACAATGGAATATCACTAAGCCATGAAATCAATGTCATAAGGCTAGTAGCAGCATGATGAGTGGATTTAGGTACGACGACTCTAAGTGAAATAAGTCACACAGAAAAGGACTCTTCTCATAAGGTATCACTGATAGAGGGAATGTAAAAACCGTTACACTTGAACTGAATTACAAAACAGAAGAGAGTCACACATGCAGAAAACACACTATGGCTGCTTAACGGGAAAGGTGAGGTGGGGTGATACATAAAACAAGGGTTTCAAATTAGCTCAGATACCGTTCCATAAACCCAATATGTAATAGACAAGACCTACTCCTTGCTCAGAGAACTGGACTCAACACGCCCTATTCACCGCACAAGAATATATCTGACTAGTAATAATCTTAAAAGCTATGTATTGATATCTCTCTGTTAGTGTGTCAAGTGGGTGTAAAGCGGCATAAACACAGCAGTGAAAAGCAGCTAAACCCCATTATAAAAATAAATTACTTTGAAAAACCCATGAAACAAAGACAGTGAAAGAGAGAGAAATTCTTACACAATGCGTTCAGGGGCTGTGATGCAACCTGGATTGACCATATCTAGACCCACAGCTGGATGAGACATAAGGGTGGACACTGTTGCGGCTGAGAGGTTTAGTGAGGTTGGGTGAGCAAACGCAGACCCTTTAAAGTAATACTGCGTGGTACCCATCGCATGGGTCCCAAATCTCCAGGTTCAAGGTCATCTTCCTACATCGTAAACATGCATGAGATACCCAGAAGATGGTACACCGTGTGATGGGGAAAGGTTTCTAAAACGCACCTCATTTCTCATCTGCCTGTGCCCGGGTTCGCCATTCCAGCCACTTTACTAGCAATCTACCTACTTGGAGCATCAGCACCTTTAACCTCCTGTCCCGTACAGGTTGCAATTTGTCCTGAGGATGAACGGGAAGACGAGGAACCAATGAGAGACTAGCTCTTGGTGTTGGGACAGGCACAGGCCACTCTATTTTCCCATCAGGAAGAAGAATTAACCACAGGCTCAGCCTGCCACCCGGAACCAGAACAGGGCCTGAAGCCATCCTGCGCTATTGCGGCCAGCTCCCTAAAAAGCGAGTTGTAAAATGGAGGTTCAGGGCACTGCAATTCACAAACCTGCAGACTTATAAATGATAACTCTCGTCCACAAATATATTGAGGGAAGGCAAAGAAGAGGATTTGAAATCAAGGCAGAATTGCAGGAAACAGATTTCAGGAGGTAGATTCGAATCGCCTTTAAAGCACATGAAAAGCGGCAAAACGTTGACAATGATGCCCTTGGCCAAAAAGGGCGTATGCGTTTTTTCCTGAATATATTCAGGAAAAAACGCATACGCCCTTTTTGGCCAACCAAGCAACCTGGAAAGGCAAATCAGCGCTACAAAGATGTCTCGCTTCCCATCGGTTAAAAAGGCCATGCTGAAAAAAGTGTCAAAATCAGAAATGCAGGACAGGCCATGGAGAAATGGGAGCCTTGCTACGCTGATAGGCGGGATGTAAATTGCCAACAGCCACTCTGGAGAAGCATACGGTGAGTCCTGAAACATCTAAAAAACAAAGCTTAGAGAGCATAGGGCACTTCCACTCATGGGGTTATAAATTGGGAAAATTAAAAATCAGCAAGACACAAGCACCCCAAAGTTTAGGGCTGCTCTGTTGACAAGGACCTCCACTTCATTCCACCTTCAATATCCCAGGAAAGAGAAAAATGGATAAAGAAGTTGTGGTCCATATGTACAATGGAATATCACTCAGCCATGAAATCAATGTCATAAGGCTAGTAGCAGCATGATGAGTGGATTTAGGTACGACGATTCTAAGTGAAATAAGTCACACAGAAAAGGACACTTCTCATAAGGTATCACTTATAGAGGGAATGTAAAAACCGTTACACTTGAACTGAATTACAAAACAGAACAGAGTCACACATGCAGAAAACACACTATGGCTGCTTAACGGGAAAGGTGAGGTGGGGTGATACATAAAACAAGGGTTTCAAATTAGCTCAGATACCGTTCCATAATCCCAATATGTAATAGACAAGACCTACTCCTTGCTCAGAGAACTGGACTCAACACGCCCTATTCACTGCACAAGAATATATCTGACTAGTAATAATCTTAAAACCTATGTATTGATATCTCTCTGTTAGTGTGTCAAGTGGGTAAAAAGCGGCATAAACACAGCAGTGAAAAGCAGCTAAACCCCATTATAAAAATAAATTACTTTGAAAAACCCATGAAACAAAGACAGTGAAAGAGAGAGAAATTCTTACACAATGCGTTCAGGGGCTGTGATGCAACCTGGATTGACCATATCTAGACCCACAGCTGGATGAGACATAAGGGTGGACACTGTTGCGGCTGAGAGGTTTGGTGAGGTTGGGTGAGCAAACGCAGACCCTTTAAAGTAATACTGCGTGGTACCCATCGCATGGGTCCCAAATCTCCAGGTTCAAGGTCATCTTCCTACATCGTAAACATGCATGAGATACCCAGAAGATGGTACACCGTATGATGTGGAAAGGTTTCTAAAACGCACCTCATTTCTCTTCTCCTTGTGCCCGGGTTCGACATTCCAGCCGCTTTACTAGCAATCTCCCTACTTGGAGCATCAGCACCTTTAACCTCCTGTTCCGTACAGGTTGCAATTTGTCCTGAGGATGAACGGGAAGACGTGGAACCAATGAAAGACTAGCTCTTGGTGTTGGGACAGGCACAGGTCACTCTATTTTCCCATCAGGAAGAAGAATTAACCACAGGCTCAGCCTGCCCCCCGGAACCAGAACAGGGCCTGAAGCCATCCTGCGCTTTTGCGGCCAGCTCCCTAAAAAGCGAGTTGTAAAATGGAGGTTCAGGGCACTGCAATTCACAAACCTGCAGACTTATAAATGATAACTCTCATCCACAAATATATTGAGGGAAGGCAAAGAAGAGGATTTGAAATCAAGGCAGAATTGCAGGAAACAGATTTCAGGAGGTAGATTCGAATCGCCTTTAAAGCACATGAAAAGCGGCAAAACGTTGACAATGATGCCCTTGGCCAAAAAGGGCGTATGCGTTTTTTCCTGAATATATTCAGGAAAAAACGCATACGCCCTTTTTGGCCAACCAAGCAACCTGGAAAGGCAAATCAGCGCTACAAAGATGTCTCGCTTCCCATCGGTCAAAAGGGCCATGCTGAAAAAAGTGTCAAAACCAGAAATGCAGGACAGGCCATGGAGAAATGGGAGCCTTGCTACACTGATGGGCGGGATGTAAATTGTCAACAGCCACTCTGGAGAAGTGTACGGTGAGTCCTGAAACGTCTAAAAAGCAAAGCTTAGAGAGCATAGGGCACTTCCACTCATGGGGGTATAAATTGGGAAAATTAAAAATCAGCAAGACACAAGCACCCCAAAGTTGAGGGCTGCTCTGTTGACAAGGACCTCCACTTCATTCCACCTTCAATATCCCAGGAAAGAGAAAAATGGATAAAGAAGTTGTGGTCCTTATGTACAATGGAATATCACTAAGCCATGAAATCAATGTCATAAGGCTAGTAGCAGCATGATGAGTGGATTTAGGTACGACGACTCTAAGTGAAATAAGTCACACAGAAAAGGACTCTTCTCATAAGGTATCACTGATAGAGGGAATGTAAAAACCGTTACACTTGAACTGAATTACAAAACAGAAGAGAGTCACACATGCAGAAAACACACTATGGCTGCTTAACGGGAAAGGTGAGGTGGGGTGATACATAAAACAAGGGTTTCAAATTAGCTCAGATACCGTTCCATAAACCCAATATGTAATAGACAAGACCTACTCCTTGCTCAGAGAACTGGACTCAACACGCCCTATTCACCGCACAAGAATATATCTGACTAGTAATAATCTTAAAAGCTATGTATTGATATCTCTCTGTTAGTGTGTCAAGTGGGTGTAAAGCGGCATAAACACAGCAGTGAAAAGCAGCTAAACCCCATTATAAAAATAAATTAGTTTGAAAAACCCATGAAACAAAGACAGTGAAAGAGAGAGAAATTCTTACACAATGCGTTCAGGGGCTGTGATGCAACCTGGATTGACCATATCTAGACCCACAGCTGGATGCGACATAAGGGTGGACACTGTTGCGGCTGAGAGGTTTAGTGAGGTTGGGTGAGCAAACGCAGACCCTTTAAAGTAATACTGCGTGGTACCCATCGCATGGGTCCCAAATCTCCAGGTTCAAGGTCATCTTCCTACATCGTAAACATGCATGAGATACCCAGAAGATGGTACACCGTGTGATGGGGAAAGGTTTCTAAAACGCACCTCATTTCTCATCTGCCTGTGCCCGGGTTCGCCATTCCAGCCACTTTACTAGCAATCTACCTACTTGGAGCATCAGCACCTTTAACCTCCTGTCCCGTACAGGTTGCAATTTGTCCTGAGGATGAACGGGAAGACGTGGAACCAATGAGAGACTAGCTCTTGGTGTTGGGACAGGCACAGGCCACTCTATTTTCCCATCAGGAAGAAGAATTAACCACAGGCTCAGCCTGCCACCCGGAACCAGAACAGGGCCTGAAGCCATCCTGCGCTATTGCGGCCAGCTCCCTAAAAAGCGAGTTGTAAAATGGAGGTTCAGGGCACTGCAATTCACAAACCTGCAGACTTATAAATGATAACTCTCGTCCACAAATATATTGAGGGAAGGCAAAGAAGAGGATTTGAAATCAAGGCAGAATTGCAGGAAACAGATTTCAGGAGGTAGATTCGAATCGCCTTTAAAGCACATGAAAAGCGGCAAAACGTTGACAATGATGCCCTTGGCCAAAAAGGGCGTATGCGTTTTTTCCTGAATATATTCAGGAAAAAACGCATACGCCCTTTTTGGCCAACCAAGCAACCTGGAAAGGCAAATCAGCGCTACAAAGATGTCTCGCTTCCCATCGGTTAAAAAGGCCATGCTGAAAAAAGTGTCAAAATCAGAAATGCAGGACAGGCCATGGAGAAATGGGAGCCTTGCTACGCTGATAGGCGGGATGTAAATTGCCAACAGCCACTCTGGAGAAGCATACGGTGAGTCCTGAAACATCTAAAAAACAAAGCTTAGAGAGCATAGGGCACTTCCACTCATGGGGTTATAAATTGGGAAAATTAAAAATCAGCAAGACACAAGCACCCCAAAGTTTAGGGCTGCTCTGTTGACAAGGACCTCCACTTCATTCCACCTTCAATATCCCAGGAAAGAGAAAAATGGATAAAGAAGTTGTGGTCCATATGTACAATGGAATATCACTCAGCCATGAAATCAATGTCATAAGGCTAGTAGCAGCATGATGAGTGGATTTAGGTACGACGATTCTAAGTGAAATAAGTCACACAGAAAAGGACACTTCTCATAAGGTATCACTTATAGAGGGAATGTAAAAACCGTTACACTTGAACTGAATTACAAAACAGAACAGAGTCACACATGCAGAAAACACACTATGGCTGCTTAACGGGAAAGGTGAGGTGGGGTGATACATAAAACAAGGGTTTCAAATTAGCTCAGATACCGTTCCATAATCCCAATATGTAATAGACAAGACCTACTCCTTGCTCAGAGAACTGGACTCAACACGCCCTATTCACTGCACAAGAATATATCTGACTAGTAATAATCTTAAAACCTATGTATTGATATCTCTCTGTTAGTGTGTCAAGTGGGTAAAAAGCGGCATAAACACAGCAGTGAAAAGCAGCTAAACCCCATTATAAAAATAAATTACTTTGAAAAACCCATGAAACAAAGACAGTGAAAGAGAGAGAAATTCTTACACAATGCGTTCAGGGGCTGTGATGCAACCTGGATTGACCATATCTAGACCCACAGCTGGATGAGACATAAGGGTGGACACTGTTGCGGCTGAGAGGTTTGGTGAGGTTGGGTGAGCAAACGCAGACCCTTTAAAGTAATACTGCGTGGTACCCATCGCATGGGTCCCAAATCTCCAGGATCAAGGTCATCTTCCTACATCGTAAACATGCATGAGATACCCAGAAGATGGTACACCGTGTGATGTGGAAAGGTTTCTAAATCGCACCTCATTTCTCTTCTCCTTGTGCCCGGGTTCGACATTCCAGCCGCTTTACTAGCAATCTCCCTACTTGGAGCATCAGCACCTTTAACCTCCTGTTCCGTACAGGTTGCAATTTGTCCTGAGGATGAACGGGAAGACGTGGAACCAATGAAAGACTAGCTCTTGGTGTTGGGACAGGCACAGGTCACTCTATTTTCCCATCAGGAAGAAGAATTAACCACAGGCTCAGCCTGCCCCCCGGAACCAGAACAGGGCCTGAAGCCATCCTGCGCTTTTGCGGCCAGCTCCCTAAAAAGCGAGTTGTAAAATGGAGGTTCAGGGCACTGCAATTCACAAACCTGCAGACTTATAAATGATAACTCTCATCCACAAATATATTGAGGGAAGGCAAAGAAGAGGATTTGAAATCAAGGCAGAATTGCAGGAAACAGATTTCAGGAGGTAGATTCGAATCGCCTTTAAAGCACATGAAAAGCGGCAAAACGTTGACAATGATGCCCTTGGCCAAAAAGGGCGTATGCGTTTTTTCCTGAATATATTCAGGAAAAAACGCATACGCCCTTTTTGGCCAACCAAGCAACCTGGAAAGGCAAATCAGCGCTACAAAGATGTCTCGCTTCCCATCGGTCAAAAGGGCCATGCTGAAAAAAGTGTCAAAACCAGAAATGCAGGACAGGCCATGGAGAAATGGGAGCCTTGCTACACTGATGGGCGGGATGTAAATTGTCAACAGCCACTCTGGAGAAGTGTACGGTGAGTCCTGAAACGTCTAAAAAGCAAAGCTTAGAGAGCATAGGGCACTTCCACTCATGGGGGTATAAATTGGGAAAATTAAAAATCAGCAAGACACAAGCACCCCAAAGTTGAGGGCTGCTCTGTTGACAAGGACCTCCACTTCATTCCACCTTCAATATCCCAGGAAAGAGAAAAATGGATAAAGAAGTTGTGGTCCTTATGTACAATGGAATATCACTAAGCCATGAAATCAATGTCATAAGGCTAGTAGCAGCATGATGAGTGGATTTAGGTACGATGACTCTAAGTGAAATAAGTCACACAGAAAAGGACTCTTCTCATAAGGTATCACTGATAGAGGGAATGTAAAAACCGTTACACTTGAACTGAATTACAAAACAGAAGAGAGTCACACATGCAGAAAACACACTATGGCTGCTTAACGGGAAAGGTGAGGTGGGGTGATACATAAAACAAGGGTTTCAAATTAGCTCAGATACCGTTCCATAAACCCAATATGTAATAGACAAGACCTACTCCTTGCTCAGAGAACTGGACTCAACACGCC
This sequence comes from Balaenoptera borealis, assembly GCF_965194805.1. NCBI lineage: Eukaryota > Metazoa > Chordata > Mammalia > Artiodactyla > Balaenopteridae > Balaenoptera > Balaenoptera borealis. Next base: position 424,555 of record NW_028123565.1, on the reverse strand, counting down.
CTATTCACTGCACAAGAATATATCTGACTAGTAATAATCTTAAAAGCTATGTATTGATATCTCTCTGTTAGTGTGTCAAGTGGGTGTAAAGCGGCATAAACACAGCAGTGAAAAGCAGCTAAACCCCATTATAAAAATAAATTACTTTGAAAAACCCATGAAACAAAGACAGTGAAAGAGAGAGAAATTCTTACACAATGCGTTCAGGGGCTGTGATGCAACCTGGATTGACCATATCTAGACCCACAGCTGGATGAGACATAAGGGTGGACACTGTTGCGGCTGAGAGGTTTAGTGAGGTTGGGTGAGCAAACGCAGACCCTTTAAAGTAATACTGCGTGGTACCCATCGCATGGGTCCCAAATCTCCAGGTTCAAGGTCATCTTCCTACATCGTAAACATGCATGAGATACCCAGAAGATGGTACACCGTGTGATGGGGAAAGGTTTCTAAAACGCACCTCATTTCTCATCTGCCTGTGCCCGGGTTCGCCATTCCAGCCACTTTACTAGCAATCTACCTACTTGGAGCATCAGCACCTTTAACCTCCTGTCCCGTACAGGTTGCAATTTGTCCTGAGGATGAACGGGAAGACGTGGAACCAATGAGAGACTAGCTCTTGGTGTTGGGACAGGCACAGGTCACTCTATTTTCCCATCAGGAAGAAGAATTAACCACAGGCTCAGCCTGCCCCCCGGAACCAGAACAGGGCCTGAAGCCATCCTGCGCTTTTGCGGCCAGCTCCCTAAAAAGCGAGTTGTAAAATGGAGGTTCAGGGCACTGCAATTCACAAACCTGCAGACTTATAAATGATAACTCTCATCCACAAATATATTGAGGGAAGGCAAAGAAGAGGATTTGAAATCAAGGCAGAATTGCAGGAAACAGATTTCAGGAGGTAGATTCGAATCGCCTTTAAAGCACATGAAAAGCGGCAAAACGTTGACAATGATGCCCTTGGCCAAAAAGGGCGTATGCGTTTTTTCCTGAATATATTCAGGAAAAAACGCATACGCCCTTTTTGGCCAACCAAGCAACCTGGAAAGGCAAATCAGCGCTACAAAGATGTCTCGCTTCCCATCGGTCAAAAGGGCCATGCTGAAAAAAGTGTCAAAACCAGAAATGCAGGACAGGCCATGGAGAAATGGGAGCCTTGCTACACTGATGGGCGGGATGTAAATTGTCAACAGCCACTCTGGAGAAGTGTACGGTGAGTCCTGAAACGTCTAAAAAGCAAAGCTTAGAGAGCATAGGGCACTTCCACTCATGGGGGTATAAATTGGGAAAATTAAAAATCAGCAAGACACAAGCACCCCAAAGTTTAGGGCTGCTCTGTTGACAAGGACCTCCACTTCATTCCACCTTCAATATCCCAGGAAAGAGAAAAATGGATAAAGAAGTTGTGGTCCTTATGTACAATGGAATATCACTCAGCCATGAAATCAATGTCATAAGGCTAGTAGCAGCATGATGAGTGGATTTAGGTACGACGATTCTAAGTGAAATAAGTCACACAGAAAAGGACACTTCTCATAAGGTATCACTGATAGAGGGAATGTAAAAACCGTTACACTTGAACAGAATTACAAAACACAACAGAGTCACACATGCAGAAAACACACTATGGCTGCTTAACGGGAAACGTGAGGTGGGGTGATACATAAAACAAGGGTTTCAAATTAGCTCAGATACCGTTCCATAAAACCAATATGTAATAGACAAGTCCTACTGCTTGCTCAGAGAACTGGACTCAACACGCCCTATTCACCGCACAAGAATATATCTGACTAGTAATAATCTTAAAACCTATGTATTGATATCTCTCTGTTAGTGTGTCAAGTGGGTGTAAAGCGGCATAAACACAGCAGTGAAAAGCAGCTAAACCCCATTATAAAAATAAATTACTTTGAAAAACCCATGAAACAAAGACAGTGAAAGAGATAGAAATACTTACACAATGCGTTCACGGGCTGTGATGCAACCTGGATTGACCATATCTAGACCCACAGCTGGATGAGACATAAGGGTGGACACTCTTGGGGCTGAGAGGTTTGGTGCGGTTGGGTGAGCAAACGCAGACCCTTTAAAGCAATACTGCGTGGTACCCATCGCATGGGTCCCAAATCTCCAGGTTCAAGGTCATCTTCCTACATCGAAAACATGCATGAGAAACCCAGAAGATGGTACACCGTGTGATGTGGAAAGGTTTCTAAAACGCACCTCATTTCTCATCTCCTTGTGCCCGGGTTCGCTATTCCAGCCGCTTTACTAGCAATCTACCTACTTGGAGCATCAGCACTTTTAACCTCCTGTTCCGTACAGGTTGCAATTTGTCCTGAGGATGAACGGGAAGACGTGGAACCAATGAGAGACTAGCTCTTGGTGTTGGGACAGGCACAGGTCACTCTATTTTCCCATCAGGAAGAAGAATTAACCACAGGCTCAGCCTGCCACCCGGAACCAGAACAGGGCCTGAAGCCATCCTGCGCTATTGCGGCCAGCTCCCTAAAAAGTGAGTTGTAAAATGGAGGTTCAGGGCACTGCAATTCACAAACCTGCAGACTTATAAATGATAACTCTCGTCCACAAATATATTGAGGGAAGGCAAAGAAGAGGATTTGAAATCAAGGCAGAATTGCAGGAAACAGATTTCAGGAGGTAGATTCGAATCGCCTTTAAAGCACATGAAAAGCGGCAAAACGTTGACAATGATGCCCTTGGCCAAAAAGGGCGTATGCGTTTTTTCCTGAATATATTCAGGAAAAAACGCATACGCCCTTTTTGGCCAACCAAGCAACCTGGAAAGGCAAATCAGCGCTACAAAGATGTCTCGCTTCCCATCGGTTAAAAAGGCCATGCTGAAAAAAGTGTCAAAATCAGAAATGCAAGACAGGCCATGGAGAAATGGGAGCCTTGCTACGCTGATGGGCGGGATGTAAATTGCCAACAGCCACTCTGGAGAAGCGTACAGTGAGTCCTGAAACATCTAAAAAACAAAGCTTAGAGCGCATAGGGCACTTCCACTCATGGGGTTATAAATTGGGAAAATGAAAAATCAGCAAGACACAAGCACCCCAAAGTTTAGGGCTGCGCTGTTGACAAGGACCTCCACTTCATTCCACCTTCAATATCCCAGGAAAGAGAAAAATGGATAAAGAAGTTGTGGTCCATATGTACAGTGGAATATCACTCAGCCATGAAATCAATGTCATAAGGCTAGTAGCAGCATGATGAGTGGATTTAGGTACGACGATTCTAAGTGAAATAAGTCACACAGAAAAGGACACTTCTCATAAGGTATCACTTATAGAGGGAATGTAAAAACCGTTACACTTGAACTGAATTACAAAACAGAACAGAGTCACACATGCAGAAAACACACTATGGCTGCTTAACGGGAAAGGTGAGGTGGGGTGATACATAAAACAAGGGTTTCAAATTAGCTCAGATACCGTTCCATAAACACAATATGTAATAGACAAGACCTACTCCTTGCTCAGAGAACTGGACTCAACACGCCCTATTCACCGCACAAGAATATATCTGACTAGTAATAATCTTAAAACCTATGTATTGATATCTCTCTGTTAGTGTGTCAATTGGGTGTAAAGCGGCATAAACACAGCAGTGAAAAGCAGCTAAACCCCATTATAAAAATAAATTACTTTGAAAAACCCATGAAACAAAGACAGTGAAAGAGAGAGAAATTCTTACACAATGCGTTCAGGGGCTGTGATGCAACCTGGATTGACCATATCTAGACCCACAGCTGGATGAGACATAAGGGTGGACACTGTTGCGGCTGAGAGGTTTGGTGAGGTTGGGTGAGCAAACGCAGACCCTTTAAAGTAATACTTCGTGGTACCCATCACATGGGTCCCAAATCTCCAGGTTCAAGGTCATCTTCCTACATCGAAAACATGCATGAGATACCCAGAAGATGGTACACCGTGTGATGGGGAAAGGTTTCTAAAACGCACCTCATTTCTCATCTCCTTGTGCCCGGGTTCGCTATTCCAGCCGCTTTACTAGCAATCTCCCTACTTGGAGCATCAGCACCTTTAACCTCCTGTTCCGTACAGGTTGCAATTTGTCCTGAGGATGAACGGGAAGACGTGGAACCAATGAGAGACTAGCTCTTGGTGTTGGGACAGGCACAGGTCACTCTATTTTCCCATCAGGAAGAAGATTTAACCACAGGCTCAGCCTGCCCCCCGGAACCAGAACAGGGCCTGAAGCCATCCTGCGCTTTTGCGGCCAGCTCCCTAAAAAGCGAGTTGTAAAATGGAGGTTCAGGGCACTGCAATTCACAAACCTGCAGACTTATAAATGATAACTCTCGTCCACAAATATATTGAGGGAAGGCAAAGAAGAGGATTTGAAATCAAGGCAGAATTGCAGGAAACAGATTTCAGGAGGTAGATTCGAATCGCCTTTAAAGCACATGAAAAGCGGCAAAACGTTGACAATGATGCCCTTGGCCAAAAAGGGCGTATGCGTTTTTTCCTGAATATATTCAGGAAAAAACGCATACGCCCTTTTTGGCCAACCAAGCAACCTGGAAAGGCAAATCAGCGCTACAAAGATGTCTCGCTTCCCATGGGTTAAAAAGGCCATGCTGAAAAAAGTGTCAAAACCAGAAATGCAGGACAGGCCATGGAGAAATGGGAGCCTTGCTACACTGATGGGCGGGATGTAAATTGTCAACAGCCACTCTGGAGAAGTGTACGGTGAGTCCTGAAACGTCTAAAAAGCAAAGCTTAGAGAGCATAGGGCACTTCCACTCATGGGGGTATAAATCGGGAAAATTAAAAATCAGCAAGACACAAGCACCCCAAAGTTTAGGGCTGCTCTGTTGACAAGGACCTCCACTTCATTCCACCTTCAATATCCCAGGAAAGAGAAAAATGGATAAAGAAGTTGTGGTCCTTATGTACAATGGAATATCACTCAGCCGTGAAATCAATGTCATAAGGCTAGTAGCAGCATGATGAGTGGATTTAGGTACGACGACTCTAAGTGAAATAAGTCACACAGAAAAGGACACTTCTCATAAGGTATCACTTATAGAGGGAATGTAAAAACCGTTACACTTGAACTGAATTACAAAACAGAACAGAGTCACACATGCAGAAAACACACTATGGCTGCTTAACGGGAAAGGTGAGGTGGGGTGATACATAAAACAAGGGTTTCAAATTAGCTCAGATACCGTTCCATAAACCCAATATGTAATAGACAAGACCTACTCCTTGCTCAGAGAACTGGACTCAACATGCCCTATTCACCGCACAAGAATATATCTGACTAGTAATAATCTTAAAACCTATGTATTGATATCTCTCTGTTAGTGTGTCAAGTGGGTAAAAAGTGGCATAAACACAGCAGTGAAAAGCAGCTAAACCCCATTATAAAAATAAATTACTTTGAAAAACCCATGAAACAAAGACAGTGAAAGAGAGAGAAATTCTTACACAATGCGTTCAGGGGCTGTGATGCAACCTGGATTGACCATATCTAGACCCACAGCTGGATGAGACATAAGGGTGGACACTGTTGCGGCTGAGAGGTTTGGTGAGGTTGGGTGAGCAAACGCAGACCCTTTAAAGTAATACTGCGTGGTACCCATCGCATGGGTCCCAAATCTCCAGGTTCAAGGGCATCTTCCTACATCAAAAACATGCATGAGATACCCAGAAGATGGTACACCGTGTGATGGGGAAAGGTTTCTAAAACGCACCTCATTTCTCATCTGCTTGTGCCCGGGTTCGCCATTCCAGCCACTTTACTAGCAATCTCCCTCCTTGGAGCATCAGCACCTTTAACCTCCTGTTCCTTACAGGTTGCAATTTGTACTGAGGATGAACGGGAAGATGTGGAACCAATGAAAGACTAGCTCTTGGTGTTGGGACAGGCACAGGTCACTCTATTTTCCCATCAGGAAGAAGAATTAACCACAGGCTCAGCCTGCCCCCCGGAACCAGAACAGGGCCTGAAGCCATCCTGCGCTTTTGCGGCCAGCTCCCTAAAAAGCGAGTTGTAAAATGGAGGTTCAGGGCACTGCAATTCACAAACCTGCAGACTTATAAATGATAACTCTCATCCACAAATATATTGAGGGAAGGCAAAGAAGAGGATTTGAAATCAAGGCAGAATTGCAGGAAACAGATTTCAGGAGGTAGATTCGAATCGCCTTTAAAGCACATGAAAAGCGGCAAAACGTTGACAATGATGCCCTTGGCCAAAAAGGGCGTATGTGTTTTTTCCTGAATATATTCAGGAAAAAACGCATACGCCCTTTTTGGCCAACCAAGCAACCTGGAAAGGCAAATCAGCGCTACAAAGATGTCTCGCTTCCCATCGGTCAAAAGGGCCATGCTGAAAAAAGTGTCAAAACCAGAAATGCAGGACAGGCCATGGAGAAATGGGAGCCTTGCTACACTGATGGGCGGGATGTAAATTGTCAACAGCCACTCTGGAGAAGTGTACGGTGAGTCCTGAAACGTCTAAAAAGCAAAGCTTAGAGAGCATAGGGCACTTCCACTCATGGGGGTATAAATTGGGAAAATTAAAAATCAGCAAGACACAAGCACCTCAAAGTTTAGGGCTGCTCTGTTGACAAGGACCTCCACTTCATTCCACCTTCAATATCCCAGGAAAGAGAAAAATGGATAAAGAAGTTGTGGTCCTTATGTACAATGGAATATCACTCAGCCGTGAAATCAATGTCATAAGGCTAGTAGCAGCATGATGAGTGGATTTAGGTACGACGACTCTAAGTGAAATAAGTCACACAGAAAAGGACACTTCTCATAAGGTATCACTTATAGAGGGAATGTAAAAACCGTTACACTTGAACTGAATTACAAAACAGAACAGAGTCACACATGCAGAAAACACACTATGGCTGCTTAACGGGAAAGGTGAGGTGGGGTGATACATAAAACAAGGGTTTCAAATTAGCTCAGATACCGTTCCATAAACCCAATATGTAATAGACAAGACCTACTCCTTGCTCAGAGAACTGGACTCAACACGCCCTATTCACCGCACAAGAATATATCTGACTAGTAATAATCTTAAAACCTATGTATTGATATCTCTCTGTTAGTGTGTCAAGTGGGTAAAAAGCGGCATAAACACAGCAGTGAAAAGCAGCTAAACCCCATTATAAAAATAAATTACTTTGAAAAACCCATGAAACAAAGACAGTGAAAGAGAGAGAAATTCTTACACAATGCGTTCAGGGGCTGTGATGCAACCTGGATTGACCATATCTAGACCCACAGCTGGATGAGACATAAGGGTGGACACAGTTGCGGCTGAGAGGTTTGGTGAGGTTGGGTGAGCAAACGCAGACCCTTTCAAGTAATACTGCGTGGTACCCATCGCATGGGTCCCAAATCTCCAGGTTCAAGGGCATCTTCCTACATCGAAAACATGCATGAGATACCCAGAAGATGGTACACCATGTGATGGGGAAAGGTTTCTAAAACGCACCTCATTTCTCATCTGCTTGTGCCCGGGTTCGCTATTCCAGCCACTTTACTAGCAATCTCCCTCCTTGGAGCATCAGCACCTTTGACCTCCTGTTCCGTACAGGTTGCAATTTGTACTGAGGATGAACGGAAAGACGTGGAACCCATGAAAGACTAGCTCTTGTTGTTGGGACAGGCACAGGTCACTCTATTTTCCCATCAGGAAGAAGAATTAACCACAGGCTCAGCCTGCCCCCCGGAACCAGAACAGGGCCTGAAGCCATCCTGCGCTTTTGCGGCCAGCTCCCTAAAAAGCGAGTTGTAAAATGGAGGTTCAGGGCACTGCAATTCACAAACCTGCAGACTTATAAATGATAACTCTCATCCAAAAATATATTGAGGGAAGGCAAAGAAGAGGATTTGAAATCAAGGCAGAATTGCAGGAAACAGATTTCAGGAGGTAGATTCGAATCGCCTTTAAAGCACATGAAAATCGGAAAAACGTTGACAATGATGCCCTTGGCCAAAAAGGGCGTATGCGTTTTTTCCTGAATATATTCAGGAAAAAACGCATACGCCCTTTTTGGCCAACCAAGCAACCTGGAAAGGCAAATCAGCGCTACAAAGATGTCTCGCTTCCCATCGGTCAAAAGGGCCATGCTGAAAAAAGTGTCAAAACCAGAAATGCAGGACAGGCCATGGAGAAATGGGAGCCTTGCTACACTGATGGGCGGGATGTAAATTGTCAACAGCCACTCTGGAGAAGTGTACGGTGAGTCCTGAAACGTCTAAAAAGCAAAGCTTAGAGAGCATAGAGCACTTCCACTCATGGGGGTATAAATTGGGAAAATTAAAAATCAGCAAGACACAAGCACCCCAAAGTTGAGGGCTGCTCTGTTGACAAGGACCTCCACTTCATTCCACCTTCAATATCCCAGGAAAGAGAAAAATGGATAAAGAAGTTGTGGTCCTTATGTACAATGGAATATCACTCAGCCGTGAAATCAATGTCATAAGGCTAGTAGCAGCATGATGAGTGGATTTAGGTACGACGACTCTAAGTGAAATAAGTCACACAGAAAAGGACACTTCTCATAAGGTATCACTTATAGAGGGAATGTAAAAACCGTTACACTTGAACTGAATTACAAAACAGAACAGAGTCACACATGCAGAAAACACACTATGGCTGCTTAACGGGAAAGGTGAGGTGGGGTGATACATAAAACAAGGGTTTCAAATTAGCTCAGATACCGTTCCATAAACCCAATATGTAATAGACAAGACCTACTCCTTGCTCAGAGAACTGGTCTCAACACGCCCTATTCACCGCACAAGAATATATCTGACTAGTAATAATCTTAAAACCTATGTATTGATATCTCTCTGTTAGTGTGTCAAGTGGGTAAAAAGCGGCATAAACACAGCAGTGAAAAGCAGCTAAACCCCATTATAAAAATAAATTACTTTGAAAAACCCATAAAACAAAGACAGTGAAAGAGAGAGAAATTCTTACACAATGCGTTCAGGGGCTGTGATGCAACCTGGATTGACCATATCTAGACCCACAGCTGGATGAGACATAAGGGTGGACACTGTTGCGGCTGAGAGGTTTGGTGAGGTTGGGTGAGCAAACGCAGACCCTTTAAAGTAATACTGCATGGTACCAATCGCATGGGTCCCAAATCTCCAGGTTCAAGGGCATCTTCCTACATCGAAAACATGCATGAGATACCCAGAAGATGGTACACCGTGTGATGGGGAAAGGTTTCTAAAACGCACCTCATTTCTCAACGGCTTGTGCCCGGGTTCGCCATTCCAGCCACTTTACTAGCAATCTCCCTCCTTGGAGCATCAGCACCTTTAACCTCCTGTTCCGTACAGTTTGCAATTTGTACTGAGGATGAACGGGAAGACGTGGAACCAATGAAAGACTAGCTCTTGGTGTTGGGACAGGCACAGGTCACTCTATTTTCCCATCAGGAAGAAGAATTAACCACAGGCTCAGCCTGCCACCCGGAACCAGAACAGGGCCTGAAGCCATCCTGCGCTTTTGCGGCCAGCTCCCTAAAAAGCGAGTTGTAAAATGGAGGTTCAGGGCACTGCAATTCACAAACCTGCAGACTTATAAATGATAACTCTCATCCACAAATATATTGAGGGAAGGCAAAGAAGAGGATTTGAAATCAAGGCAGAATTGCAGGAAACAGATTTCAGGAGGTAGATTCGAATCGCCTTTAAAGCACATGAAAAGCGGCAAAACGTTGACAATGATGCCCTTGGCCAAAAAGGGCGTATGCGTTTTTTCCTGAATATATTCAGGAAAAAACGCATACGCCCTTTTTGGCCAACCAAGCAACCTGGAAAGGCAAATCAGCGCTACAAAGATGTCTCGCTTCCCATCGGTCAAAAGGGCCATGCTGAAAAAAGTGTCAAAACCAGAAATGCAGGACAGGCCATGGAGAAATGGGAGCCTTGCTACACTGATGGGCGGGATGTAAATTGTCAACAGCCACTCTGGAGAAGTGTACGGTGAGTCCTGAAACGTCTAAAAAGCAAAGCTTAGAGAGCATAGGGCACTTCCACTCATGGGGGTATAAATTGGGAAAATTAAAAATCAGCAAGACACAAGCACCCCAAAGTTGAGGGCTGCTCTGTTGACAAGGACCTCCACTTCATTCCACCTTCAATATCCCAGGAAAGAGAAAAATGGATAAAGAAGTTGTGGTCCTTATGTACAATGGAATATCACTAAGCCATGAAATCAATGTCATAAGGCTAGTAGCAGCATGATGAGTGGATTTAGGTACGACGACTCTAAGTGAAATAAGTCACACAGAAAAGGACTCTTCTCATAAGGTATCACTTATAGAGGGAATGTAAAAACCGTTACACTTGAACTGAATTACAAAACAGAAGAGAGTCACACATGCAGAAAACACACTATGGCTGCTTAACGGGAAAGGTGAGGTGGGGTGATACATAAAACAAGGGTTTCAAATTAGCTCAGATACCGTTCCATAAACCCAATATGTAATAGACAAGACCTACTCCTTGCTCAGAGAACTGGACTCAACACGCCCTATTCACCGCACAAGAATATATCTGACTAGTAATAATCTTAAAAGCTATGTATTGATATCTCTCTGTTAGTGTGTCAAGTGGGTGTAAAGCGGCATAAACACAGCAGTGAAAAGCAGCTAAACCCCATTATAAAAATAAATTACTTTGAAAAACCCATGAAACAAAGACAGTGAAAGAGAGAGAAATTCTTACACAATGCGTTCAGGGGCTGTGATGCAACCTGGATTGACCATATCTAGACCCACAGCTGGATGAGACATAAGGGTGGACACTGTTGCGGCTGAGAGGTTTAGTGAGGTTGGGTGAGCAAACGCAGACCCTTTAAATTAATACTGCGTGGTACCCATCGCATGGGTCCCAAATCTCCAGGTTCAAGGTCATCTTCCTACATCGTAAACATGCATGAGATACCCAGAAGATGGTACACCGTGTGATGGGGAAAGGTTTCTAAAACGCACCTCATTTCTCATCTGCCTGTGCCCGGGTTCGCCATTCCAGCCACTTTACTAGCAATCTACCTACTTGGAGCATCAGCACCTTTAACCTCCTGTCCCGTACAGGTTGCAATTTGTCCTGAGGATGAACGGGAAGACGTGGAACCAATGAGAGACTAGCTCTTGGTGTTGGGACAGGCACAGGCCACTCTATTTTCCCATCAGGAAGAAGAATTAACCACAGGCTCAGCCTGCCACCCGGAACCAGAACAGGGCCTGAAGCCATCCTGCGCTATTGCGGCCAGCTCCCTAAAAAGCGAGTTGTAAAATGGAGGTTCAGGGCACTGCAATTCACAAACCTGCAGACTTATAAATGATAACTCTCGTCCACAAATATATTGAGGGAAGGCAAAGAAGAGGATTTGAAATCAAGGCAGAATTGCAGGAAACAGATTTCAGGAGGTAGATTCGAATCGCCTTTAAAGCACATGAAAAGCGGCAAAACGTTGACAATGATGCCCTTGGCCAAAAAGGGCGTATGCGTTTTTTCCTGAATATATTCAGGAAAAAACGCATACGCCCTTTTTGGCCAACCAAGCAACCTGGAAAGGCAAATCAGCGCTACAAAGATGTCTCGCTTCCCATCGGTTAAAAAGGCCATGCTGAAAAAAGTGTCAAAATCAGAAATGCAGGACAGGCCATGGAGAAATGGGAGCCTTGCTACGCTGATAGGCGGGATGTAAATTGCCAACAGCCACTCTGGAGAAGCATACGGTGAGTCCTGAAACATCTAAAAAACAAAGCTTAGAGAGCATAGGGCACTTCCACTCATGGGGTTATAAATTGGGAAAATTAAAAATCAGCAAGACACAAGCACCCCAAAGTTTAGGGCTGCTCTGTTGACAAGGACCTCCACTTCATTCCACCTTCAATATCCCAGGAAAGAGAAAAATGGATAAAGAAGTTGTGGTCCATATGTACAATGGAATATCACTCAGCCATGAAATCAATGTCATAAGGCTAGTAGCAGCATGATGAGTGGATTTAGGTACGACGATTCTAAGTGAAATAAGTCACACAGAAAAGGACACTTCTCATAAGGTATCACTTATAGAGGGAATGTAAAAACCGTTACACTTGAACTGAATTACAAAACAGAACAGAGTCACACATGCAGAAAACACACTATGGCTGCTTAACGGGAAAGGTGAGGTGGGGTGATACATAAAACAAGGGTTTCAAATTAGCTCAGATACCGTTCCATAATCCCAATATGTAATAGACAAGACCTACTCCTTGCTCAGAGAACTGGACTCAACACGCCCTATTCACTGCACAAGAATATATCTGACTAGTAATAATCTTAAAACCTATGTATTGATATCTCTCTGTTAGTGTGTCAAGTGGGTAAAAAGCGGCATAAACACAGCAGTGAAAAGCAGCTAAACCCCATTATAAAAATAAATTACTTTGAAAAACCCATGAAACAAAGACAGTGAAAGAGAGAGAAATTCTTACACAATGCGTTCAGGGGCTGTGATGCAACCTGGATTGACCATATCTAGACCCACAGCTGGATGAGACATAAGGGTGGACACTGTTGCGGCTGAGAGGTTTGGTGAGGTTGGGTGAGCAAACGCAGACCCTTTAAAGTAATACTGCGTGGTACCCATCGCATGGGTCCCAAATCTCCAGGTTCAAGGTCATCTTCCTACATCGTAAACATGCATGAGATACCCAGAAGATGGTACACCGTATGATGTGGAAAGGTTTCTAAAACGCACCTCATTTCTCTTCTCCTTGTGCCCGGGTTCGACATTCCAGCCGCTTTACTAGCAATCTCCCTACTTGGAGCATCAGCACCTTTAACCTCCTGTTCCGTACAGGTTGCAATTTGTCCTGAGGATGAACGGGAAGACGTGGAACCAATGAAAGACTAGCTCTTGGTGTTGGGACAGGCACAGGTCACTCTATTTTCCCATCAGGAAGAAGAATTAACCACAGGCTCAGCCTGCCCCCCGGAACCAGAACAGGGCCTGAAGCCATCCTGCGCTTTTGCGGCCAGCTCCCTAAAAAGCGAGTTGTAAAATGGAGGTTCAGGGCACTGCAATTCACAAACCTGCAGACTTATAAATGATAACTCTCATCCACAAATATATTGAGGGAAGGCAAAGAAGAGGATTTGAAATCAAGGCAGAATTGCAGGAAACAGATTTCAGGAGGTAGATTCGAATCGCCTTTAAAGCACATGAAAAGCGGCAAAACGTTGACAATGATGCCCTTGGCCAAAAAGGGCGTATGCGTTTTTTCCTGAATATATTCAGGAAAAAACGCATACGCCCTTTTTGGCCAACCAAGCAACCTGGAAAGGCAAATCAGCGCTACAAAGATGTCTCGCTTCCCATCGGTCAAAAGGGCCATGCTGAAAAAAGTGTCAAAACCAGAAATGCAGGACAGGCCATGGAGAAATGGGAGCCTTGCTACACTGATGGGCGGGATGTAAATTGTCAACAGCCACTCTGGAGAAGTGTACGGTGAGTCCTGAAACGTCTAAAAAGCAAAGCTTAGAGAGCATAGGGCACTTCCACTCATGGGGGTATAAATTGGGAAAATTAAAAATCAGCAAGACACAAGCACCCCAAAGTTGAGGGCTGCTCTGTTGACAAGGACCTCCACTTCATTCCACCTTCAATATCCCAGGAAAGAGAAAAATGGATAAAGAAGTTGTGGTCCTTATGTACAATGGAATATCACTAAGCCATGAAATCAATGTCATAAGGCTAGTAGCAGCATGATGAGTGGATTTAGGTACGACGACTCTAAGTGAAATAAGTCACACAGAAAAGGACTCTTCTCATAAGGTATCACTTATAGAGGGAATGTAAAAACCGTTACACTTGAACTGAATTACAAAACAGAAGAGAGTCACACATGCAGAAAACACACTATGGCTGCTTAACGGGAAAGGTGAGGTGGGGTGATACATAAAACAAGGGTTTCAAATTAGCTCAGATACCGTTCCATAAACCCAATATGTAATAGACAAGACCTACTCCTTGCTCAGAGAACTGGACTCAACACGCCCTATTCACCGCACAAGAATATATCTGACTAGTAATAATCTTAAAAGCTATGTATTGATATCTCTCTGTTAGTGTGTCAAGTGGGTGTAAAGCGGCATAAACACAGCAGTGAAAAGCAGCTAAACCCCATTATAAAAATAAATTACTTTGAAAAACCCATGAAACAAAGACAGTGAAAGAGAGAGAAATTCTTACACAATGCGTTCAGGGGCTGTGATGCAACCTGGATTGACCATATCTAGACCCACAGCTGGATGAGACATAAGGGTGGACACTGTTGCGGCTGAGAGGTTTAGTGAGGTTGGGTGAGCAAACGCAGACCCTTTAAAGTAATACTGCGTGGTACCCATCGCATGGGTCCCAAATCTCCAGGTTCAAGGTCATCTTCCTACATCGTAAACATGCATGAGATACCCAGAAGATGGTACACCGTGTGATGGGGAAAGGTTTCTAAAACGCACCTCATTTCTCATCTGCCTGTGCCCGGGTTCGCCATTCCAGCCACTTTACTAGCAATCTACCTACTTGGAGCATCAGCACCTTTAACCTCCTGTCCCGTACAGGTTGCAATTTGTCCTGAGGATGAACGGGAAGACGTGGAACCAATGAGAGACTAGCTCTTGGTGTTGGGACAGGCACAGGCCACTCTATTTTCCCATCAGGAAGAAGAATTAACCACAGGCTCAGCCTGCCACCCGGAACCAGAACAGGGCCTGAAGCCATCCTGCGCTATTGCGGCCAGCTCCCTAAAAAGCGAGTTGTAAAATGGAGGTTCAGGGCACTGCAATTCACAAACCTGCAGACTTATAAATGATAACTCTCGTCCACAAATATATTGAGGGAAGGCAAAGAAGAGGATTTGAAATCAAGGCAGAATTGCAGGAAACAGATTTCAGGAGGTAGATTCGAATCGCCTTTAAAGCACATGAAAAGCGGCAAAACGTTGACAATGATGCCCTTGGCCAAAAAGGGCGTATGCGTTTTTTCCTGAATATATTCAGGAAAAAACGCATACGCCCTTTTTGGCCAACCAAGCAACCTGGAAAGGCAAATCAGCGCTACAAAGATGTCTCGCTTCCCATCGGTCAAAAGGGCCATGCTGAAAAAAGTGTCAAAACCAGAAATGCAGGACAGGCCATGGAGAAATGGGAGCCTTGCTACACTGATGGGCGGGATGTAAATTGTCAACAGCCACTCTGGAGAAGTGTACGGTGAGTCCTGAAACGTCTAAAAAGCAAAGCTTAGAGAGCATAGGGCACTTCCACTCATGGGGGTATAAATTGGGAAAATTAAAAATCAGCAAGACACAAGCACCCCAAAGTTGAGGGCTGCTCTGTTGACAAGGACCTCCACTTCATTCCACCTTCAATATCCCAGGAAAGAGAAAAATGGATAAAGAAGTTGTGGTCCTTATGTACAATGGAATATCACTAAGCCATGAAATCAATGTCATAAGGCTAGTAGCAGCATGATGAGTGGATTTAGGTACGACGACTCTAAGTGAAATAAGTCACACAGAAAAGGACTCTTCTCATAAGGTATCACTTATAGAGGGAATGTAAAAACCGTTACACTTGAACTGAATTACAAAACAGAAGAGAGTCACACATGCAGAAAACACACTATGGCTGCTTAACGGGAAAGGTGAGGTGGGGTGATACATAAAACAAGGGTTTCAAATTAGCTCAGATACCGTTCCATAAACCCAATATGTAATAGACAAGACCTACTCCTTGCTCAGAGAACTGGACTCAACACGCCCTATTCACCGCACAAGAATATATCTGACTAGTAATAATCTTAAAAGCTATGTATTGATATCTCTCTGTTAGTGTGTCAAGTGGGTGTAAAGCGGCATAAACACAGCAGTGAAAAGCAGCTAAACCCCATTATAAAAATAAATTAGTTTGAAAAACCCATGAAACAAAGACAGTGAAAGAGAGAGAAATTCTTACACAATGCGTTCAGGGGCTGTGATGCAACCTGGATTGACCATATCTAGACCCACAGCTGGATGAGACATAAGGGTGGACACTGTTGCGGCTGAGAGGTTTAGTGAGGTTGGGTGAGCAAACGCAGACCCTTTAAAGTAATACTGCGTGGTACCCATCGCATGGGTCCCAAATCTCCAGGTTCAAGGTCATCTTCCTACATCGTAAACATGCATGAGATACCCAGAAGATGGTACACCGTGTGATGGGGAAAGGTTTCTAAAACGCACCTCATTTCTCATCTGCCTGTGCCCGGGTTCGCCATTCCAGCCACTTTACTAGCAATCTACCTACTTGGAGCATCAGCACCTTTAACCTCCTGTCCCGTACAGGTTGCAATTTGTCCTGAGGATGAACGGGAAGACGTGGAACCAATGAGAGACTAGCTCTTGGTGTTGGGACAGGCACAGGCCACTCTATTTTCCCATCAGGAAGAAGAATTAACCACAGGCTCAGCCTGCCACCCGGAACCAGAACAGGGCCTGAAGCCATCCTGCGCTATTGCGGCCAGCTCCCTAAAAAGCGAGTTGTAAAATGGAGGTTCAGGGCACTGCAATTCACAAACCTGCAGACTTATAAATGATAACTCTCGTCCACCAATATATTGAGGGAAGGCAAAGAAGAGGATTTGAAATCAAGGCAGAATTGCAGGAAACAGATTTCAGGAGGTAGATTCGAATCGCCTTTAAAGCACATGAAAAGCGGCAAAACGTTGACAATGATGCCCTTGGCCAAAAAGGGCGTATGCGTTTTTTCCTGAATATATTCAGGAAAAAACGCATACGCCCTTTTTGGCCAACCAAGCAACCTGGAAAGGCAAATCAGCGCTACAAAGATGTCTCGCTTCCCATCGGTTAAAAAGGCCATGCTGAAAAAAGTGTCAAAATCAGAAATGCAGGACAGGCCATGGAGAAATGGGAGCCTTGCTACGCTGATAGGCGGGATGTAAATTGCCAACAGCCACTCTGGAGAAGCATACGGTGAGTCCTGAAACATCTAAAAAACAAAGCTTAGAGAGCATAGGGCACTTCCACTCATGGGGTTATAAATTGGGAAAATTAAAAATCAGCAAGACACAAGCACCCCAAAGTTGAGGGCTGCTCTGTTGACAAGGACCTCCACTTCATTCCACCTTCAATATCCCAGGAAAGAGAAAAATGGATAAAGAAGTTGTGGTCCATATGTACAATGGAATATCACTCAGCCATGAAATCAATGTCATAAGGCTAGTAGCAGCATGATGAGTGGATTTAGGTACGACGATTCTAAGTGAAATAAGTCACACAGAAAAGGACACTTCTCATAAGGTATCACTTATAGAGGGAATGTAAAAACCGTTACACTTGAACTGAATTACAAAACAGAACAGAGTCACACATGCAGAAAACACACTATGGCTGCTTAACGGGAAAGGTGAGGTGGGGTGATACATAAAACAAGGGTTTCAAATTAGCTCAGATACCGTTCCATAATCCCAATATGTAATAGACAAGACCTACTCCTTGCTCAGAGAACTGGACTCAACACGCCCTATTCACTGCACAAGAATATATCTGACTAGTAATAATCTTAAAACCTATGTATTGATATCTCTCTGTTAGTGTGTCAAGTGGGTAAAAAGCGGCATAAACACAGCAGTGAAAAGCAGCTAAACCCCATTATAAAAATAAATTACTTTGAAAAACCCATGAAACAAAGACAGTGAAAGAGAGAGAAATTCTTACACAATGCGTTCAGGGGCTGTGATGCAACCTGGATTGACCATATCTAGACCCACAGCTGGATGAGACATAAGGGTGGACACTGTTGCGGCTGAGAGGTTTGGTGAGGTTGGGTGAGCAAACGCAGACCCTTTAAAGTAATACTGCGTGGTACCCATCGCATGGGTCCCAAATCTCCAGGTTCAAGGTCATCTTCCTACATCGTAAACATGCATGAGATACCCAGAAGATGGTACACCGTATGATGTGGAAAGGTTTCTAAAACGCACCTCATTTCTCTTCTCCTTGTGCCCGGGTTCGACATTCCAGCCGCTTTACTAGCAATCTCCCTACTTGGAGCATCAGCACCTTTAACCTCCTGTTCCGTACAGGTTGCAATTTGTCCTGAGGATGAACGGGAAGACGTGGAACCAATGAAAGACTAGCTCTTGGTGTTGGGACAGGCACAGGTCACTCTATTTTCCCATCAGGAAGAAGAATTAACCACAGGCTCAGCCTGCCCCCCGGAACCAGAACAGGGCCTGAAGCCATCCTGCGCTTTTGCGGCCAGCTCCCTAAAAAGCGAGTTGTAAAATGGAGGTTCAGGGCACTGCAATTCACAAACCTGCAGACTTATAAATGATAACTCTCATCCACAAATATATTGAGGGAAGGCAAAGAAGAGGATTTGAAATCAAGGCAGAATTGCAGGAAACAGATTTCAGGAGGTAGATTCGAATCGCCTTTAAAGCACATGAAAAGCGGCAAAACGTTGACAATGATGCCCTTGGCCAAAAAGGGCGTATGCGTTTTTTCCTGAATATATTCAGGAAAAAACGCATACGCCCTTTTTGGCCAACCAAGCAACCTGGAAAGGCAAATCAGCGCTACAAAGATGTCTCGCTTCCCATCGGTCAAAAGGGCCATGCTGAAAAAAGTGTCAAAACCAGAAATGCAGGACAGGCCATGGAGAAATGGGAGCCTTGCTACACTGATGGGCGGGATGTAAATTGTCAACAGCCACTCTGGAGAAGTGTACGGTGAGTCCTGAAACGTCTAAAAAGCAAAGCTTAGAGAGCATAGGGCACTTCCACTCATGGGGGTATAAATTGGGAAAATTAAAAATCAGCAAGACACAAGCACCCCAAAGTTGAGGGCTGCTCTGTTGACCAGGACCTCCACTTCATTCCACCTTCAATATCCCAGGAAAGAGAAAAATGGATAAAGAAGTTGTGGTCCTTATGTACAATGGAATATCACTAAGCCATGAAATCAATGTCATAAGGCTAGTAGCAGCATGATGAGTGGATTTAGGTACGACGACTCTAAGTGAAATAAGTCACACAGAAAAGGACTCTTCTCATAAGGTATCACTTATAGAGGGAATGTAAAAACCGTTACACTTGAACTGAATTACAAAACAGAAGAGAGTCACACATGCAGAAAACACACTATGGCTGCTTAACGGGAAAGGTGAGGTGGGGTGATACATAAAACAAGGGTTTCAAATTAGCTCAGATACCGTTCCATAAACCCAATATGTAATAGACAAGACCTACTCCTTGCTCAGAGAACTGGACTCAACACGCCCTATTCACCGCACAAGAATATATCTGACTAGTAATAATCTTAAAAGCTATGTATTGATATCTCTCTGTTAGTGTGTCAAGTGGGTGTAAAGCGGCATAAACACAGCAGTGAAAAGCAGCTAAACCCCATTATAAAAATAAATTAGTTTGAAAAACCCATGAAACAAAGACAGTGAAAGAGAGAGAAATTCTTACACAATGCGTTCAGGGGCTGTGATGCAACCTGGATTGACCATATCTAGACCCACAGCTGGATGAGACATAAGGGTGGACACTGTTGCGGCTAAGAGGTTTAGTGAGGTTGGGTGAGCAAACGCAGACCCTTTAAAGTAATACTGCGTGGTACCCATCGCATGGGTCCCAAATCTCCAGGTTCAAGGTCATCTTCCTACATCGTAAACATGCATGAGATACCCAGAAGATGGTACACCGTGTGATGGGGAAAGGTTTCTAAAACGCACCTCATTTCTCATCTGCCTGTGCCCGGGTTCGCCATTCCAGCCACTTTACTAGCAATCTACCTACTTGGAGCATCAGCACCTTTAACCTCCTGTCCCGTACAGGTTGCAATTTGTCCTGAGGATGAACGGGAAGACGTGGAACCAATGAGAGACTAGCTCTTGGTGTTGGGACAGGCACAGGCCACTCTATTTTCCCATCAGGAAGAAGAATTAACCACAGGCTCAGCCTGCCACCCGGAACCAGAACAGGGCCTGAAGCCATCCTGCGCTATTGCGGCCAGCTCCCTAAAAAGCGAGTTGTAAAATGGAGGTTCAGGGCACTGCAATTCACAAACCTGCAGACTTATAAATGATAACTCTCGTCCACAAATATATTGAGGGAAGGCAAAGAAGAGGATTTGAAATCAAGGCAGAATTGCAGGAAACAGATTTCAGGAGGTAGATTCGAATCGCCTTTAAAGCACATGAAAAGCGGCAAAACGTTGACAATGATGCCCTTGGCCAAAAAGGGCGTATGCGTTTTTTCCTGAATATATTCAGGAAAAAACGCATACGCCCTTTTTGGCCAACCAAGCAACCTGGAAAGGCAAATCAGCGCTACAAAGATGTCTCGCTTCCCATCGGTTAAAAAGGCCATGCTGAAAAAAGTGTCAAAATCAGAAATGCAGGACAGGCCATGGAGAAATGGGAGCCTTGCTACGCTGATAGGCGGGATGTAAATTGCCAACAGCCACTCTGGAGAAGCATACGGTGAGTCCTGAAACATCTAAAAAACAAAGCTTAGAGAGCATAGGGCACTTCCACTCATGGGGTTATAAATTGGGAAAATTAAAAATCAGCAAGACACAAGCACCCCAAAGTTTAGGGCTGCTCTGTTGACAAGGACCTCCACTTCATTCCACCTTCAATATCCCAGGAAAGAGAAAAATGGATAAAGAAGTTGTGGTCCATATGTACAATGGAATATCACTCAGCCATGAAATCAATGTCATAAGGCTAGTAGCAGCATGATGAGTGGATTTAGGTACGACGATTCTAAGTGAAATAAGTCACACAGAAAAGGACACTTCTCATAAGGTATCACTTATAGAGGGAATGTAAAAACCGTTACACTTGAACTGAATTACAAAACAGAACAGAGTCACACATGCAGAAAACACACTATGGCTGCTTAACGGGAAAGGTGAGGTGGGGTGATACATAAAACAAGGGTTTCAAATTAGCTCAGATACCGTTCCATAATCCCAATATGTAATAGACAAGACCTACTCCTTGCTCAGAGAACTGGACTCAACACGCCCTATTCACCGCACAAGAATATATCTGACTAGTAATAATCTTAAAACCTATGTATTGATATCTCTCTGTTAGTGTGTCAAGTGGGTAAAAAGCGGCATAAACACAGCAGTGAAAAGCAGCTAAACCCCATTATAAAAATAAATTACTTTGAAAAACCCATGAAACAAAGACAGTGAAAGAGAGAGAAATTCTTACACAATGCGTTCAGGGGCTGTGATGCAACCTGGATTGACCATATCTAGACCCACAGCTGGATGAGACATAAGGGTGGACACTGTTGCGGCTGAGAGGTTTGGTGAGGTTGGGTGAGCAAACGCAGACCCTTTAAAGTAATACTGCGTGGTACCCATCGCATGGGTCCCAAATCTCCAGGTTCAAGGTCATCTTCCTACATCGTAAACATGCATGAGATACCCAGAAGATGGTACACCGTGTGATGTGGAAAGGTTTCTAAATCGCACCTCATTTCTCTTCTCCTTGTGCCCGGGTTCGACATTCCAGCCGCTTTACAAGCAATCTCCCTACTTGGAGCATCAGCACCTTTAACCTCCTGTTCCGTACAGGTTGCAATTTGTCCTGAGGATGAACGGGAAGACGTGGAACCAATGAAAGACTAGCTCTTGGTGTTGGGACAGGCACAGGTCACTCTATTTTCCCATCAGGAAGAAGAATTAACCACAGGCTCAGCCTGCCCCCCGGAACCAGAACAGGGCCTGAAGCCATCCTGCGCTTTTGCGGCCAGCTCCCTAAAAAGCGAGTTGTAAAATGGAGGTTCAGGGCACTGCAATTCACAAACCTGCAGACTTATAAATGATAACTCTCATCCACAAATATATTGAGGGAAGGCAAAGAAGAGGATTTGAAATCAAGGCAGAATTGCAGGAAACAGATTTCAGGAGGTAGATTCGAATCGCCTTTAAAGCACATGAAAAGCGGCAAAACGTTGACAATGATGCCCTTGGCCAAAAAGGGCGTATGCGTTTTTTCCTGAATATATTCAGGAAAAAACGCATACGCCCTTTTTGGCCAACCAAGCAACCTGGAAAGGCAAATCAGCGCTACAAAGATGTCTCGCTTCCCATCGGTCAAAAGGGCCATGCTGAAAAAAGTGTCAAAACCAGAAATGCAGGACAGGCCATGGAGAAATGGGAGCCTTGCTACACTGATGGGCGGGATGTAAATTGCCAAGAGCCACTCTGGAGAAGTGTCCGGTGAGTCCTGAAACATCTGAAAAACACAGCTTAGAGAGCATAGGGCACTTCCACTCATGGGGGTATAAATTGGGAAAATGAAAAATCAGCAAGACACAAGCACCCCAAAGTTTAGGGCTGCTCTGTTGACAAGGACCTCCACTTCATTCCACCTTCAATATCCCAGGAAAGAGAAAAATGGATAAAGAAGTTGTGGTCCTTATGTACAATGGAATATCACTCAGCCATGAAATCAATGTCATAAGGCTAGTAGCAGCATGATGAGTGGATTTAGGTACGACGATTCTAAGTGAAATAAGTCACACAGAAAAGGACACTTCTCATAAGGTATCACTGATAGAGGGAATGTAAAAACCGTTACACTTGAACAGAATTACAAAACACAACAGAGTCACACATGCAGAAAACACACTATGGCTGCTTAACGGGAAACGTGAGGTGGGGTGATACATAAAACAAGGGTTTCAAATTAGCTCAGATACCGTTCCATAAAACCAATATGTAATAGACAAGTCCTACTGCTTGCTCAGAGAACTGGACTCAACACGCCCTATTCACCGCACAAGAATATATCTGACTAGTAATAATCTTAAAACCTATGTATTGATATCTCTCTGTTAGTGTGTCAAGTGGGTGTAAAGCGGCATAAACACAGCAGTGAAAAGCAGCTAAACCCCATTATAAAAATAAATTACTTTGAAAAACCCATGAAACAAAGACAGTGAAAGAGATAGAAATACTTACACAATGCGTTCACGGGCTGTGATGCAACCTGGATTGACCATATCTAGACCCACAGCTGGATGAGACATAAGGGTGGACACTCTTGGGGCTGAGAGGTTTGGTGAGGTTGGGTGAGCAAACGCAGACCCTTTAAAGTAATACTGCGTGGTACCCATCGCATGGGTCCCAAATCTCCAGGTTCAAGGGCATCTTCCTACATCGAAAACATGCATGAGAAACCCAGAAGATGGTACACCGTGTGATGTGGAAAGGTTTCTAAAACGCACCTCATTTCTCATCTCCTTGTGCCCGGGTTCGCTATTCCAGCTGCTTTACTAGCAATCTACCTACTTGGAGCATCAGCACTTTTAACCTCCTGTTCCGTACAGGTTGCAATTTGTCCTGAGGATGAACGGGAAGACGTGGAACCAATGAGAGACTAGCTCTTGGTGTTGGGACAGGCACAGGTCACTCTATTTTCCCATCAGGAAGAAGATTTAACCACAGGCTCAGCCTGCCCCCCGGAACCAGAACAGGGCCTGAAGCCATCCTGCGCTTTTGCGGCCAGCTCCCTAAAAAGCGAGTTGTAAAATGGAGGTTCAGGGCACTGCAATTCACAAACCTGCAGACTTATAAATGATAACTCTCGTCCACAAATATATTGAGGGAAGGCAAAGAAGAGGATTTGAAATCAAGGCAGAATTGCAGGAAACAGATTTCAGGAGGTAGATTCGAATCGCCTTTAAAGCACATGAAAAGCGGCAAAACGTTGACAATGATGCCCTTGGCCAAAAAGGGCGTATGCGTTTTTTCCTAAATATATTCAGGAAAAAACGCATACGCCCTTTTTGGCCAACCAAGCAACCTGGAAAGGCAAATCAGCGCTACAAAGATGTCTCGCTTCCCATGGGTTAAAAAGGCCATGCTGAAAAAAGTGTCAAAACCAGAAATGCAGGACAGGCCATGGAGAAATGGGAGCCTTGCTACACTGATGGGCGGGATGTAAATTGTCAACAGCCACTCTGGAGAAGTGTACGGTGAGTCCTGAAACGTCTAAAAAGCAAAGCTTAGAGAGCATAGGGCACTTCCACTCATGGGGGTATAAATTGGGAAAATTAAAAATCAGCAAGACACAAGCACCCCAAAGTTTAGGGCTGCTCTGTTGACAAGGACCTCCACTTCATTCCACCTTCAATATCCCAGGAAAGAGAAAAATGGATAAAGAAGTTGTGGTCCTTATGTACAATGGAATATCACTCAGCCGTGAAATCAATGTCATAAGGCTAGTAGCAGCATGATGAGTGGATTTAGGTACGACGACTCTAAGTGAAATAAGTCACACAGAAAAGGACACTTCTCATAAGGTATCACTTATAGAGGGAATGTAAAAACCGTTACACTTGAACTGAATTACAAAACAGAACAGAGTCACACATGCAGAAAACACACTATGGCTGCTTAACGGGAAAGGTGAGGTGGGGTGATACATAAAACAAGGGTTTCAAATTAGCTCAGATACTGTTCCATAAACCCAATATGTAATAGACAAGACCTACTCCTTGCTCAGAGAACTGGACTCAACATGCCCTATTCACCGCACAAGAATATATCTGACTAGTAATAATCTTAAAACCTATGTATTGATATCTCTCTGTTAGTGTGTCAAGTGGGTAAAAAGCGGCATAAACACAGCAGTGAAAAGCAGCTAAACCCCATTATAAAAATAAATTACTTTGAAAAACCCATGAAACAAAGACAGTGAAAGAGATAGAAATTCTTACACAATGCGTTCAGGGGCTGTGATGCAACCTGGATTGACCATATCTAGACCCACAGCTGGATGAGACATAAGGGTGGACACTCTTGGGGCTGAGAGGTTTGGTGAGGTTGGGTGAGCAAACGCAGACCCTTTAAAGCAATACTGCGTGGTACCCATCGCATGGGTCCCAAATCTCCAGGTTCAAGGTCATCTTCCTACATCGAAAACATGCATGAGAAACCCAGAAGATGGTACACCGTGTGATGTGGAAAGGTTTCTAAAACGCACCTCATTTCTCATCTCCTTGTGCCCGGGTTCGCTATTCCAGCCGCTTTACTAGCAATCTACCTACTTGGAGCATCAGCACTTTTAACCTCCTGTTCCGTACAGGTTGCAATTTGTCCTGAGGATGAACGGGAAGACGTGGAACCAATGAGAGACTAGCTCTTGGTGTTGGGACAGGCACAGGTCACTCTATTTTCCCATCAGGAAGAAGAATTAACCACAGGCTCAGCCTGCCACCCGGAACCAGAACAGGGCCTGAAGCCATCCTGCGCTATTGCGGCCAGCTCCCTAAAAAGCGAGTTGTAAAATGGAGGTTCAGGGCACTGCAATTCACAAACCTGCAGACTTATAAATGATAACTCTCGTCCACAAATATATTGAGGGAAGGCAAAGAAGAGGATTTGAAATCAAGGCAGAATTGCAGGAAACAGATTTCAGGAGGTAGATTCGAATCGCCTTTAAAGCACATGAAAAGCGGCAAAACGTTGACAATGATGCCCTTGGCCAAAAAGGGCGTATGCGTTTTTTCCTGAATATATTCAGGAAAAAACGCATACGCCCTTTTTGGCCAACCAAGCAACCTGGAAAGGCAAATCAGCGCTACAAAGATGTCTCGCTTCCCATCGGTTAAAAAGGCCATGCTGAAAAAAGTGTCAAAATCAGAAATGCAAGACAGGCCATGGAGAAATGGGAGCCTTGCTACGCTGATGGGCGGGATGTAAATTGCCAACAGCCACTCTGGAGAAGCGTACAGTGAGTCCTGAAACATCTAAAAAACAAAGCTTAGAGAGCATAGGGCACTTCCACTCATGGGGTTATAAATTGGGAAAATGAAAAATCAGCAAGACACAAGCACCCCAAAGTTTAGGGCTGCGCTGTTGACAAGGACCTCCACTTCATTCCACCTTCAATATCCCAGGAAAGAGAAAAATGGATAAAGAAGTTGTGGTCCATATGTACAGTGGAATATCACTCAGCCATGAAATCAATGTCATAAGGCTAGTAGCAGCATGATGAGTGGATTTAGGTACGACGATTCTAAGTGAAATAAGTCACACAGAAAAGGACACTTCTCATAAGGTATCATTTATAGAGGGAATGTAAAAACCGTTACACTTGAACTGAATTACAAAACAGAACAGAGTCACACATGCAGAAAACACACTATGGCTGCTTAACGGGAAAGGTGAGGTGGGGTGATACATAAAACAAGGGTTTCAAATTAGCTCAGATACCGTTCCATAAACACAATATGTAATAGACAAGACCTACTCCTTGCTCAGAGAACTGGACTCAACACGCCCTATTCACCGCACAAGAATATATCTGACTAGTAATAATCTTAAAACCTATGTATTGATATCTCTCTGTTAGTGTGTCAATTGGGTGTAAAGCGGCATAAACACAGCAGTGAAAAGCAGCTAAACCCCATTATAAAAATAAATTACTTTGAAAAACCCATGAAACAAAGACAGTGAAAGAGAGAGAAATTCTTACACAATGCGTTCAGGGGCTGTGATGCAACCTGGATTGACCATATCTAGACCCACAGCTGGATGAGACATAAGGGTGGACACTGTTGCGGCTGAGAGGTTTGGTGAGGTTGGGTGAGCAAACGCAGACCCTTTAAAGTAATACTTCGTGGTACCCATCACATGGGTCCCAAATCTCCAGGTTCAAGGGCATCTTCCTACATCGAAAACATGCATGAGATACCCAGAAGATGGTACACCGTGTGATGGGGAAAGGTTTCTAAAACGCACCTCATTTCTCATCTCCTTGTGGCCGGGTTCGCTATTCCAGCCGCTTTACTAGCAATCTCCCTACTTGGAGCATCAGCACCTTTAACCTCCTGTTCCGTACAGGTTGCAATTTGTCCTGAGGATGAACGGGAAGACGTGGAACCAATGAGAGACTAGCTCTTGGTGTTGGGACAGGCACAGGTCACTCTATTTTCCCATCAGGAAGAAGATTTAACCACAGGCTCAGCCTGCCCCCCGGAACCAGAACAGGGCCTGAAGCCATCCTGCGCTTTTGCGGCCAGCTCCCTAAAAAGCGAGTTGTAAAATGGAGGTTCAGGGCACTGCAATTCACAAACCTGCAGACTTATAAATGATAACTCTCGTCCACAAATATATTGAGGGAAGGCAAAGAAGAGGATTTGAAATCAAGGCAGAATTGCAGGAAACAGATTTCAGGAGGTAGATTCGAATCGCCTTTAAAGCACATGAAAAGCGGCAAAACGTTGACAATGATGCCCTTGGCCAAAAAGGGCGTATGCGTTTTTTCCTGAATATATTCAGGAAAAAACGCATACGCCCTTTTTGGCCAACCAAGCAACCTGGAAAGGCAAATCAGCGCTACAAAGATGTCTCGCTTCCCATGGGTTAAAAAGGCCATGCTGAAAAAAGTGTCAAAACCAGAAATGCAGGACAGGCCATGGAGAAATGGGAGCCTTGCTACACTGATGGGCGGGATGTAAATTGTCAACAGCCACTCTGGAGAAGTGTACGGTGAGTCCTGAAACGTCTAAAAAGCAAAGCTTAGAGAGCATAGGGCACTTCCACTCATGGGGGTATAAATTGGGAAAATTAAAAATCAGCAAGACACAAGCACCCCAAAGTTGAGGGCTGCTCTGTTGACAAGGACCTCCACTTCATTCCACCTTCAATATCCCAGGAAAGAGAAAAATGGATAAAGAAGTTGTGGTCCTTATGTACAATGGAATATCACTCAGCCGTGAAATCAATGTCATAAGGCTAGTAGCAGCATGATGAGTGGATTTAGGTACGACGACTCTAAGTGAAATAAGTCACACAGAAAAGGACACTTCTCATAAGGTATCACTTATAGAGGGAATGTAAAAACCGTTACACTTGAACTGAATTACAAAACAGAACAGAGTCACACATGCAGAAAACACACTATGGCTGCTTAACGGGAAAGGTGAGGTGGGGTGATACATAAAACAAGGGTTTCAAATTAGCTCAGATACCGTTCCATAAACCCAATATGTAATAGACAAGACCTACTCCTTGCTCAGAGAACTGGACTCAACATGCCCTATTCACCGCACAAGAATATATCTGACTAGTAATAATCTTAAAACCTATGTATTGATATCTCTCTGTTAGTGTGTCAAGTGGGTAAAAAGTGGCATAAACACAGCAGTGAAAAGCAGCTAAACCCCATTATAAAAATAAATTACTTTGAAAAACCCATGAAACAAAGACAGTGAAAGAGAGAGAAATTCTTACACAATGCGTTCAGGGGCTGTGATGCAACCTGGATTGACCATATCTAGACCCACAGCTGGATGAGACATAAGGGTGGACACTGTTGCGGCTGAGAGGTTTGGTGAGGTTGGGTGAGCAAACGCAGACCCTTTAAAGTAATACTGCGTGGTACCCATCGCATGGGTCCCAAATCTCCAGGTTCAAGGGCATCTTCCTACATCGAAAACATGCATGAGATACCCAGAAGATGGTACACCGTGTGATGGGGAAAGGTTTCTAAAACGCACCTCATTTCTCATCTGCTTGTGCCCGGGTTCGCCATTCCAGCCACTTTACTAGCAATCTCCCTCCTTGGAGCATCAGCACCTTTAACCTCCTGTTCCTTACAGGTTGCAATTTGTACTGAGGATGAACGGGAAGATGTGGAACCAATGAAAGACTAGCTCTTGGTGTTGGGACAGGCACAGGTCACTCTATTTTCCCATCAGGAAGAAGAATTAACCACAGGCTCAGCCTGCCCCCCGGAACCAGAACAGGGCCTGAAGCCATCCTGCGCTTTTGCGGCCAGCTCCCTAAAAAGCGAGTTGTAAAATGGAGGTTCAGGGCACTGCAATTCACAAACCTGCAGACTTATAAATGATAACTCTCATCCACAAATATATTGAGGGAAGGCAAAGAAGAGGATTTGAAATCAAGGCAGAATTGCAGGAAACAGATTTCAGGAGGTAGATTCGAATCGCCTTTAAAGCACATGAAAAGCGGCAAAACGTTGACAATGATGCCCTTGGCCAAAAAGGGCGTATGCGTTTTTTCCTGAATATATTCAGGAAAAAACGCATACGCCCTTTTTGGCCAACCAAGCAACCTGGAAAGGCAAATCAGCGCTACAAAGATGTCTCGCTTCCCATCGGTCAAAAGGGCCATGCTGAAAAAAGTGTCAAAACCAGAAATGCAGGACAGGCCATGGAGAAATGGGAGCCTTGCTACACTGATGGGCGGGATGTAAATTGTCAACAGCCACTCTGGAGAAGTGTACGGTGAGTCCTGAAACGTCTAAAAAGCAAAGCTTAGAGAGCATAGGGCACTTCCACTCATGGGGGTATAAATTGGGAAAATTAAAAATCAGCAAGACACAAGCACCTCAAAGTTTAGGGCTGCTCTGTTGACAAGGACCTCCACTTCATTCCACCTTCAATATCCCAGGAAAGAGAAAAATGGATAAAGAAGTTGTGGTCCTTATGTACAATGGAATATCACTCAGCCGTGAAATCAATGTCATAAGGCTAGTAGCAGCATGATGAGTGGATTTAGGTACGACGACTCTAAGTGAAATAAGTCACACAGAAAAGGACACTTCTCATAAGGTATCACTTATAGAGGGAATGTAAAAACCGTTACACTTGAACTGAATTACAAAACAGAAGAGAGTCACACATGCAGAAAACACACTATGGCTGCTTAACGGGAAAGGTGAGGTGGGGTGATACATAAAACAAGGGTTTCAAATTAGCTCAGATACCGTTCCATAAACCCAATATGTAATAGACAAGACCTACTCCTTGCTCAGAGAACTGGACTCAACACGCCCTATTCACCGCACAAGAATATATCTGACTAGTAATAATCTTAAAACCTATGTATTGATATCTCTCTGTTAGTGTGTCAAGTGGGTAAAAAGCGGCATAAACACAGCAGTGAAAAGCAGCTAAACCCCATTATAAAAATAAATTACTTTGAAAAACCCATGAAACAAAGACAGTGAAAGAGAGAGAAATTCTTACACAATGCGTTCAGGGGCTGTGATGCAACCTGGATTGACCATATCTAGACCCACAGCTGGATGAGACATAAGGGTGGACACAGTTGCGGCTGAGAGGTTTGGTGAGGTTGGGTGAGCAAACGCAGACCCTTTCAAGTAATACTGCGTGGTACCCATCGCATGGGTCCCAAATCTCCAGGTTCAAGGGCATCTTCCTACATCGAAAACATGCATGAGATACCCAGAAGATGGTACACCATGTGATGGGGAAAGGTTTCTAAAACGCACCTCATTTCTCATCTGCTTGTGCCCGGGTTCGCTATTCCAGCCACTTTACTAGCAATCTCCCTCCTTGGAGCATCAGCACCTTTGACCTCCTGTTCCGTACAGGTTGCAATTTGTACTGAGGATGAACGGAAAGACGTGGAACCAATGAAAGACTAGCTCTTGTTGTTGGGACAGGCACAGGTCACTCTATTTTCCCATCAGGAAGAAGAATTAACCACAGGCTCAGCCTGCCCCCCGGAACCAGAACAGGGCCTGAAGCCATCCTGCGCTTTTGCGGCCAGCTCCCTAAAAAGCGAGTTGTAAAATGGAGGTTCAGGGCACTGCAATTCACAAACCTGCAGACTTATAAATGATAACTCTCATCCACAAATATATTGAGGGAAGGCAAAGAAGAGGATTTGAAATCAAGGCAGAATTGCAGGAAACAGATTTCAGGAGGTAGATTCGAATCGCCTTTAAAGCACTTGAAAATCGGAAAAACGTTGACAATGATGCCCTTGGCCAAAAAGGGCGTATGCGTTTTTTCCTGAATATATTCAGGAAAAAACGCATACGCCCTTTTTGGCCAACCAAGCAACCTGGAAAGGCAAATCAGCGCTACAAAGATGTCTCGCTTCCCATCGGTCAAAAGGGCCATGCTGAAAAAAGTGTCAAAACCAGAAATGCAGGACAGGCCATGGAGAAATGGGAGCCTTGCTACACTGCTGGGCGGGATGTAAATTGTCAACAGCCACTCTGGAGAAGTGTACGGTGAGTCCTGAAACGTCTAAAAAGCAAAGCTTAGAGAGCATAGGGCACTTCCACTCATGGGGGTATAAATTGGGAAAATTAAAAATCAGCAAGACACAAGCACCCCAAAGTTGAGGGCTGCTCTGTTGACAAGGACCTCCACTTCATTCCACCTTCAATATCCCAGGAAAGAGAAAAATGGATAAAGAAGTTGTGGTCCTTATGTACAATGGAATATCACTCAGCCGTGAAATCAATGTCATAAGGCTAGTAGCAGCATGATGAGTGGATTTAGGTACGACGACTCTAAGTGAAATAAGTCACACAGAAAAGGACACTTCTCATAAGGTATCACTTATAGAGGGAATGTAAAAACCGTTACACTTGAACTGAATTACAAAACAGAACAGAGTCACACATGCAGAAAACACACTATGGCTGCTTAACGGGAAAGGTGAGGTGGGGTGATACATAAAACAAGGGTTTCAAATTAGCTCAGATACCGTTCCATAAACCCAATATGTAATAGACAAGACCTACTCCTTGCTCAGAGAACTGGTCTCAACACGCCCTATTCACCGCACAAGAATATATCTGACTAGTAATAATCTTAAAACCTATGTATTGATATCTCTCTGTTAGTGTGTCAAGTGGGTAAAAAGCGGCATAAACACAGCAGTGAAAAGCAGCTAAACCCCATTATAAAAATAAATTACTTTGTAAAACCCATGAAACAAAGACAGTGAAAGAGAGAGAAATTCTTACACAATGCGTTCAGGGGCTGTGATGCAACCTGGATTGACCATATCTAGACCCACAGCTGGATGAGACATAAGGGTGGACACTGTTGCGGCTGAGAGGTTTGGTGAGGTTGGGTGAGCAAACGCAGACCCTTTAAAGTAATACTGCATGGTACCAATCGCATGGGTCCCAAATCTCCAGGTTCAAGGGCATCTTCCTACATCGAAAACATGCATGAGATACCCAGAAGATGGTACACCGTGTGATGGGGAAAGGTTTCTAAAACGCACCTCATTTCTCAACGGCTTGTGCCCGGGTTCGCCATTCCAGCCACTTTACTAGCAATCTCCCTCCTTGGAGCATCAGCACCTTTAACCTCCTGTTCCGTACAGTTTGCAATTTGTACTGAGGATGAACGGGAAGACGTGGAACCAATGAAAGACTAGCTCTTGGTGTTGGGACAGGCACAGGTCACTCTATTTTCCCATCAGGAAGAAGAATTAACCACAGGCTCAGCCTGCCACCCGGAACCAGAACAGGGCCTGAAGCCATCCTGCGCTTTTGCGGCCAGCTCCCTAAAAAGCGAGTTGTAAAATGGAGGTTCAGGGCACTGCAATTCACAAACCTGCAGACTTATAAATGATAACTCTCATCCACAAATATATTGAGGGAAGGCAAAGAAGAGGATTTGAAATCAAGGCAGAATTGCAGGAAACAGATTTCAGGAGGTAGATTCGAATCGCCTTTAAAGCACATGAAAAGCGGCAAAACGTTGACAATGATGCCCTTGGCCAAAAAGGGCGTATGCGTTTTTTCCTGAATATATTCAGGAAAAAACGCATACGCCCTTTTTGGCCAACCAAGCAACCTGGAAAGGCAAATCAGCGCTACAAAGATGTCTCGCTTCCCATCGTTCAAAAGGGCCATGCTGAAAAAAGTGTCAAAACCAGAAATGCAGGACAGGCCATGGAGAAATGGGAGCCTTGCTACACTGATGGGCGGGATGTAAATTGTCAACAGCCACTCTGGAGAAGTGTACGGTGAGTCCTGAAACGTCTAAAAAGCAAAGCTTAGAGAGCATAGGGCACTTCCACTCATGGGGGTATAAATTGGGAAAATTAAAAATCAGCAAGACACAAGCACCCCAAAGTTGAGGGCTGCTCTGTTGACAAGGACCTCCACTTCATTCCACCTTCAATATCCCAGGAAAGAGAAAAATGGATAAAGAAGTTGTGGTCCTTATATACAATGGAATATCACTAAGCCATGAAATCAATGTCATAAGGCTAGTAGCAGCATGATGAGTGGATTTAGGTACGACGACTCTAAGTGAAATAAGTCACACAGAAAAGGACTCTTCTCATAAGGTATCACTTATAGAGGGAATGTAAAAACCGTTACACTTGAACTGAATTACAAAACAGAACAGAGTCACACATGCAGAAAACACACTATGGCTGCTTAACGGGAAAGGTGAGGTGGGGTGATACATAAAACAAGGGTTTCAAATTAGCTCAGATACCGTTCCATAAACCCAATATGTAATAGACAAGACCTACTCCTTGCTCAGAGAACTGGACTCAACACGCCCTATTCACCGCACAAGAATATATCTGACTAGTAATAATCTTAAAACCTATGTATTGATATCTCTCTGTTAGTGTGTCAAGTGGGTAAAAAGCGGCATAAACACAGCAGTGAAAAGCAGCTAAACCCCATTATAAAAATAAATTACTTTGAAAAACCCATGAAACAAAGACAGTGAAAGAGAGAGAAATTCTTACACAATGCGTTCAGGGGCTGTGATGCAACCTGGATTGACCATATCTAGACCCACAGCTGGATGAGACATAAGGGTGGACACAGTTGCGGCTGAGAGGTTTGGTGAGGTTGGGTGAGCAAACGCAGACCCTTTCAAGTAATACTGCGTGGTACCCATCGCATGGGTCCCAAATCTCCAGGTTCAAGGGCATCTTCCTACATCGAAAACATGCATGAGATACCCAGAAGTTGGTACACCATGTGATGGGGAAAGGTTTCTAAAACGCACCTCATTTCTCATCTGCTTGTGCCCGGGTTCGCTATTCCAGCCACTTTACTAGCAATCTCCCTCCTTGGAGCATCAGCACCTTTGACCTCCTGTTCCGTACAGGTTGCAATTTGTACTGAGGATGAACGGAAAGACGTGGAACCAATGAAAGACTAGCTCTTGTTGTTGGGACAGGCACAGGTCACTCTATTTTCCCATCAGGAAGAAGAATTAACCACAGGCTCAGCCTGCCCCCCGGAACCAGAACAGGGCCTGAAGCCATCCTGCGCTTTTGCGGCCAGCTCCCTAAAAAGCGAGTTGTAAAATGGAGGTTCAGGGCACTGCAATTCACAAACCTGCAGACTTATAAATGATAACTCTCATCCACAAATATATTGAGGGAAGGCAAAGAAGAGGATTTGAAATCAAGGCAGAATTGCAGGAAACAGATTTCAGGAGGTAGATTCGAATCGCCTTTAAAGCACATGAAAATCGGAAAAACGTTGACAATGATGCCCTTGGCCAAAAAGGGCGTATGCGTTTTTTCCTGAATATATTCAGGAAAAAACGCATACGCCCTTTTTGGCCAACCAAGCAACCTGGAAAGGCAAATCAGCGCTACAAAGATGTCTCGCTTCCCATCGGTCAAAAGGGCCATGCTGAAAAAAGTGTCAAAACCAGAAATGCAGGACAGGCCATGGAGAAATGGGAGCCTTGCTACACTGATGGGCGGGATGTAAATTGTCAACAGCCACTCTGGAGAAGTGTACGGTGAGTCCTGAAACGTCTAAAAAGCAAAGCTTAGAGAGCATAGGGCACTTCCACTCATGGGGGTATAAATTGGGAAAATTAAAAATCAGCAAGACACAAGCACCCCAAAGTTGAGGGCTGCTCTGTTGACAAGGACCTCCACTTCATTCCACCTTCAATATCCCAGGAAAGAGAAAAATGGATAAAGAAGTTGTGGTCCTTATGTACAATGGAATATCACTCAGCCGTGAAATCAATGTCATAAGGCTAGTAGCAGCATGATGAGTGGATTTAGGTACGACGACTCTAAGTGAAATAAGTCACACAGAAAAGGACACTTCTCATAAGGTATCACTTATAGAGGGAATGTAAAAACCGTTACACTTGAACTGAATTACAAAACAGAACAGAGTCACACATGCAGAAAACACACTATGGCTGCTTAACGGGAAAGGTGAGGTGGGGTGATACATAAAACAAGGGTTTCAAATTAGCTCAGATACCGTTCCATAAACCCAATATGTAATAGACAAGACCTACTCCTTGCTCAGAGAACTGGTCTCAACACGCCCTATTCACCGCACAAGAATATATCTGACTAGTAATAATCTTAAAACCTATGTATTGATATCTCTCTGTTAGTGTGTCAAGTGGGTAAAAAGCGGCATAAACACAGCAGTGAAAAGCAGCTAAACCCCATTATAAAAATAAATTACTTTGAAAAACCCATGAAACAAAGACAGTGAAAGAGAGAGAAATTCTTACACAATGCGTTCAGGGGCTGTGATGCAACCTGGATTGACCATATCTAGACCCACAGCTGGATGAGACATAAGGGTGGACACTGTTGCGGCTGAGAGGTTTGGTGAGGTTGGGTGAGCAAACGCAGACCCTTTAAAGTAATACTGCATGGTACCAATCGCATGGGTCCCAAATCTCCAGGTTCAAGGGCATCTTCCTACATCGAAAACATGCATGAGATACCCAGAAGATGGTACACCGTGTGATGGGGAAAGGTTTCTAAAACGCACCTCATTTCTCAACGGCTTGTGCCCGGGTTCGCCATTCCAGCCACTTTACTAGCAATCTCCCTCCTTGGAGCATCAGCACCTTTAACCTCCTGTTCCGTACAGTTTGCAATTTGTACTGAGGATGAACGGGAAGACGTGGAACCAATGAAAGACTAGCTCTTGGTGTTGGGACAGGCACAGGTCACTCTATTTTCCCATCAGGAAGAAGAATTAACCACAGGCTCAGCCTGCCACCCGGAACCAGAACAGGGCCTGAAGCCATCCTGCGCTTTTGCGGCCAGCTCCCTAAAAAGCGAGTTGTAAAATGGAGGTTCAGGGCACTGCAATTCACAAACCTGCAGACTTATAAATGATAACTCTCATCCACAAATATATTGAGGGAAGGCAAAGAAGAGGATTTGAAATCAAGGCAGAATTGCAGGAAACAGATTTCAGGAGGTAGATTCGAATCGCCTTTAAAGCACATGAAAAGCGGCAAAACGTTGACAATGATGCCCTTGGCCAAAAAGGGCGTATGCGTTTTTTCCTGAATATATTCAGGAAAAAACGCATACGCCCTTTTTGGCCAACCAAGCAACCTGGAAAGGCAAATCAGCGCTACAAAGATGTCTCGCTTCCCATCGGTCAAAAGGGCCATGCTGAAAAAAGTGTCAAAACCAGAAATGCAGGACAGGCCATGGAGAAATGGGAGCCTTGCTACACTGATGGGCGGGATGTAAATTGTCAACAGCCACTCTGGAGAAGTGTACGGTGAGTCCTGAAACGTCTAAAAAGCAAAGCTTAGAGAGCATAGGGCACTTCCACTCATGGGGGTATAAATTGGGAAAATTAAAAATCAGCAAGACACAAGCACCCCAAAGTTGAGGGCTGCTCTGTTGACAAGGACCTCCACTTCATTCCACCTTCAATATCCCAGGAAAGAGAAAAATGGATAAAGAAGTTGTGGTCCTTATATACAATGGAATATCACTAAGCCATGAAATCAATGTCATAAGGCTAGTAGCAGCATGATGAGTGGATTTAGGTACGACGACTCTAAGTGAAATAAGTCACACAGAAAAGGACTCTTCTCATAAGGTATCACTTATAGAGGGAATGTAAAAACCGTTACACTTGAACTGAATTACAAAACAGAAGAGAGTCACACATGCAGAAAACACACTATGGCTGCTTAACGGGAAAGGTGAGGTGGGGTGATACATAAAACAAGGGTTTCAAATTAGCTCAGATACCGTTCCATAAACCCAATATGTAATAGACAAGACCTACTCCTTGCTCAGAGAACTGGACTCAACACGCCCTATTCACCGCACAAGAATATATCTGACTAGTAATAATCTTAAAAGCTATGTATTGATATCTCTCTGTTAGTGTGTCAAGTGGGTGTAAAGCGGCATAAACACAGCAGTGAAAAGCAGCTAAACCCCATTATAAAAATAAATTACTTTGAAAAACCCATGAAACAAAGACAGTGAAAGAGAGAGAAATTCTTACACAATGCGTTCAGGGGCTGTGATGCAACCTGGATTGACCATATCTAGACCCACAGCTGGATGAGATATAAGGGTGGACACTGTTGCGGCTGAGAGGTTTAGTGAGGTTGGGTGAGCAAACGCAGACCCTTTAAAGTAATACTGCGTGGTACCCATCGCATGGGTCCCAAATCTCCAGGTTCAAGGTCATCTTCCTACATCGTAAACATGCATGAGATACCCAGAAGATGGTACACCGTGTGATGGGGAAAGGTTTCTAAAACGCACCTCATTTCTCATCTGCCTGTGCCCGGGTTCGCCATTCCAGCCACTTTACTAGCAATCTACCTACTTGGAGCATCAGCACCTTTAACCTCCTGTCCCGTACAGGTTGCAATTTGTACTGAGGATGAACGGGAAGACGTGGAACCAATGAGAGACTAGCTCTTGGTGTTGGGACAGGCACAGGCCACTCTATTTTCCCATCAGGAAGAAGAATTAACCACAGGCTCAGCCTGCCACCCGGAACCAGAACAGGGCCTGAAGCCATCCTGCGCTATTGCGGCCAGCTCCCTAAAAAGCGAGTTGTAAAATGGAGGTTCAGGGCACTGCAATTCACAAACCTGCAGACTTATAAATGATAACTCTCGTCCACAAATATATTGAGGGAAGGCAAAGAAGAGGATTTGAAATCAAGGCAGAATTGCAGGAAACAGATTTCAGGAGGTAGATTCGAATCGCCTTTAAAGCACATGAAAAGCGGCAAAACGTTGACAATGATGCCCTTGGCCAAAAAGGGCGTATGCGTTTTTTCCTGAATATATTCAGGAAAAAACGCATACGCCCTTTTTGGCCAACCAAGCAACCTGGAAAGGCAAATCAGCGCTACAAAGATGTCTCGCTTCCCATCGGTTAAAAAGGCCATGCTGAAAAAAGTGTCAAAATCAGAAATGCAGGACAGGCCATGGAGAAATGGGAGCCTTGCTACGCTGATAGGCGGGATGTAAATTGCCAACAGCCACTCTGGAGAAGCATACGGTGAGTCCTGAAACATCTAAAAAACAAAGCTTAGAGAGCATAGGGCACTTCCACTCATGGGGTTATAAATTGGGAAAATTAAAAATCAGCAAGACACAAGCACCCCAAAGTTTAGGGCTGCTCTGTTGACAAGGACCTCCACTTCATTCCACCTTCAATATCCCAGGAAAGAGAAAAATGGATAAAGAAGTTGTGGTCCATATGTACAATGGAATATCACTCAGCCATGAAATCAATGTCATAAGGCTAGTAGCAGCATGATGAGTGGATTTAGGTACGACGACTCTAAGTGAAATAAGTCACACAGAAAAGGACACTTCTCATAAGGTATCACTTATAGAGGGAATGTAAAAACCGTTACACTTGAACTGAATTACAAAACAGAACAGAGTCACACATGCAGAAAACACACTATGGCTGCTTAACGGGAAAGGTGAGGTGGGGTGATACATAAAACAAGGGTTTCAAATTAGCTCAGATACCGTTCCATAATCCCAATATGTAATAGACAAGACCTACTCCTTGCTCAGAGAACTGGACTCAACACGCCCTATTCACTGCACAAGAATATATCTGACTAGTAATAATCTTAAAACCTATGTATTGATATCTCTCTGTTAGTGTGTCAAGTGGGTAAAAAGCGGCATAAACACAGCAGTGAAAAGCAGCTAAACCCCATTATAAAAATAAATTACTTTGAAAAACCCATGAAACAAAGACAGTGAAAGAGAGAGAAATTCTTACACAATGCGTTCAGGGGCTGTGATGCAACCTGGATTGACCATATCTAGACCCACAGCTGGATGAGACATAAGGGTGGACACTGTTGCGGCTGAGAGGTTTGGTGAGGTTGGGTGAGCAAACGCAGACCCTTTAAAGTAATACTGCGTGGTACCCATCGCATGGGTCCCAAATCTCCAGGTTCAAGGTCATCTTCCTACATCGTAAACATGCATGAGATACCCAGAAGATGGTACACCGTATGATGTGGAAAGGTTTCTAAAACGCACCTCATTTCTCTTCTCCTTGTGCCCGGGTTCGACATTCCAGCCGCTTTACTAGCAATCTCCCTACTTGGAGCATCAGCACCTTTAACCTCCTGTTCCGTACAGGTTGCAATTTGTCCTGAGGATGAACGGGAAGACGTGGAACCAATGAAAGACTAGCTCTTGGTGTTGGGACAGGCACAGGTCACTCTATTTTCCCATCAGGAAGAAGAATTAACCACAGGCTCAGCCTGCCACCCGGAACCAGAACAGGGCCTGAAGCCATCCTGCGCTTTTGCGGCCAGCTCCCTAAAAAGCGAGTTGTAAAATGGAGGTTCAGGGCACTGCAATTCACAAACCTGCAGACTTATAAATGATAACTCTCATCCACAAATATATTGAGGGAAGGCAAAGAAGAGGATTTGAAATCAAGGCAGAATTGCAGGAAACAGATTTCAGGAGGTAGATTCGAATCGCCTTTAAAGCACATGAAAAGCGGCAAAACGTTGACAATGATGCCCTTGGCCAAAAAGGGCGTATGCGTTTTTTCCTGAATATATTCAGGAAAAAACGCATACGCCCTTTTTGGCCAACCAAGCAACCTGGAAAGGCAAATCAGCGCTACAAAGATGTCTCGCTTCCCATCGGTCAAAAGGGCCATGCTGAAAAAAGTGTCAAAACCAGAAATGCAGGACAGGCCATGGAGAAATGGGAGCCTTGCTACACTGATGGGCGGGATGTAAATTGTCAACAGCCACTCTGGAGAAGTGTACGGTGAGTCCTGAAACGTCTAAAAAGCAAAGCTTAGAGAGCATAGGGCACTTCCACTCATGGGGGTATAAATTGGGAAAATTAAAAATCAGCAAGACACAAGCACCCCAAAGTTTAGGGCTGCTCTGTTGACAAGGACCTCCACTTCATTCCACCTTCAATATCCCAGGAAAGAGAAAAATGGATAAAGAAGTTGTGGTCCTTATGTACAATGGAATATCACTCAGCCATGAAATCAATGTCATAAGGCTAGTAGCAGCATGATGAGTGGATTTAGGTACGACGATTCTAAGTGAAATAAGTCACACAGAAAAGGACACTTCTCATAAGGTATCACTGATAGAGGGAATGTAAAAACCGTTACACTTGAACAGAATTACAAAACAGAACAGAGTCACACATGCAGAAAACACACTATGGCTGCTTAACGGGAAACGTGAGGTGGGGTGATACATAAAACAAGGGTTTCAAATTAGCTCAGATACCGTTCCATAAAACCAATATGTAATAGACAAGTCCTACTGCTTGCTCAGAGAACTGGACTCAACACGCCCTATTCACCGCACAAGAATATATCTGACTAGTAATAATCTTAAAACCTATGTATTGATATCTCTCTGTTAGTGTGTCAAGTGGGTGTAAAGCGGCATAAACACAGCAGTGAAAAGCAGCTAAACCCCATTAAAAAAATAAATTACTTTGAAAAACCCATGAAACAAAAACAGTGAAAGAGATAGAAATTCTTACACAATGCGTTCACGGGCTGTGATGCAACCTGAATTGACCATATCTAGACCCACAGCTGGATGAGACATAAGGGTGGACACTCTTGGGGCTGAGAGGTTTGGTGAGGTTGGGTGAGCAAACGCAGACCCTTTAAAGTAATACTGCGTGGTACCCATCGCATGGGTCCCAAATCTCCAGGTTCAAGGTCATCTTCCTACATCGAAAACATGCATGAGAAACCCAGAAGATGGTACACCGTGTGATGTGGAAAGGTTTCTAAAACGCACCTCATTTCTCATCTCCTTGTGCCCGGGTTCGCTATTCCAGCCGCTTTACTAGCAATCTACCTACTTGGAGCATCAGCACTTTTAACCTCCTGTTCCGTACAGGTTGCAATTTGTCCTGAGGATGAACGGGAAGACGTGGAACCAATGACAGACTAGCTCTTGGTGTTGGGACAGGCACAGGTCACTCTATTTTCCCATCAGGAAGAAGAATTAACTACAGGCTCAGCCTGCCACCCGGAACCAGAACAGGGCCTGAAGCCATCCTGCGCTATTGCGGCCAGCTCCCTAAAAAGCGAGTTGTAAAATGGAGGTTCAGGGCACTGCAATTCACAAACCTGCAGACTTATAAATGATAACTCTCGTCCACAAATATATTGAGGGAAGGCAAAGAAGAGGATTTGAAATCAAGGCAGAATTGCAGGAAACAGATTTCAGGAGGTAGATTCGAATCGCCTTTAAAGCACATGAAAAGCGGCAAAACGTTGACAATGATGCCCTTGGCCAAAAAGGGCGTATGCGTTTTTTCCTGAATATATTCAGGAAAAAACGCATACGCCCTTTTTGGCTAACCAAGCAACCTGGAAAGGCAAATCAGCGCTACAAAGATGTCTCGCTTCCCATCGGTTAAAAAGGCCATTCTGAAAAAAGTGTCAAAATCAGAAATGCAAGACAGGCCATGGAGAAATGGGAGCCTTGCTACGCTGATGGGCGGGATGTAAATTGTCAACAGCCACTCTGGAGAAGCGTACAGTGAGTCCTGAAACATCTAAAAAACAAAGCTTAGAGAGCATAGGGCACTTCCACTCATGGGGTTATAAATTGGGAAAATGAAAAATCAGCAAGACACAAGCACCCCAAAGTTTAGGGCTGCTCTGTTGACAAGGACCTCCACTTCATTCCACCTTCAATATCCCAGGAAAGAGAAAAATGGATAAAGAAGTTGTGGTCCATATGTACAATGGAATATCACTCAGCCATGAAATCAATGTCATAAGGCTAGTAGCAGCATGATGAGTGGATTTAGGTACGACGATTCTAAGTGAAATAAGTCACACAGAAAAGGACACTTCTCATAAGGTATCACTTATAGAGGGAATGTAAAAACCGTTACACTTGAACTGAATTACAAAACAAAACAGAGTCACACATGCAGAAAACACACTATGGCTGCTTAACGGGAAAGGTGAGGTGGGGTGATACATAAAACAAGGGTTTCAAATTAGCTCAGATACCGTTCCATAAACCCAATATGTAATAGACAAGACCTACTCCTTGCTCAGAGAACTGGACTCAACACGCCCTATTCACCGCACAAGAATATATCTGACTAGTAATAATCTTAAAACCTATGTATTGATATCTCTCTGTTAGTGTGTCAATTGGGTGTAAAGCGGCATAAACACAGCAGTGAAAAGCAGCTAAACCCCATTATAAAAATAAATTACTTTGAAAAACCCATGAAACAAAGACAGTGAAAGAGAGAGAAATTCTTACACAATGCGTTCAGGGGCTGTGATGCAACCTGGATTGACCATATCTAGACCCACAGCTGGATGAGACATAAGGGTGGACACTGTTGCGGCTGAGAGGTTTGGTGAGGTTGGGTGAGCAAACGCAGACCCTTTAAAGTAATACTTCGTGGTACCCATCACATGGGTCCCAAATCTCCAGGTTCAAGGGCATCTTCCTACATCGAAAACATGCATGAGATACCCAGAAGATGGTACACCGTGTGATGGGGAAAGGTTTCTAAAACGCACCTCATTTCTCATCTGCTTGTGCCCGGGTTCGCCATTCCAGCCACTTTACTAGCAATCTCCCTCCTTGGAGCATCAGCACCTTTAACCTCCTGTTCCGTACAGGTTGCAATTTGTACTGAGGATGAACGGGAAGACGTGGAACCAATGAAAGACTAGCTCTTGGTGTTGGGACAGGCACAGGTCACTCTATTTTCCCATCAGGAAGAAGAATTAACCACAGGCTCAGCCTGCCCCCCGGAACCAGAACAGGGCCTGAAGCCATCCTGCGCTTTTGCGGCCAGCTCCCTAAAAAGCGAGTTGTAAAATGGAGGTTCAGGGCACTGCAATTCACAAACCTGCAGACTTATAAATGATAACTCTCATCCACAAATATATTGAGGGAAGGCAAAGAAGAGGATTTGAAA
The DNA here is from genome assembly GCF_965194805.1 of Balaenoptera borealis. Lineage (NCBI taxonomy): Eukaryota > Metazoa > Chordata > Mammalia > Artiodactyla > Balaenopteridae > Balaenoptera > Balaenoptera borealis. The sequence goes on along the minus strand of NW_028123565.1, from coordinate 381,451 downwards.
TCAAGGCAGAATTGCAGGAAACAGATTTCAGGAGGTAGATTCGAATCGCCTTTAAAGCACATGAAAAGCGGCAAAACGTTGACAATGATGCCCTTGGCCAAAAAGGGCGTATGCGTTTTTTCCTGAATATATTCAGGAAAAAACGCATACGCCCTTTTTGGCCAACCAAGCAACCTGGAAAGGCAAATCAGCGCTACAAAGATGTCTCGCTTCCCATCGGTCAAAAGGGCCATGCTGAAAAAAGTGTCAAAACCAGAAATGCAGGACAGGCCATGGAGAAATGGGAGCCTTGCTACACTGATGGGCGGGATGTAAATTGCCAACAGCCACTCTGGAGAAGCGTACAGTGAGTCCTGAAACATCTAAAAAACAAAGCTTAGAGAGCATAGGGCACTTCCACTCATGGGGTTATAAATTGGGAAAATGAAAAATCAGCAAGACACAAGCACCCCAAAGTTTAGGGCTGCTCTGTTGACAAGGACCTCCACTTCATTCCACCTTCAATATCCCAGGAAAGAGAAAAATGGATAAAGAAGTTGTGGTCCATATGTACAATGGAATATCACTCAGCCATGAAATCAATGTCATAAGGCTAGTAGCAGCATGATGAGTGGATTTAGGTACGACGATTCTAAGTGAAATAAGTCACACAGAAAAGGACACTTCTCATAAGGTATCACTTATAGAGGGAATGTAAAAACCGTTACACTTGAACTGAATTACAAAACAAAACAGAGTCACACATGCAGAAAACACACTATGGCTGCTTAACGGGAAAGGTGAGGTGGGGTGATACATAAAACAAGGGTTTCAAATTAGCTCAGATACCGTTCCATAAACCCAATATGTAATAGACAAGACCTACTCCTTGCTCAGAGAACTGGACTCAACACGCCCTATTCACCGCACAAGAATATATCTGACTAGTAATAATCTTAAAACCTATGTATTGATATCTCTCTGTTAGTGTGTCAATTGGGTGTAAAGCGGCATAAACACAGCAGTGAAAAGCAGCTAAACCCCATTATAAAAATAAATTACTTTGAAAAACCCATGAAACAAAGACAGTGAAAGAGAGAGAAATTCTTACACAATGCGTTCAGGGGCTGTGATGCAACCTGGATTGACCATATCTAGACCCACAGCTGGATGAGACATAAGGGTGGACACTGTTGCGGCTGAGAGGTTTGGTGAGGTTGGGTGAGCAAACGCAGACCCTTTAAAGTAATACTTCGTGGTACCCATCACATGGGTCCCAAATCTCCAGGTTCAAGGGCATCTTCCTACATCGAAAACATGCATGAGATACCCAGAAGATGGTACACCGTGTGATGGGGAAAGGTTTCTAAAACGCACCTCATTTCTCATCTGCTTGTGCCCGGGTTCGCCATTCCAGCCACTTTACTAGCAATCTCCCTCCTTGGAGCATCAGCACCTTTAACCTCCTGTTCCGTACAGGTTGCAATTTGTACTGAGGATGAACGGGAAGACGTGGAACCAATGAAAGACTAGCTCTTGGTGTTGGGACAGGCACAGGTCACTCTATTTTCCCATCAGGAAGAAGAATTAACCACAGGCTCAGCCTGCCCCCCGGAACCAGAACAGGGCCTGAAGCCATCCTGCGCTTTTGCGGCCAGCTCCCTAAAAAGCGAGTTGTAAAATGGAGGTTCAGGGCACTGCAATTCACAAACCTGCAGACTTATAAATGATAACTCTCATCCACAAATATATTGAGGGAAGGCAAAGAAGAGGATTTGAAATCAAGGCAGAATTGCAGGAAACAGATTTCAGGAGGTAGATTCGAATCGCCTTTAAAGCACATGAAAAGCGGCAAAACGTTGACAATGATGCCCTTGGCCAAAAAGGGCGTATGCGTTTTTTCCTGAATATATTCAGGAAAAAACGCATACGCCCTTTTTGGCCAACCAAGCAACCTGGAAAGGCAAATCAGCGCTACAAAGATGTCTCGCTTCCCATCGGTCAAAAGGGCCATGCTGAAAAAAGTGTCAAAACCAGAAATGCAGGACAGGCCATGGAGAAATGGGAGCCTTGCTACACTGATGGGCGGGATGTAAATTGTCAACAGCCACTCTGGAGAAGTGTACGGTGAGTCCTGAAACGTCTAAAAAGCAAAGCTTAGAGAGCATAGGGCACTTCCACTCATGGGGGTATAAATTGGGAAAATTAAAAATCAGCAAGACACAAGCACCCCAAAGTTGAGGGCTGCTCTGTTGACAAGGACCTCCACTTCATTCCACCTTCAATATCCCAGGAAAGAGAAAAATGGATAAAGAAGTTGTGGTCCTTATGTACAATGGAATATCACTAAGCCATGAAATCAATGTCATAAGGCTAGTAGCAGCATGATGAGTGGATTTAGGTACGACGACTCTAAGTGAAATAAGTCACACAGAAAAGGACTCTTCTCATAAGGTATCACTTATAGAGGGAATGTAAAAACCGTTACACTTGAACTGAATTACAAAACAGAAGAGAGTCACACATGCAGAAAACACACTATGGCTGCTTAACGGGAAAGGTGAGGTGGGGTGATACATAAAACAAGGGTTTCAAATTAGCTCAGATACCGTTCCATAAACCCAATATGTAATAGACAAGACCTACTCCTTGCTCAGAGAACTGGACTCAACACGCCCTATTCACCGCACAAGAATATATCTGACTAGTAATAATCTTAAAAGCTATGTATTGATATCTCTCTGTTAGTGTGTCAAGTGGGTGTAAAGCGGCATAAACACAGCAGTGAAAAGCAGCTAAACCCCATTATAAAAATAAATTAGTTTGAAAAACCCATGAAACAAAGACAGTGAAAGAGAGAGAAATTCTTACACAATGCGTTCAGGGGCTGTGATGCAACCTGGATTGACCATATCTAGACCCACAGCTGGATGAGACATAAGGGTGGACACTGTTGCGGCTGAGAGGTTTAGTGAGGTTGGGTGAGCAAACGCAGACCCTTTAAAGTAATACTGCGTGGTACCCATCGCATGGGTCCCAAATCTCCAGGTTCAAGGTCATCTTCCTACATCGTAAACATGCATGAGATACCCAGAAGATGGTACACCGTGTGATGGGGAAAGGTTTCTAAAACGCACCTCATTTCTCATCTGCCTGTGCCCGGGTTCGCCATTCCAGCCACTTTACTAGCAATCTACCTACTTGGAGCATCAGCACCTTTAACCTCCTGTCCCGTACAGGTTGCAATTTGTCCTGAGGATGAACGGGAAGACGTGGAACCAATGAGAGACTAGCTCTTGGTGTTGGGACAGGCACAGGCCACTCTATTTTCCCATCAGGAAGAAGAATTAACCACAGGCTCAGCCTGCCACCCGGAACCAGAACAGGGCCTGAAGCCATCCTGCGCTATTGCGGCCAGCTCCCTAAAAAGCGAGTTGTAAAATGGAGGTTCAGGGCACTGCAATTCACAAACCTGCAGACTTATAAATGATAACTCTCGTCCACAAATATATTGAGGGAAGGCAAAGAAGAGGATTTGAAATCAAGGCAGAATTGCAGGAAACAGATTTCAGGAGGTAGATTCGAATCGCCTTTAAAGCACATGAAAAGCGGCAAAACGTTGACAATGATGCCCTTGGCCAAAAAGGGCGTATGCGTTTTTTCCTGAATATATTCAGGAAAAAACGCATACGCCCTTTTTGGCCAACCAAGCAACCTGGAAAGGCAAATCAGCGCTACAAAGATGTCTCGCTTCCCATCGGTTAAAAAGGCCATGCTGAAAAAAGTGTCAAAATCAGAAATGCAGGACAGGCCATGGAGAAATGGGAGCCTTGCTACGCTGATAGGCGGGATGTAAATTGCCAACAGCCACTCTGGAGAAGCATACGGTGAGTCCTGAAACATCTAAAAAACAAAGCTTAGAGAGCATAGGGCACTTCCACTCATGGGGTTATAAATTGGGAAAATTAAAAATCAGCAAGACACAAGCACCCCAAAGTTTAGGGCTGCTCTGTTGACAAGGACCTCCACTTCATTCCACCTTCAATATCCCAGGAAAGAGAAAAATGGATAAAGAAGTTGTGGTCCATATGTACAATGGAATATCACTCAGCCATGAAATCAATGTCATAAGGCTAGTAGCAGCATGATGAGTGGATTTAGGTACGACGATTCTAAGTGAAATAAGTCACACAGAAAAGGACACTTCTCATAAGGTATCACTTATAGAGGGAATGTAAAAACCGTTACACTTGAACTGAATTACAAAACAGAACAGAGTCACACATGCAGAAAACACACTATGGCTGCTTAACGGGAAAGGTGAGGTGGGGTGATACATAAAACAAGGGTTTCAAATTAGCTCAGATACCGTTCCATAATCCCAATATGTAATAGACAAGACCTACTCCTTGCTCAGAGAACTGGACTCAACACGCCCTATTCACTGCACAAGAATATATCTGACTAGTAATAATCTTAAAACCTATGTATTGATATCTCTCTGTTAGTGTGTCAAGTGGGTAAAAAGCGGCATAAACACAGCAGTGAAAAGCAGCTAAACCCCATTATAAAAATAAATTACTTTGAAAAACCCATGAAACAAAGACAGTGAAAGAGAGAGAAATTCTTACACAATGCGTTCAGGGGCTGTGATGCAACCTGGATTGACCATATCTAGACCCACAGCTGGATGAGACATAAGGGTGGACACTGTTGCGGCTGAGAGGTTTGGTGAGGTTGGGTGAGCAAACGCAGACCCTTTAAAGTAATACTGCGTGGTACCCATCGCATGGGTCCCAAATCTCCAGGTTCAAGGTCATCTTCCTACATCGTAAACATGCATGAGATACCCAGAAGATGGTACACCGTATGATGTGGAAAGGTTTCTAAAACGCACCTCATTTCTCTTCTCCTTGTGCCCGGGTTCGACATTCCAGCCGCTTTACTAGCAATCTCCCTACTTGGAGCATCAGCACCTTTAACCTCCTGTTCCGTACAGGTTGCAATTTGTCCTGAGGATGAACGGGAAGACGTGGAACCAATGAAAGACTAGCTCTTGGTGTTGGGACAGGCACAGGTCACTCTATTTTCCCATCAGGAAGAAGAATTAACCACAGGCTCAGCCTGCCCCCCGGAACCAGAACAGGGCCTGAAGCCATCCTGCGCTTTTGCGGCCAGCTCCCTAAAAAGCGAGTTGTAAAATGGAGGTTCAGGGCACTGCAATTCACAAACCTGCAGACTTATAAATGATAACTCTCATCCACAAATATATTGAGGGAAGGCAAAGAAGAGGATTTGAAATCAAGGCAGAATTGCAGGAAACAGATTTCAGGAGGTAGATTCGAATCGCCTTTAAAGCACATGAAAAGCGGCAAAACGTTGACAATGATGCCCTTGGCCAAAAAGGGCGTATGCGTTTTTTCCTGAATATATTCAGGAAAAAACGCATACGCCCTTTTTGGCCAACCAAGCAACCTGGAAAGGCAAATCAGCGCTACAAAGATGTCTCGCTTCCCATCGGTCAAAAGGGCCATGCTGAAAAAAGTGTCAAAACCAGAAATGCAGGACAGGCCATGGAGAAATGGGAGCCTTGCTACACTGATGGGCGGGATGTAAATTGTCAACAGCCACTCTGGAGAAGTGTACGGTGAGTCCTGAAACGTCTAAAAAGCAAAGCTTAGAGAGCATAGGGCACTTCCACTCATGGGGGTATAAATTGGGAAAATGAAAAATCAGCAAGACACAAGCACCCCAAAGTTGAGGGCTGCTCTGTTGACAAGGACCTCCACTTCATTCCACCTTCAATATCCCAGGAAAGAGAAAAATGGATAAAGAAGTTGTGGTCCTTATGTACAATGGAATATCACTAAGCCATGAAATCAATGTCATAAGGCTAGTAGCAGCATGATGAGTGGATTTAGGTACGACGACTCTAAGTGAAATAAGTCACACAGAAAAGGACTCTTCTCATAAGGTATCACTGATAGAGGGAATGTAAAAACCGTTACACTTGAACTGAATTACAAAACAGAAGAGAGTCACACATGCAGAAAACACACTATGGCTGCTTAACGGGAAAGGTGAGGTGGGGTGATACATAAAACAAGGGTTTCAAATTAGCTCAGATACCGTTCCATAAACCCAATATGTAATAGACAAGACCTACTCCTTGCTCAGAGAACTGGACTCAACACGCCCTATTCACCGCACAAGAATATATCTGACTAGTAATAATCTTAAAAGCTATGTATTGATATCTCTCTGTTAGTGTGTCAAATGGGTGTAAAGCGGCATAAACACAGCAGTGAAAAGCAGCTAAACCCCATTATAAAAATAAATTACTTTGAAAAACCCATGAAACAAAGACAGTGAAAGAGAGAGAAATTCTTACACAATGCGTTCAGGGGCTGTGATGCAACCTGGATTGACCATATCTAGACCCACAGCTGGATGAGACATAAGGGTGGACACTGTTGCGGCTGAGAGGTTTAGTGAGGTTGGGTGAGCAAACGCAGACCCTTTAAAGTAATACTGCGTGGTACCCATCGCATGGGTCCCAAATCTCCAGGTTCAAGGTCATCTTCCTACATCGTAAACATGCATGAGATACCCAGAAGATGGTACACCGTGTGATGGGGAAAGGTTTCTAAAACGCACCTCATTTCTCATCTGCCTGTGCCCGGGTTCGCCATTCCAGCCACTTTACTAGCAATCTACCTACTTGGAGCATCAGCACCTTTAACCTCCTGTCCCGTACAGGTTGCAATTTGTCCTGAGGATGAACGGGAAGACGAGGAACCAATGAGAGACTAGCTCTTGGTGTTGGGACAGGCACAGGCCACTCTATTTTCCCATCAGGAAGAAGAATTAACCACAGGCTCAGCCTGCCACCCGGAACCAGAACAGGGCCTGAAGCCATCCTGCGCTATTGCGGCCAGCTCCCTAAAAAGCGAGTTGTAAAATGGAGGTTCAGGGCACTGCAATTCACAAACCTGCAGACTTATAAATGATAACTCTCGTCCACAAATATATTGAGGGAAGGCAAAGAAGAGGATTTGAAATCAAGGCAGAATTGCAGGAAACAGATTTCAGGAGGTAGATTCGAATCGCCTTTAAAGCACATGAAAAGCGGCAAAACGTTGACAATGATGCCCTTGGCCAAAAAGGGCGTATGCGTTTTTTCCTGAATATATTCAGGAAAAAACGCATACGCCCTTTTTGGCCAACCAAGCAACCTGGAAAGGCAAATCAGCGCTACAAAGATGTCTCGCTTCCCATCGGTTAAAAAGGCCATGCTGAAAAAAGTGTCAAAATCAGAAATGCAGGACAGGCCATGGAGAAATGGGAGCCTTGCTACGCTGATAGGCGGGATGTAAATTGCCAACAGCCACTCTGGAGAAGCATACGGTGAGTCCTGAAACATCTAAAAAACAAAGCTTAGAGAGCATAGGGCACTTCCACTCATGGGGTTATAAATTGGGAAAATTAAAAATCAGCAAGACACAAGCACCCCAAAGTTTAGGGCTGCTCTGTTGACAAGGACCTCCACTTCATTCCACCTTCAATATCCCAGGAAAGAGAAAAATGGATAAAGAAGTTGTGGTCCATATGTACAATGGAATATCACTCAGCCATGAAATCAATGTCATAAGGCTAGTAGCAGCATGATGAGTGGATTTAGGTACGACGATTCTAAGTGAAATAAGTCACACAGAAAAGGACACTTCTCATAAGGTATCACTTATAGAGGGAATGTAAAAACCGTTACACTTGAACTGAATTACAAAACAGAACAGAGTCACACATGCAGAAAACACACTATGGCTGCTTAACGGGAAAGGTGAGGTGGGGTGATACATAAAACAAGGGTTTCAAATTAGCTCAGATACCGTTCCATAATCCCAATATGTAATAGACAAGACCTACTCCTTGCTCAGAGAACTGGACTCAACACGCCCTATTCACTGCACAAGAATATATCTGACTAGTAATAATCTTAAAACCTATGTATTGATATCTCTCTGTTAGTGTGTCAAGTGGGTAAAAAGCGGCATAAACACAGCAGTGAAAAGCAGCTAAACCCCATTATAAAAATAAATTACTTTGAAAAACCCATGAAACAAAGACAGTGAAAGAGAGAGAAATTCTTACACAATGCGTTCAGGGGCTGTGATGCAACCTGGATTGACCATATCTAGACCCACAGCTGGATGAGACATAAGGGTGGACACTGTTGCGGCTGAGAGGTTTGGTGAGGTTGGGTGAGCAAACGCAGACCCTTTAAAGTAATACTGCGTGGTACCCATCGCATGGGTCCCAAATCTCCAGGTTCAAGGTCATCTTCCTACATCGTAAACATGCATGAGATACCCAGAAGATGGTACACCGTATGATGTGGAAAGGTTTCTAAAACGCACCTCATTTCTCTTCTCCTTGTGCCCGGGTTCGACATTCCAGCCGCTTTACTAGCAATCTCCCTACTTGGAGCATCAGCACCTTTAACCTCCTGTTCCGTACAGGTTGCAATTTGTCCTGAGGATGAACGGGAAGACGTGGAACCAATGAAAGACTAGCTCTTGGTGTTGGGACAGGCACAGGTCACTCTATTTTCCCATCAGGAAGAAGAATTAACCACAGGCTCAGCCTGCCCCCCGGAACCAGAACAGGGCCTGAAGCCATCCTGCGCTTTTGCGGCCAGCTCCCTAAAAAGCGAGTTGTAAAATGGAGGTTCAGGGCACTGCAATTCACAAACCTGCAGACTTATAAATGATAACTCTCATCCACAAATATATTGAGGGAAGGCAAAGAAGAGGATTTGAAATCAAGGCAGAATTGCAGGAAACAGATTTCAGGAGGTAGATTCGAATCGCCTTTAAAGCACATGAAAAGCGGCAAAACGTTGACAATGATGCCCTTGGCCAAAAAGGGCGTATGCGTTTTTTCCTGAATATATTCAGGAAAAAACGCATACGCCCTTTTTGGCCAACCAAGCAACCTGGAAAGGCAAATCAGCGCTACAAAGATGTCTCGCTTCCCATCGGTCAAAAGGGCCATGCTGAAAAAAGTGTCAAAACCAGAAATGCAGGACAGGCCATGGAGAAATGGGAGCCTTGCTACACTGATGGGCGGGATGTAAATTGTCAACAGCCACTCTGGAGAAGTGTACGGTGAGTCCTGAAACGTCTAAAAAGCAAAGCTTAGAGAGCATAGGGCACTTCCACTCATGGGGGTATAAATTGGGAAAATTAAAAATCAGCAAGACACAAGCACCCCAAAGTTTAGGGCTGCTCTGTTGACAAGGACCTCCACTTCATTCCACCTTCAATATCCCAGGAAAGAGAAAAATGGATAAAGAAGTTGTGGTCCATATGTACAATGGAATATCACTCAGCCATGAAATCAATGTCATAAGGCTAGTAGCAGCATGATGAGTGGATTTAGGTACGACGATTCTAAGTGAAATAAGTCACACAGAAAAGGACACTTCTCATAAGGTATCACTTATAGAGGGAATGTAAAAACCGTTACACTTGAACTGAATTACAAAACAAAACAGAGTCACACATGCAGAAAACACACTATGGCTGCTTAACGGGAAAGGTGAGGTGGGGTGATACATAAAACAAGGGTTTCAAATTAGCTCAGATACCGTTCCATAAACCCAATATGTAATAGACAAGACCTACTCCTTGCTCAGAGAACTGGACTCAACACGCCCTATTCACCGCACAAGAATATATCTGACTAGTAATAATCTTAAAACCTATGTATTGATATCTCTCTGTTAGTGTGTCAATTGGGTGTAAAGCGGCATAAACACAGCAGTGAAAAGCAGCTAAACCCCATTATAAAAATAAATTACTTTGAAAAACCCATGAAACAAAGACAGTGAAAGAGAGAGAAATTCTTACACAATGCGTTCAGGGGCTGTGATGCAACCTGGATTGACCATATCTAGACCCACAGCTGGATGAGACATAAGGGTGGACACTGTTGCGGCTGAGAGGTTTGGTGAGGTTGGGTGAGCAAACGCAGACCCTTTAAAGTAATACTTCGTGGTACCCATCACATGGGTCCCAAATCTCCAGGTTCAAGGGCATCTTCCTACATCGAAAACATGCATGAGATACCCAGAAGATGGTACACCGTGTGATGGGGAAAGGTTTCTAAAACGCACCTCATTTCTCATCTGCTTGTGCCCGGGTTCGCCATTCCAGCCACTTTACTAGCAATCTCCCTCCTTGGAGCATCAGCACCTTTAACCTCCTGTTCCGTACAGGTTGCAATTTGTACTGAGGATGAACGGGAAGACGTGGAACCAATGAAAGACTAGCTCTTGGTGTTGGGACAGGCACAGGTCACTCTATTTTCCCATCAGGAAGAAGAATTAACCACAGGCTCAGCCTGCCCCCCGGAACCAGAACAGGGCCTGAAGCCATCCTGCGCTTTTGCGGCCAGCTCCCTAAAAAGCGAGTTGTAAAATGGAGGTTCAGGGCACTGCAATTCACAAACCTGCAGACTTATAAATGATAACTCTCATCCACAAATATATTGAGGGAAGGCAAAGAAGAGGATTTGAAATCAAGGCAGAATTGCAGGAAACAGATTTCAGGAGGTAGATTCGAATCGCCTTTAAAGCACATGAAAAGCGGCAAAACGTTGACAATGATGCCCTTGGCCAAAAAGGGCGTATGCGTTTTTTCCTGAATATATTCAGGAAAAAACGCATACGCCCTTTTTGGCCAACCAAGCAACCTGGAAAGGCAAATCAGCGCTACAAAGATGTCTCGCTTCCCATCGGTCAAAAGGGCCATGCTGAAAAAAGTGTCAAAACCAGAAATGCAGGACAGGCCATGGAGAAATGGGAGCCTTGCTACACTGATGGGCGGGATGTAAATTGTCAACAGCCACTCTGGAGAAGTGTACGGTGAGTCCTGAAACGTCTAAAAAGCAAAGCTTAGAGAGCATAGGGCACTTCCACTCATGGGGGTATAAATTGGGAAAATGAAAAATCAGCAAGACACAAGCACCCCAAAGTTGAGGGCTGCTCTGTTGACAAGGACCTCCACTTCATTCCACCTTCAATATCCCAGGAAAGAGAAAAATGGATAAAGAAGTTGTGGTCCTTATGTACAATGGAATATCACTAAGCCATGAAATCAATGTCATAAGGCTAGTAGCAGCATGATGAGTGGATTTAGGTACGACGACTCTAAGTGAAATAAGTCACACAGAAAAGGACTCTTCTCATAAGGTATCACTTATAGAGGGAATGTAAAAACCGTTACACTTGAACTGAATTACAAAACAGAAGAGAGTCACACATGCAGAAAACACACTATGGCTGCTTAACGGGAAAGGTGAGGTGGGGTGATACATAAAACAAGGGTTTCAAATTAGCTCAGATACCGTTCCATAAACCCAATATGTAATAGACAAGACCTACTCCTTGCTCAGAGAACTGGACTCAACACGCCCTATTCACCGCACAAGAATATATCTGACTAGTAATAATCTTAAAAGCTATGTATTGATATCTCTCTGTTAGTGTGTCAAGTGGGTGTAAAGCGGCATAAACACAGCAGTGAAAAGCAGCTAAACCCCATTATAAAAATAAATTACTTTGAAAAACCCATGAAACAAAGACAGTGAAAGAGAGAGAAATTCTTACACAATGCGTTCAGGGGCTGTGATGCAACCTGGATTGACCATATCTAGACCCACAGCTGGATGAGACATAAGGGTGGACACTGTTGCGGCTGAGAGGTTTAGTGAGGTTGGGTGAGCAAACGCAGACCCTTTAAAGTAATACTGCGTGGTACCCATCGCATGGGTCCCAAATCTCCAGGTTCAAGGTCATCTTCCTACATCGTAAACATGCATGAGATACCCAGAAGATGGTACACCGTGTGATGGGGAAAGGTTTCTAAAACGCACCTCATTTCTCATCTGCCTGTGCCCGGGTTCGCCATTCCAGCCACTTTACTAGCAATCTACCTACTTGGAGCATCAGCACCTTTAACCTCCTGTCCCGTACAGGTTGCAATTTGTCCTGAGGATGAACGGGAAGACGTGGAACCAATGAGAGACTAGCTCTTGGTGTTGGGACAGGCACAGGCCACTCTATTTTCCCATCAGGAAGAAGAATTAACCACAGGCTCAGCCTGCCACCCGGAACCAGAACAGGGCCTGAAGCCATCCTGCGCTATTGCGGCCAGCTCCCTAAAAAGCGAGTTGTAAAATGGAGGTTCAGGGCACTGCAATTCACAAACCTGCAGACTTATAAATGATAACTCTCGTCCACAAATATATTGAGGGAAGGCAAAGAAGAGGATTTGAAATCAAGGCAGAATTGCAGGAAACAGATTTCAGGAGGTAGATTCGAATCGCCTTTAAAGCACATGAAAAGCGGAAAAACGTTGACAATGATGCCCTTGGCCAAAAAGGGCGTATGCGTTTTTTCCTGAATATATTCAGGAAAAAACGCATACGCCCTTTTTGGCCAACCAAGCAACCTGGAAAGGCAAATCAGCGCTACAAAGATGTCTCGCTTCCCATCGGTTAAAAAGGCCATGCTGAAAAAAGTGTCAAAATCAGAAATGCAGGACAGGCCATGGAGAAATGGGAGCCTTGCTACGCTGATAGGCGGGATGTAAATTGCCAACAGCCACTCTGGAGAAGCATACGGTGAGTCCTGAAACATCTAAAAAACAAAGCTTAGAGAGCATAGGGCACTTCCACTCATGGGGTTATAAATTGGGAAAATTAAAAATCAGCAAGACACAAGCACCCCAAAGTTTAGGGCTGCTCTGTTGACAAGGACCTCCACTTCATTCCACCTTCAATATCCCAGGAAAGAGAAAAATGGATAAAGAAGTTGTGGTCCTTATGTACAATGGAATATCACTCAGCCATGAAATCAATGTCATAAGGCTAGTAGCAGCATGATGAGTGGATTTAGGTACGACGATTCTAAGTGAAATAAGTCACACAGAAAAGGACACTTCTCATAAGGTATCACTTATAGAGGGAATGTAAAAACCGTTACACTTGAACTGAATTACAAAACAGAACAGAGTCACACATGCAGAAAACACACTATGGCTGCTTAACGGGAAAGGTGAGGTGGGGTGATACATAAAACAAGGGTTTCAAATTAGCTCAGATACCGTTCCATAATCCCAATATGTAATAGACAAGACCTACTCCTTGCTCAGAGAACTGGACTCAACACGCCCTATTCACTGCACAAGAATATATCTGACTAGTAATAATCTTAAAACCTATGTATTGATATCTCTCTGTTAGTGTGTCAAGTGGGTAAAAAGCGGCATAAACACAGCAGTGAAAAGCAGCTAAACCCCATTATAAAAATAAATTACTTTGAAAAACCCATGAAACAAAGACAGTGAAAGAGAGAGAAATTCTTACACAATGCGTTCAGGGGCTGTGATGCAACCTGGATTGACCATATCTAGACCCACAGCTGGATGAGACATAAGGGTGGACACTGTTGCGGCTGAGAGGTTTGGTGAGGTTGGGTGAGCAAACGCAGACCCTTTAAAGTAATACTGCGTGGTACCCATCGCATGGGTCCCAAATCTCCAGGTTCAAGGTCATCTTCCTACATCGTAAACATGCATGAGATACCCAGAAGATGGTACACCGTATGATGTGGAAAGGTTTCTAAAACGCACCTCATTTCTCTTCTCCTTGTGCCCGGGTTCGACATTCCAGCCGCTTTACTAGCAATCTCCCTACTTGGAGCATCAGCACCTTTAACCTCCTGTTCCGTACAGGTTGCAATTTGTCCTGAGGATGAACGGGAAGACGTGGAACCAATGAAAGACTAGCTCTTGGTGTTGGGACAGGCACAGGTCACTCTATTTTCCCATCAGGAAGAAGAATTAACCACAGGCTCAGCCTGCCCCCCGGAACCAGAACAGGGCCTGAAGCCATCCTGCGCTTTTGCGGCCAGCTCCCTAAAAAGCGAGTTGTAAAATGGAGGTTCAGGGCACTGCAATTCACAAACCTGCAGACTTATAAATGATAACTCTCATCCACAAATATATTGAGGGAAGGCAAAGAAGAGGATTTGAAATCAAGGCAGAATTGCAGGAAACAGATTTCAGGAGGTAGATTCGAATCGCCTTTAAAGCACATGAAAAGCGGCAAAACGTTGACAATGATGCCCTTGGCCAAAAAGGGCGTATGCGTTTTTTCCTGAATATATTCAGGAAAAAACGCATACGCCCTTTTTGGCCAACCAAGCAACCTGGAAAGGCAAATCAGCGCTACAAAGATGTCTCGCTTCCCATCGGTCAAAAGGGCCATGCTGAAAAAAGTGTCAAAACCAGAAATGCAGGACAGGCCATGGAGAAATGGGAGCCTTGCTACACTGATGGGCGGGATGTAAATTGTCAACAGCCACTCTGGAGAAGTGTACGGTGAGTCCTGAAACGTCTAAAAAGCAAAGCTTAGAGAGCATAGGGCACTTCCACTCATGGGGGTATAAAATGGGAAAATTAAAAATCAGCAAGACACAAGCACCCCAAAGTTTAGGGCTGCTCTGTTGACAAGGACCTCCACTTCATTCCACCTTCAATATCCCAGGAAAGAGAAAAATGGATAAAGAAGTTGTGGTCCTTATGTACAATGGAATATCACTCAGCCATGAAATCAATGTCATAAGGCTAGTAGCAGCATGATGAGTGGATTTAGGTACGACGATTCTAAGTGAAATAAGTCACACAGAAAAGGACACTTCTCATAAGGTATCACTGATAGAGGGAATGTAAAAACCGTTACACTTGAACAGAATTACAAAACAGAACAGAGTCACACATGCAGAAAACACACTATGGCTGCTTAACGGGAAACGTGAGGTGGGGTGATACATAAAACAAGGGTTTCAAATTAGCTCAGATACCGTTCCATAAAACCAATATGTAATAGACAAGTCCTACTGCTTGCTCAGAGAACTGGACTCAACACGCCCTATTCACCGCACAAGAATATATCTGACTAGTAATAATCTTAAAACCTATGTATTGATATCTCTCTGTTAGTGTGTCAAGTGGGTGTAAAGCGGCATAAACACAGCAGTGAAAAGCAGCTAAACCCCATTATAAAAATAAATTACTTTGAAAAACCCATGAAACAAAAACAGTGAAAGAGATAGAAATTCTTACACAATGCGTTCACGGGCTGTGATGCAACCTGAATTGACCATATCTAGACCCACAGCTGGATGAGACATAAGGGTGGACACTCTTGGGGCTGAGAGGTTTGGTGAGGTTGGGTGAGCAAACGCAGACCCTTTAAAGTAATACTGCGTGGTACCCATCGCATGGGTCCCAAATCTCCAGGTTCAAGGTCATCTTCCTACATCGAAAACATGCATGAGAAACCCAGAAGATGGTACACCGTGTGATGTGGAAAGGTTTCTAAAACGCACCTCATTTCTCATCTCCTTGTGCCCGGGTTCGCTATTCCAGCCGCTTTACTAGCAATCTACCTACTTGGAGCATCAGCACTTTTAACCTCCTGTTCCGTACAGTTTGCAATTTGTCCTGAGGATGAACGGGAAGACGTGGAACCAATGACAGACTAGCTCTTGGTGTTGGGACAGGCACAGGTCACTCTATTTTCCCATCAGGAAGAAGAATTAACTACAGGCTCAGCCTGCCACCCGGAACCAGAACAGGGCCTGAAGCCATCCTGCGCTATTGCGGCCAGCTCCCTAAAAAGCGAGTTGTAAAATGGAGGTTCAGGGCACTGCAATTCACAAACCTGCAGAGTTATAAATGATAACTCTCGTCCACAAATATATTGAGGGAAGGCAAAGAAGAGGATTTGAAATCAAGGCAGAATTGCAGGAAACAGATTTCAGGAGGTAGATTCGAATCGCCTTTAAAGCACATGAAAAGCGGCAAAACGTTGACAATGATGCCCTTGGCCAAAAAGGGCGTATGCGTTTTTTCCTGAATATATTCAGGAAAAAACGCATACGCCCTTTTTGGCCAACCAAGCAACCTGGAAAGGCAAATCAGCGCTACAAAGATGTCTCGCTTCCCATCGGTCAAAAGGGCCATGCTGAAAAAAGTGTCAAAACCAGAAATGCAGGACAGGCCATGGAGAAATGGGAGCCTTGCTACACTGATGGGCGGGATGTAAATTGTCAACAGCCACTCTGGAGAAGTGTACGGTGAGTCCTGAAACGTCTAAAAAGCAAAGCTTAGAGAGCATAGGGCACTTCCACTCATGGGGGTATAAATTGGGAAAATTAAAAATCAGCAAGACACAAGCACCCCAAAGTTTAGGGCTGCTCTGTTGACAAGGACCTCCACTTCATTCCACCTTCAATATCCCAGGAAAGAGAAAAATGGATAAAGAAGTTGTGGTCCATATGTACAATGGAATATCACTCAGCCATGAAATCAATGTCATAAGGCTAGTAGCAGCATGATGAGTGGATTTAGGTACGACGATTCTAAGTGAAATAAGTCACACAGAAAAGGACACTTCTCATAAGGTATCACTTATAGAGGGAATGTAAAAACCGTTACACTTGAACTGAATTACAAAACAAAACAGAGTCACACATGCAGAAAACACACTATGGCTGCTTAACGGGAAAGGTGAGGTGGGGTGATACATAAAACAAGGGTTTCAAATTAGCTCAGATACCGTTCCATAAACCCAATATGTAATAGACAAGACCTACTCCTTGCTCAGAGAACTGGACTCAACACGCCCTATTCACCGCACAAGAATATATCTGACTAGTAATAATCTTAAAACCTATGTATTGATATCTCTCTGTTAGTGTGTCAATTGGGTGTAAAGCGGCATAAACACAGCAGTGAAAAGCAGCTAAACCCCATTATAAAAATAAATTACTTTGAAAAACCCATGAAACAAAGACAGTGAAAGAGAGAGAAATTCTTACACAATGCGTTCAGGGGCTGTGATGCAACCTGGATTGACCATATCTAGACCCACAGCTGGATGAGACATAAGGGTGGACACTGTTGCGGCTGAGAGGTTTGGTGAGGTTGGGTGAGCAAACGCAGACCCTTTAAAGTAATACTTCGTGGTACCCATCACATGGGTCCCAAATCTCCAGGTTCAAGGGCATCTTCCTACATCGAAAACATGCATGAGATACCCAGAAGATGGTACACCGTGTGATGGGGAAAGGTTTCTAAAACGCACCTCATTTCTCATCTGCTTGTGCCCGGGTTCGCCATTCCAGCCACTTTACTAGCAATCTCCCTCCTTGGAGCATCAGCACCTTTAACCTCCTGTTCCGTACAGGTTGCAATTTGTACTGAGGATGAACGGGAAGACGTGGAACCAATGAAAGACTAGCTCTTGGTGTTGGGACAGGCACAGGTCACTCTATTTTCCCATCAGGAAGAAGAATTAACCACAGGCTCAGCCTGCCCCCCGGAACCAGAACAGGGCCTGAAGCCATCCTGCGCTTTTGCGGCCAGCTCCCTAAAAAGCGAGTTGTAAAATGGAGGTTCAGGGCACTGCAATTCACAAACCTGCAGACTTATAAATGATAACTCTCATCCACAAATATATTGAGGGAAGGCAAAGAAGAGGATTTGAAATCAAGGCAGAATTGCAGGAAACAGATTTCAGGAGGTAGATTCGAATCGCCTTTAAAGCACATGAAAAGCGGCAAAACGTTGACAATGATGCCCTTGGCCAAAAAGGGCGTATGCGTTTTTTCCTGAATATATTCAGGAAAAAACGCATACGCCCTTTTTGGCCAACCAAGCAACCTGGAAAGGCAAATCAGCGCTACAAAGATGTCTCGCTTCCCATCGGTCAAAAGGGCCATGCTGAAAAAAGTGTCAAAACCAGAAATGCAGGACAGGCCATGGAGAAATGGGAGCCTTGCTACACTGATGGGCGGGATGTAAATTGTCAACAGCCACTCTGGAGAAGTGTACGGTGAGTCCTGAAACGTCTAAAAAGCAAAGCTTAGAGAGCATAGGGCACTTCCACTCATGGGGGTATAAATTGGGAAAATTAAAAATCAGCAAGACACAAGCACCCCAAAGTTGAGGGCTGCTCTGTTGACAAGGACCTCCACTTCATTCCACCTTCAATATCCCAGGAAAGAGAAAAATGGATAAAGAAGTTGTGGTCCTTATGTACAATGGAATATCACTAAGCCATGAAATCAATGTCATAAGGCTAGTAGCAGCATGATGAGTGGATTTAGGTACGACGACTCTAAGTGAAATAAGTCACACAGAAAAGGACTCTTCTCATAAGGTATCACTTATAGAGGGAATGTAAAAACCGTTACACTTGAACTGAATTACAAAACAGAAGAGAGTCACACATGCAGAAAACACACTATGGCTGCTTAACGGGAAAGGTGAGGTGGGGTGATACATAAAACAAGGGTTTCAAATTAGCTCAGATACCGTTCCATAAACCCAATATGTAATAGACAAGACCTACTCCTTGCTCAGAGAACTGGACTCAACACGCCCTATTCACCGCACAAGAATATATCTGACTAGTAATAATCTTAAAAGCTATGTATTGATATCTCTCTGTTAGTGTGTCAAGTGGGTGTAAAGCGGCATAAACACAGCAGTGAAAAGCAGCTAAACCCCATTATAAAAATAAATTACTTTGAAAAACCCATGAAACAAAGACAGTGAAAGAGAGAGAAATTCTTACACAATGCGTTCAGGGGCTGTGATGCAACCTGGATTGACCATATCTAGACCCACAGCTGGATGAGACATAAGGGTGGACACTGTTGCGGCTGAGAGGTTTAGTGAGGTTGGGTGAGCAAACGCAGACCCTTTAAAGTAATACTGCGTGGTACCCATCGCATGGGTCCCAAATCTCCAGGTTCAAGGTCATCTTCCTACATCGTAAACATGCATGAGATACCCAGAAGATGGTACACCGTGTGATGGGGAAAGGTTTCTAAAACGCACCTCATTTCTCATCTGCCTGTGCCCGGGTTCGCCATTCCAGCCACTTTACTAGCAATCTACCTACTTGGAGCATCAGCACCTTTAACCTCCTGTCCCGTACAGGTTGCAATTTGTCCTGAGGATGAACGGGAAGACGTGGAACCAATGAGAGACTAGCTCTTGGTGTTGGGACAGGCACAGGCCACTCTATTTTCCCATCAGGAAGAAGAATTAACCACAGGCTCAGCCTGCCACCCGGAACCAGAACAGGGCCTGAAGCCATCCTGCGCTATTGCGGCCAGCTCCCTAAAAAGCGAGTTGTAAAATGGAGGTTCAGGGCACTGCAATTCACAAACCTGCAGACTTATAAATGATAACTCTCGTCCACAAATATATTGAGGGAAGGCAAAGAAGAGGATTAGAAATCAAGGCAGAATTGCAGGAAACAGATTTCAGGAGGTAGATTCGAATCGCCTTTAAAGCACATGAAAAGCGGAAAAACGTTGACAATGATGCCCTTGGCCAAAAAGGGCGTATGCGTTTTTTCCTGAATATATTCAGGAAAAAACGCATACGCCCTTTTTGGCCAACCAAGCAACCTGGAAAGGCAAATCAGCGCTACAAAGATGTCTCGCTTCCCATCGGTTAAAAAGGCCATGCTGAAAAAAGTGTCAAAATCAGAAATGCAGGACAGGCCATGGAGAAATGGGAGCCTTGCTACGCTGATAGGCGGGATGTAAATTGCCAACAGCCACTCTGGAGAAGCATACGGTGAGTCCTGAAACATCTAAAAAACAAAGCTTAGAGAGCATAGGGCACTTCCACTCATGGGGTTATAAATTGGGAAAATTAAAAATCAGCAAGACACAAGCACCCCAAAGTTTAGGGCTGCTCTGTTGACAAGGACCTCCACTTCATTCCACCTTCAATATCCCAGGAAAGAGAAAAATGGATAAAGAAGTTGTGGTCCATATGTACAATGGAATATCACTCAGCCATGAAATCAATGTCATAAGGCTAGTAGCAGCATGATGAGTGGATTTAGGTACGACGATTCTAAGTGAAATAAGTCACACAGAAAAGGACACTTCTCATAAGGTATCACTTATAGAGGGAATGTAAAAACCGTTACACTTGAACTGAATTACAAAACAGAACAGAGTCACACATGCAGAAAACACACTATGGCTGCTTAACGGGAAAGGTGAGGTGGGGTGATACATAAAACAAGGGTTTCAAATTAGCTCAGATACCGTTCCATAATCCCAATATGTAATAGACAAGACCTACTCCTTGCTCAGAGAACTGGACTCAACACGCCCTATTCACTGCACAAGAATATATCTGACTAGTAATAATCTTAAAACCTATGTATTGATATCTCTCTGTTAGTGTGTCAAGTGGGTAAAAAGTGGCATAAACACAGCAGTGAAAAGCAGCTAAACCCCATTATAAAAATAAATTACTTTGAAAAACCCATGAAACAAAGACAGTGAAAGAGAGAGAAATTCTTACACAATGCGTTCAGGGGCTGTGATGCAACCTGGATTGACCATATCTAGACCCACAGCTGGATGAGACATAAGGGTGGACACTGTTGCGGCTGAGAGGTTTAGTGAGGTTGGGTGAGCAAACGCAGACCCTTTAAAGTAATACTGCGTGGTACCCATCGCATGGGTCCCAAATCTCCAGGTTCAAGGTCATCTTCCTACATCGTAAACATGCATGAGATACCCAGAAGATGGTACACCGTGTGATGGGGAAAGGTTTCTAAAACGCACCTCATTTCTCATCTGCCTGTGCCCGGGTTCGCCATTCCAGCCACTTTACTAGCAATCTACCTACTTGGAGCATCAGCACCTTTAACCTCCTGTCCCGTACAGGTTGCAATTTGTCCTGAGGATGAACGGGAAGACGTGGAACCAATGAGAGACTAGCTCTTGGTGTTGGGACAGGCACAGGCCACTCTATTTTCCCATCAGGAAGAAGAATTAACCACAGGCTCAGCCTGCCACCCGGAACCAGAACAGGGCCTGAAGCCATCCTGCGCTATTGCGGCCAGCTCCCTAAAAAGCGAGTTGTAAAATGGAGGTTCAGGGCACTGCAATTCACAAACCTGCAGACTTATAAATGATAACTCTCGTCCACAAATATATTGAGGGAAGGCAAAGAAGAGGATTAGAAATCAAGGCAGAATTGCAGGAAACAGATTTCAGGAGGTAGATTCGAATCGCCTTTAAAGCACATGAAAAGCGGAAAAACGTTGACAATGATGCCCTTGGCCAAAAAGGGCGTATGCGTTTTTTCCTGAATATATTCAGGAAAAAACGCATACGCCCTTTTTGGCCAACCAAGCAACCTGGAAAGGCAAATCAGCGCTACAAAGATGTCTCGCTTCCCATCGGTTAAAAAGGCCATGCTGAAAAAAGTGTCAAAATCAGAAATGCAGGACAGGCCATGGAGAAATGGGAGCCTTGCTACGCTGATAGGCGGGATGTAAATTGCCAACAGCCACTCTGGAGAAGCATACGGTGAGTCCTGAAACATCTAAAAAACAAAGCTTAGAGAGCATAGGGCACTTCCACTCATGGGGTTATAAATTGGGAAAATTAAAAATCAGCAAGACACAAGCACCCCAAAGTTTAGGGCTGCTCTGTTGACAAGGACCTCCACTTCATTCCACCTTCAATATCCCAGGAAAGAGAAAAATGGATAAAGAAGTTGTGGTCCATATGTACAATGGAATATCACTCAGCCATGAAATCAATGTCATAAGGCTAGTAGCAGCATGATGAGTGGATTTAGGTACGACGATTCTAAGTGAAATAAGTCACACAGAAAAGGACACTTCTCATAAGGTATCACTTATAGAGGGAATGTAAAAACCGTTACACTTGAACTGAATTACAAAACAGAACAGAGTCACACATGCAGAAAACACACTATGGCTGCTTAACGGGAAAGGTGAGGTGGGGTGATACATAAAACAAGGGTTTCAAATTAGCTCAGATACCGTTCCATAATCCCAATATGTAATAGACAAGACCTACTCCTTGCTCAGAGAACTGGACTCAACACGCCCTATTCACTGCACAAGAATATATCTGACTAGTAATAATCTTAAAACCTATGTATTGATATCTCTCTGTTAGTGTGTCAAGTGGGTAAAAAGCGGCATAAACACAGCAGTGAAAAGCAGCTAAACCCCATTATAAAAATAAATTACTTTGAAAAACCCATGAAACAAAGACAGTGAAAGAGAGAGAAATTCTTACACAATGCGTTCAGGGGCTGTGATGCAACCTGGATTGACCATATCTAGACCCACAGCTGGATGAGACATAAGGGTGGACACTGTTGCGGCTGAGAGGTTTGGTGAGGTTGGGTGAGCAAACGCAGACCCTTTAAAGTAATACTGCGTGGTACCCATCGCATGGGTCCCAAATCTCCAGGTTCAAGGTCATCTTCCTACATCGTAAACATGCATGAGATACCCAGAAGATGGTACACCGTATGATGTGGAAAGGTTTCTAAAACGCACCTCATTTCTCTTCTCCTTGTGCCCGGGTTCGACATTCCAGCCGCTTTACTAGCAATCTCCCTACTTGGAGCATCAGCACCTTTAACCTCCTGTTCCGTACAGGTTGCAATTTGTCCTGAGGATGAACGGGAAGACGTGGAACCAATGAAAGACTAGCTCTTGGTGTTGGGACAGGCACAGGTCACTCTATTTTCCCATCAGGAAGAAGAATTAACCACAGGCTCAGCCTGCCCCCCGGAACCAGAACAGGGCCTGAAGCCATCCTGCGCTTTTGCGGCCAGCTCCCTAAAAAGCGAGTTGTAAAATGGAGGTTCAGGGCACTGCAATTCACAAACCTGCAGACTTATAAATGATAACTCTCATCCACAAATATATTGAGGGAAGGCAAAGAAGAGGATTTGAAATCAAGGCAGAATTGCAGGAAACAGATTTCAGGAGGTAGATTCGAATCGCCTTTAAAGCACATGAAAAGCGGCAAAACGTTGACAATGATGCCCTTGGCCAAAAAGGGCGTATGCGTTTTTTCCTGAATATATTCAGGAAAAAACGCATACGCCCTTTTTGGCCAACCAAGCAACCTGGAAAGGCAAATCAGCGCTACAAAGATGTCTCGCTTCCCATCGGTCAAAAGGGCCATGCTGAAAAAAGTGTCAAAACCAGAAATGCAGGACAGGCCATGGAGAAATGGGAGCCTTGCTACACTGATGGGCGGGATGTAAATTGTCAACAGCCACTCTGGAGAAGTGTACGGTGAGTCCTGAAAAGTCTAAAAAGCAAAGCTTAGAGAGCATAGGGCACTTCCACTCATGGGGGTATAAATTGGGAAAATTAAAAATCAGCAAGACACAAGCACCCCAAAGTTTAGGGCTGCTCTGTTGACAAGGACCTCCACTTCATTCCACCTTCAATATCCCAGGAAAGAGAAAAATGGATAAAGAAGTTGTGGTCCTTATGTACAATGGAATATCACTCAGCCATGAAATCAATGTCATAAGGCTAGTAGCAGCATGATGAGTGGATTTAGGTACGACGATTCTAAGTGAAATAAGTCACACAGAAAAGGACACTTCTCATAAGGTATCACTGATAGAGGGAATGTAAAAACCGTTACACTTGAACAGAATTACAAAACAGAACAGAGTCACACATGCAGAAAACACACTATGGCTGCTTAACGGGAAACGTGAGGTGGGGTGATACATAAAACAAGGGTTTCAAATTAGCTCAGATACCGTTCCATAAAACCAATATGTAATAGACAAGTCCTACTGCTTGCTCAGAGAACTGGACTCAACACGCCCTATTCACCGCACAAGAATATATCTGACTAGTAATAATCTTAAAACCTATGTATTGATATCTCTCTGTTAGTGTGTCAAGTGGGTGTAAAGCGGCATAAACACAGCAGTGAAAAGCAGCTAAACCCCATTATAAAAATAAATTACTTTGAAAAACCCATGAAACAAAAACAGTGAAAGAGATAGAAATTCTTACACAATGCGTTCACGGGCTGTGATGCAACCTGAATTGACCATATCTAGACCCACAGCTGGATGAGACATAAGGGTGGACACTCTTGGGGCTGAGAGGTTTGGTGAGGTTGGGTGAGCAAACGCAGACCCTTTAAAGTAATACTGCGTGGTACCCATCGCATGGGTCCCAAATCTCCAGGTTCAAGGTCATCTTCCTACATCGAAAACATGCATGAGAAACCCAGAAGATGGTACACCGTGTGATGTGGAAAGGTTTCTAAAACGCACCTCATTTCTCATCTCCTTGTGCCCGGGTTCGCTATTCCAGCCGCTTTACTAGCAATCTACCTACTTGGAGCATCAGCACTTTTAACCTCCTGTTCCGTACAGGTTGCAATTTGTCCTGAGGATGAACGGGAAGACGTGGAACCAATGACAGACTAGCTCTTGGTGTTGGGACAGGCACAGGTCACTCTATTTTCCCATCAGGAAGAAGAATTAACTACAGGCTCAGCCTGCCACCCGGAACCAGAACAGGGCCTGAAGCCATCCTGCGCTATTGCGGCCAGCTCCCTAAAAAGCGAGTTGTAAAATGGAGGTTCAGGGCACTGCAATTCACAAACCTGCAGACTTATAAATGATAACTCTCGTCCACAAATATATTGAGGGAAGGCAAAGAAGAGGATTTGAAATCAAGGCAGAATTGCAGGAAACAGATTTCAGGAGGTAGATTCGAATCGCCTTTAAAGCACATGAAAAGCGGCAAAACGTTGACAATGATGCCCTTGGCCAAAAAGGGCGTATGCGTTTTTTCCTGAATATATTCAGGAAAAAACGCATACGCCCTTTTTGGCCAACCAAGCAACCTGGAAAGGCAAATCAGCGCTACAAAGATGTCTCGCTTCCCATCGGTCAAAAGGGCCATGCTGAAAAAAGTGTCAAAACCAGAAATGCAGGACAGGCCATGGAGAAATGGGAGCCTTGCTACACTGATGGGCGGGATGTAAATTGTCAACAGCCACTCTGGAGAAGTGTACGGTGAGTCCTGAAACGTCTAAAAAGCAAAGCTTAGAGAGCATAGGGCACTTCCACTCATGGGGGTATAAATTGGGAAAATTAAAAATCAGCAAGACACAAGCACCCCAAAGTTTAGGGCTGCTCTGTTGACAAGGACCTCCACTTCATTCCACCTTCAATATCCCAGGAAAGAGAAAAATGGATAAAGAAGTTGTGGTCCATATGTACAATGGAATATCACTCAGCCATGAAATCAATGTCATAAGGCTAGTAGCAGCATGATGAGTGGATTTAGGTACGACGATTCTAAGTGAAATAAGTCACACAGAAAAGGACACTTCTCATAAGGTATCACTTATAGAGGGAATGTAAAAACCGTTACACTTGAACTGAATTACAAAACAAAACAGAGTCACACATGCAGAAAACACACTATGGCTGCTTAACGGGAAAGGTGAGGTGGGGTGATACATAAAACAAGGGTTTCAAATTAGCTCAGATACCGTTCCATAAACCCAATATGTAATAGACAAGACCTACTCCTTGCTCAGAGAACTGGACTCAACACGCCCTATTCACCGCACAAGAATATATCTGACTAGTAATAATCTTAAAACCTATGTATTGATATCTCTCTGTTAGTGTGTCAATTGGGTGTAAAGCGGCATAAACACAGCAGTGAAAAGCAGCTAAACCCCATTATAAAAATAAATTACTTTGAAAAACCCATGAAACAAAGACAGTGAAAGAGAGAGAAATTCTTACACAATGCGTTCAGGGGCTGTGATGCAACCTGGATTGACCATATCTAGACCCACAGCTGGATGAGACATAAGGGTGGACACTGTTGCGGCTGAGAGGTTTGGTGAGGTTGGGTGAGCAAACGCAGACCCTTTAAAGTAATACTTCGTGGTACCCATCACATGGGTCCCAAATCTCCAGGTTCAAGGGCATCTTCCTACATCGAAAACATGCATGAGATACCCAGAAGATGGTACACCGTGTGATGGGGAAAGGTTTCTAAAACGCACCTCATTTCTCATCTGCTTGTGCCCGGGTTCGCCATTCCAGCCACTTTACTAGCAATCTCCCTCCTTGGAGCATCAGCACCTTTAACCTCCTGTTCCGTACAGGTTGCAATTTGTACTGAGGATGAACGGGAAGACGTGGAACCAATGAAAGACTAGCTCTTGGTGTTGGGACAGGCACAGGTCACTCTATTTTCCCATCAGGAAGAAGAATTAACCACAGGCTCAGCCTGCCCCCCGGAACCAGAACAGGGCCTGAAGCCATCCTGCGCTTTTGCGGCCAGCTCCCTAAAAAGCGAGTTGTAAAATGGAGGTTCAGGGCACTGCAATTCACAAACCTGCAGACTTATAAATGATAACTCTCATCCACAAATATATTGAGGGAAGGCAAAGAAGAGGATTTGAAATCAAGGCAGAATTGCAGGAAACAGATTTCAGGAGGTAGATTCGAATCGCCTTTAAAGCACATGAAAAGCGGCAAAACGTTGACAATGATGCCCTTGGCCAAAAAGGGCGTATGCGTTTTTTCCTGAATATATTCAGGAAAAAACGCATACGCCCTTTTTGGCCAACCAAGCAACCTGGAAAGGCAAATCAGCGCTACAAAGATGTCTCGCTTCCCATCGGTCAAAAGGGCCATGCTGAAAAAAGTGTCAAAACCAGAAATGCAGGACAGGCCATGGAGAAATGGGAGCCTTGCTACACTGATGGGCGGGATGTAAATTGTCAACAGCCACTCTGGAGAAGTGTACGGTGAGTCCTGAAACGTCTAAAAAGCAAAGCTTAGAGAGCATAGGGCACTTCCACTCATGGGGGTATAAATTGGGAAAATTAAAAATCAGCAAGACACAAGCACCCCAAAGTTGAGGGCTGCTCTGTTGACAAGGACCTCCACTTCATTCCACCTTCAATATCCCAGGAAAGAGAAAAATGGATAAAGAAGTTGTGGTCCTTATGTACAATGGAATATCACTAAGCCATGAAATCAATGTCATAAGGCTAGTAGCAGCATGATGAGTGGATTTAGGTACGACGACTCTAAGTGAAATAAGTCACACAGAAAAGGACTCTTCTCATAAGGTATCACTTATAGAGGGAATGTAAAAACCGTTACACTTGAACTGAATTACAAAACAGAAGAGAGTCACACATGCAGAAAACACACTATGGCTGCTTAACGGGAAAGGTGAGGTGGGGTGATACATAAAACAAGGGTTTCAAATTAGCTCAGATACCGTTCCATAAACCCAATATGTAATAGACAAGACCTACTCCTTGCTCAGAGAACTGGACTCAACACGCCCTATTCACCGCACAAGAATATATCTGACTAGTAATAATCTTAAAAGCTATGTATTGATATCTCTCTGTTAGTGTGTCAAGTGGGTGTAAAGCGGCATAAACACAGCAGTGAAAAGCAGCTAAACCCCATTATAAAAATAAATTACTTTGAAAAACCCATGAAACAAAGACAGTGAAAGAGAGAGAAATTCTTACACAATGCGTTCAGGGGCTGTGATGCAACCTGGATTGACCATATCTAGACCCACAGCTGGATGAGACATAAGGGTGGACACTGTTGCGGCTGAGAGGTTTAGTGAGGTTGGGTGAGCAAACGCAGACCCTTTAAAGTAATACTGCGTGGTACCCATCGCATGGGTCCCAAATCTCCAGGTTCAAGGTCATCTTCCTACATCGTAAACATGCATGAGATACCCAGAAGATGGTACACCGTGTGATGGGGAAAGGTTTCTAAAACGCACCTCATTTCTCATCTGCCTGTGCCCGGGTTCGCCATTCCAGCCACTTTACTAGCAATCTACCTACTTGGAGCATCAGCACCTTTAACCTCCTGTCCCGTACAGGTTGCAATTTGTCCTGAGGATGAACGGGAAGACGTGGAACCAATGAGAGACTAGCTCTTGGTGTTGGGACAGGCACAGGCCACTCTATTTTCCCATCAGGAAGAAGAATTAACCACAGGCTCAGCCTGCCACCCGGAACCAGAACAGGGCCTGAAGCCATCCTGCGCTATTGCGGCCAGCTCCCTAAAAAGCGAGTTGTAAAATGGAGGTTCAGGGCACTGCAATTCACAAACCTGCAGACTTATAAATGATAACTCTCGTCCACAAATATATTGAGGGAAGGCAAAGAAGAGGATTAGAAATCAAGGCAGAATTGCAGGAAACAGATTTCAGGAGGTAGATTCGAATCGCCTTTAAAGCACATGAAAAGCGGAAAAACGTTGACAATGATGCCCTTGGCCAAAAAGGGCGTATGCGTTTTTTCCTGAATATATTCAGGAAAAAACGCATACGCCCTTTTTGGCCAACCAAGCAACCTGGAAAGGCAAATCAGCGCTACAAAGATGTCTCGCTTCCCATCGGTTAAAAAGGCCATGCTGAAAAAAGTGTCAAAATCAGAAATGCAGGACAGGCCATGGAGAAATGGGAGCCTTGCTACGCTGATAGGCGGGATGTAAATTGCCAACAGCCACTCTGGAGAAGCATACGGTGAGTCCTGAAACATCTAAAAAACAAAGCTTAGAGAGCATAGGGCACTTCCACTCATGGGGTTATAAATTGGGAAAATTAAAAATCAGCAAGACACAAGCACCCCAAAGTTTAGGGCTGCTCTGTTGACAAGGACCTCCACTTCATTCCACCTTCAATATCCCAGGAAAGAGAAAAATGGATAAAGAAGTTGTGGTCCATATGTACAATGGAATATCACTCAGCCATGAAATCAATGTCATAAGGCTAGTAGCAGCATGATGAGTGGATTTAGGTACGACGATTCTAAGTGAAATAAGTCACACAGAAAAGGACACTTCTCATAAGGTATCACTTATAGAGGGAATGTAAAAACCGTTACACTTGAACTGAATTACAAAACAGAACAGAGTCACACATGCAGAAAACACACTATGGCTGCTTAACGGGAAAGGTGAGGTGGGGTGATACATAAAACAAGGGTTTCAAATTAGCTCAGATACCGTTCCATAATCCCAATATGTAATAGACAAGACCTACTCCTTGCTCAGAGAACTGGACTCAACACGCCCTATTCACTGCACAAGAATATATCTGACTAGTAATAATCTTAAAACCTATGTATTGATATCTCTCTGTTAGTGTGTCAAGTGGGTAAAAAGTGGCATAAACACAGCAGTGAAAAGCAGCTAAACCCCATTATAAAAATAAATTACTTTGAAAAACCCATGAAACAAAGACAGTGAAAGAGAGAGAAATTCTTACACAATGCGTTCAGGGGCTGTGATGCAACCTGGATTGACCATATCTAGACCCACAGCTGGATGAGACATAAGGGTGGACACTGTTGCGGCTGAGAGGTTTAGTGAGGTTGGGTGAGCAAACGCAGACCCTTTAAAGTAATACTGCGTGGTACCCATCGCATGGGTCCCAAATCTCCAGGTTCAAGGTCATCTTCCTACATCGTAAACATGCATGAGATACCCAGAAGATGGTACACCGTGTGATGGGGAAAGGTTTCTAAAACGCACCTCATTTCTCATCTGCCTGTGCCCGGGTTCGCCATTCCAGCCACTTTACTAGCAATCTACCTACTTGGAGCATCAGCACCTTTAACCTCCTGTCCCGTACAGGTTGCAATTTGTCCTGAGGATGAACGGGAAGACGTGGAACCAATGAGAGACTAGCTCTTGGTGTTGGGACAGGCACAGGCCACTCTATTTTCCCATCAGGAAGAAGAATTAACCACAGGCTCAGCCTGCCACCCGGAACCAGAACAGGGCCTGAAGCCATCCTGCGCTATTGCGGCCAGCTCCCTAAAAAGCGAGTTGTAAAATGGAGGTTCAGGGCACTGCAATTCACAAACCTGCAGACTTATAAATGATAACTCTCGTCCACAAATATATTGAGGGAAGGCAAAGAAGAGGATTAGAAATCAAGGCAGAATTGCAGGAAACAGATTTCAGGAGGTAGATTCGAATCGCCTTTAAAGCACATGAAAAGCGGAAAAACGTTGACAATGATGCCCTTGGCCAAAAAGGGCGTATGCGTTTTTTCCTGAATATATTCAGGAAAAAACGCATACGCCCTTTTTGGCCAACCAAGCAACCTGGAAAGGCAAATCAGCGCTACAAAGATGTCTCGCTTCCCATCGGTTAAAAAGGCCATGCTGAAAAAAGTGTCAAAATCAGAAATGCAGGACAGGCCATGGAGAAATGGGAGCCTTGCTACGCTGATAGGCGGGATGTAAATTGCCAACAGCCACTCTGGAGAAGCATACGGTGAGTCCTGAAACATCTAAAAAACAAAGCTTAGAGAGCATAGGGCACTTCCACTCATGGGGTTATAAATTGGGAAAATTAAAAATCAGCAAGACACAAGCACCCCAAAGTTTAGGGCTGCTCTGTTGACAAGGACCTCCACTTCATTCCACCTTCAATATCCCAGGAAAGAGAAAAATGGATAAAGAAGTTGTGGTCCATATGTACAATGGAATATCACTCAGCCATGAAATCAATGTCATAAGGCTAGTAGCAGCATGATGAGTGGATTTAGGTACGACGATTCTAAGTGAAATAAGTCACACAGAAAAGGACACTTCTCATAAGGTATCACTTATAGAGGGAATGTAAAAACCGTTACACTTGAACTGAATTACAAAACAGAACAGAGTCACACATGCAGAAAACACACTATGGCTGCTTAACGGGAAAGGTGAGGTGGGGTGATACATAAAACAAGGGTTTCAAATTAGCTCAGATACCGTTCCATAATCCCAATATGTAATAGACAAGACCTACTCCTTGCTCAGAGAACTGGACTCAACACGCCCTATTCACTGCACAAGAATATATCTGACTAGTAATAATCTTAAAACCTATGTATTGATATCTCTCTGTTAGTGTGTCAAGTGGGTAAAAAGCGGCATAAACACAGCAGTGAAAAGCAGCTAAACCCCATTATAAAAATAAATTACTTTGAAAAACCCATGAAACAAAGACAGTGAAAGAGAGAGAAATTCTTACACAATGCGTTCAGGGGCTGTGATGCAACCTGGATTGACCATATCTAGACCCACAGCTGGATGAGACATAAGGGTGGACACTGTTGCGGCTGAGAGGTTTGGTGAGGTTGGGTGAGCAAACGCAGACCCTTTAAAGTAATACTGCGTGGTACCCATCGCATGGGTCCCAAATCTCCAGGTTCAAGGTCATCTTCCTACATCGTAAACATGCATGAGATACCCAGAAGATGGTACACCGTATGATGTGGAAAGGTTTCTAAAACGCACCTCATTTCTCTTCTCCTTGTGCCCGGGTTCGACATTCCAGCCGCTTTACTAGCAATCTCCCTACTTGGAGCATCAGCACCTTTAACCTCCTGTTCCGTACAGGTTGCAATTTGTCCTGAGGATGAACGGGAAGACGTGGAACCAATGAAAGACTAGCTCTTGGTGTTGGGACAGGCACAGGTCACTCTATTTTCCCATCAGGAAGAAGAATTAACCACAGGCTCAGCCTGCCCCCCGGAACCAGAACAGGGCCTGAAGCCATCCTGCGCTTTTGCGGCCAGCTCCCTAAAAAGCGAGTTGTAAAATGGAGGTTCAGGGCACTGCAATTCACAAACCTGCAGACTTATAAATGATAACTCTCATCCACAAATATATTGAGGGAAGGCAAAGAAGAGGATTTGAAATCAAGGCAGAATTGCAGGAAACAGATTTCAGGAGGTAGATTCGAATCGCCTTTAAAGCACATGAAAAGCGGCAAAACGTTGACAATGATGCCCTTGGCCAAAAAGGGCGTATGCGTTTTTTCCTGAATATATTCAGGAAAAAACGCATACGCCCTTTTTGGCCAACCAAGCAACCTGGAAAGGCAAATCAGCGCTACAAAGATGTCTCGCTTCCCATCGGTCAAAAGGGCCATGCTGAAAAAAGTGTCAAAACCAGAAATGCAGGACAGGCCATGGAGAAATGGGAGCCTTGCTACACTGATGGGCGGGATGTAAATTGTCAACAGCCACTCTGGAGAAGTGTACGGTGAGTCCTGAAAAGTCTAAAAAGCAAAGCTTAGAGAGCATAGGGCACTTCCACTCATGGGGGTATAAATTGGGAAAATTAAAAATCAGCAAGACACAAGCACCCCAAAGTTTAGGGCTGCTCTGTTGACAAGGACCTCCACTTCATTCCACCTTCAATATCCCAGGAAAGAGAAAAATGGATAAAGAAGTTGTGGTCCTTATGTACAATGGAATATCACTCAGCCATGAAATCAATGTCATAAGGCTAGTAGCAGCATGATGAGTGGATTTAGGTACGACGATTCTAAGTGAAATAAGTCACACAGAAAAGGACACTTCTCATAAGGTATCACTGATAGAGGGAATGTAAAAACCGTTACACTTGAACAGAATTACAAAACAGAACAGAGTCACACATGCAGAAAACACACTATGGCTGCTTAACGGGAAACGTGAGGTGGGGTGATACATAAAACAAGGGTTTCAAATTAGCTCAGATACCGTTCCATAAAACCAATATGTAATAGACAAGTCCTACTGCTTGCTCAGAGAACTGGACTCAACACGCCCTATTCACCGCACAAGAATATATCTGACTAGTAATAATCTTAAAACCTATGTATTGATATCTCTCTGTTAGTGTGTCAAGTGGGTGTAAAGCGGCATAAACACAGCAGTGAAAAGCAGCTAAACCCCATTATAAAAATAAATTACTTTGAAAAACCCATGAAACAAAAACAGTGAAAGAGATAGAAATTCTTACACAATGCGTTCACGGGCTGTGATGCAACCTGAATTGACCATATCTAGACCCACAGCTGGATGAGACATAAGGGTGGACACTCTTGGGGCTGAGAGGTTTGGTGAGGTTGGGTGAGCAAACGCAGACCCTTTAAAGTAATACTGCGTGGTACCCATCGCATGGGTCCCAAATCTCCAGGTTCAAGGTCATCTTCCTACATCGAAAACATGCATGAGAAACCCAGAAGATGGTACACCGTGTGATGTGGAAAGGTTTCTAAAACGCACCTCATTTCTCATCTCCTTGTGCCCGGGTTCGCTATTCCAGCCGCTTTACTAGCAATCTACCTACTTGGAGCATCAGCACTTTTAACCTCCTGTTCCGTACAGGTTGCAATTTGTCCTGAGGATGAACGGGAAGACGTGGAACCAATGACAGACTAGCTCTTGGTGTTGGGACAGGCACAGGTCACTCTATTTTCCCATCAGGAAGAAGAATTAACTACAGGCTCAGCCTGCCACCCGGAACCAGAACAGGGCCTGAAGCCATCCTGCGCTATTGCGGCCAGCTCCCTAAAAAGCGAGTTGTAAAATGGAGGTTCAGGGCACTGCAATTCACAAACCTGCAGACTTATAAATGATAACTCTCGTCCACAAATATATTGAGGGAAGGCAAAGAAGAGGATTTGAAATCAAGGCAGAATTGCAGGAAACAGATTTCAGGAGGTAGATTCGAATCGCC
Organism: Balaenoptera borealis; assembly: GCF_965194805.1. Lineage (NCBI taxonomy): Eukaryota > Metazoa > Chordata > Mammalia > Artiodactyla > Balaenopteridae > Balaenoptera > Balaenoptera borealis. The sequence continues at coordinate 347,961 of NW_028123565.1, read as the reverse complement.
TTTAAAGCACATGAAAAGCGGCAAAACGTTGACAATGATGCCCTTGGCCAAAAAGGGCGTATGCGTTTTTTCCTGAATATATTCAGGAAAAAACGCATACGCCCTTTTTGGCCAACCAAGCAACCTGGAAAGGCAAATCAGCGCTACAAAGATGTCTCGCTTCCCATCGGTTAAAAAGGCCATGCTGAAAAAAGTGTCAAAATCATAAATGCAAGACAGGCCATGGAGAAATGGGAGCCTTGCTACGCTGATGGGCGGGATGTAAATTGCCAACAGCCACTCTGGAGAAGCGTACAGTGAGTCCTGAAACATCTAAAAAACAAAGCTTAGAGAGCATAGGGCACTTCCACTCATGGGGTTATAAATTGGGAAAATGAAAAATCAGCAAGACACAAGCACCCCAAAGTTTAGGGCTGCTCTGTTGACAAGGACCTCCACTTCATTCCACCTTCAATATCCCAGGAAAGAGAAAAATGGATAAAGAAGTTGTGGTCCATATGTACAATGGAATATCACTCAGCCATGAAATCAATGTCATAAGGCTAGTAGCAGCATGATGAGTGGATTTAGGTACGACGATTCTAAGTGAAATAAGTCACACAGAAAAGGACACTTCTCATAAGGTATCACTTATAGAGGGAATGTAAAAACCGTTACACTTGAACTGAATTACAAAACAAAACAGAGTCACACATGCAGAAAACACACTATGGCTGCTTAACGGGAAAGGTGAGGTGGGGTGATACATAAAACAAGGGTTTCAAATTAGCTCAGATACCGTTCCATAAACCCAATATGTAATAGACAAGACCTACTCCTTGCTCAGAGAACTGGACTCAACACGCCCTATTCACCGCACAAGAATATATCTGACTAGTAATAATCTTAAAACCTATGTATTGATATCTCTCTGTTAGTGTGTCAATTGGGTGTAAAGCGGCATAAACACAGCAGTGAAAAGCAGCTAAACCCCATTATAAAAATAAATTACTTTGAAAAACCCATGAAACAAAGACAGTGAAAGAGAGAGAAATTCTTACACAATGCGTTCAGGGGCTGTGATGCAACCTGGATTGACCATATCTAGACCCACAGCTGGATGAGACATAAGGGTGGACACTGTTGCGGCTGAGAGGTTTGGTGAGGTTGGGTGAGCAAACGCAGACCCTTTAAAGTAATACTTCGTGGTACCCATCACATGGGTCCCAAATCTCCAGGTTCAAGGGCATCTTCCTACATCGAAAACATGCATGAGATACCCAGAAGATGGTACACCGTGTGATGGGGAAAGGTTTCTAAAACGCACCTCATTTCTCATCTGCTTGTGCCCGGGTTCGCCATTCCAGCCACTTTACTAGCAATCTCCCTCCTTGGAGCATCAGCACCTTTAACCTCCTGTTCCGTACAGGGTGCAATTTGTACTGAGGATGAACGGGAAGACGTGGAACCAATGAAAGACTAGCTCTTGGTGTTGGGACAGGCACAGGTCACTCTATTTTCCCATCAGGAAGAAGAATTAACCACAGGCTCAGCCTGCCCCCCGGAACCAGAACAGGGCCTGAAGCCATCCTGCGCTTTTGCGGCCAGCTCCCTAAAAAGCGAGTTGTAAAATGGAGGTTCAGGGCACTGCAATTCACAAACCTGCAGACTTATAAATGATAACTCTCATCCACAAATATATTGAGGGAAGGCAAAGAAGAGGATTTGAAATCAAGGCAGAATTGCAGGAAACAGATTTCAGGAGGTAGATTCGAATCGCCTTTAAAGCACATGAAAAGCGGCAAAACGTTGACAATGATGCCCTTGGCCAAAAAGGGCGTATGCGTTTTTTCCTGAATATATTCAGGAAAAAACGCATACGCCCTTTTTGGCCAACCAAGCAACCTGGAAAGGCAAATCAGCGCTACAAAGATGTCTCGCTTCCCATCGGTCAAAAGGGCCATGCTGAAAAAAGTGTCAAAACCAGAAATGCAGGACAGGCCATGGAGAAATGGGAGCCTTGCTACACTGATGGGCGGGATGTAAATTGTCAACAGCCACTCTGGAGAAGTGTACGGTGAGTCCTGAAACGTCTAAAAAGCAAAGCTTAGAGAGCATAGGGCACTTCCACTCATGGGGGTATAAATTGGGAAAATTAAAAATCAGCAAGACACAAGCACCCCAAAGTTGAGGGCTGCTCTGTTGACAAGGACCTCCACTTCATTCCACCTTCAATATCCCAGGAAAGAGAAAAATGGATAAAGAAGTTGTGGTCCTTATGTACAATGGAATATCACTAAGCCATGAAATCAATGTCATAAGGCTAGTAGCAGCATGATGAGTGGATTTAGGTACGACGACTCTAAGTGAAATAAGTCACACAGAAAAGGACTCTTCTCATAAGGTATCACTTATAGAGGGAATGTAAAAACCGTTACACTTGAACTGAATTACAAAACAGAAGAGAGTCACACATGCAGAAAACACACTATGGCTGCTTAACGGGAAAGGTGAGGTGGGGTGATACATAAAACAAGGGTTTCAAATTAGCTCAGATACCGTTCCATAAACCCAATATGTAATAGACAAGACCTACTCCTTGCTCAGAGAACTGGACTCAACACGCCCTATTCACCGCACAAGAATATATCTGACTAGTAATAATCTTAAAAGCTATGTATTGATATCTCTCTGTTAGTGTGTCAAGTGGGTGTAAAGCGGCATAAACACAGCAGTGAAAAGCAGCTAAACCCCATTATAAAAATAAATTACTTTGAAAAACCCATGAAACAAAGACAGTGAAAGAGAGAGAAATTCTTACACAATGCGTTCAGGGGCTGTGATGCAACCTGGATTGACCATATCTAGACCCACAGCTGGATGAGACATAAGGGTGGACACTGTTGCGGCTGAGAGGTTTAGTGAGGTTGGGTGAGCAAACGCAGACCCTTTAAAGTAATACTGCGTGGTACCCATCGCATGGGTCCCAAATCTCCAGGTTCAAGGTCATCTTCCTACATCGTAAACATGCATGAGATACCCAGAAGATGGTACACCGTGTGATGGGGAAAGGTTTCTAAAACGCACCTCATTTCTCATCTGCCTGTGCCCGGGTTCGCCATTCCAGCCACTTTACTAGCAATCTACCTACTTGGAGCATCAGCACCTTTAACCTCCTGTCCCGTACAGGTTGCAATTTGTCCTGAGGATGAACGGGAAGACGTGGAACCAATGAGAGACTAGCTCTTGGTGTTGGGACAGGCACAGGCCACTCTATTTTCCCATCAGGAAGAAGAATTAACCACAGGCTCAGCCTGCCACCCGGAACCAGAACAGGGCCTGAAGCCATCCTGCGCTATTGCGGCCAGCTCCCTAAAAAGCGAGTTGTAAAATGGAGGTTCAGGGCACTGCAATTCACAAACCTGCAGACTTATAAATGATAACTCTCGTCCACAAATATATTGAGGGAAGGCAAAGAAGAGGATTTGAAATCAAGGCAGAATTGCAGGAAACAGATTTCAGGAGGTAGATTCGAATCGCCTTTAAAGCACATGAAAAGCGGAAAAACGTTGACAATGATGCCCTTGGCCAAAAAGGGCGTATGCGTTTTTTCCTGAATATATTCAGGAAAAAACGCATACGCCCTTTTTGGCCAACCAAGCAACCTGGAAAGGCAAATCAGCGCTACAAAGATGTCTCGCTTCCCATCGGTTAAAAAGGCCATGCTGAAAAAAGTGTCAAAATCAGAAATGCAGGACAGGCCATGGAGAAATGGGAGCCTTGCTACGCTGATAGGCGGGATGTAAATTGCCAACAGCCACTCTGGAGAAGCATACGGTGAGTCCTGAAACATCTAAAAAACAAAGCTTAGAGAGCATAGGGCACTTCCACTCATGGGGTTATAAATTGGGAAAATTAAAAATCAGCAAGACACAAGCACCCCAAAGTTTAGGGCTGCTCTGTTGACAAGGACCTCCACTTCATTCCACCTTCAATATCCCAGGAAAGAGAAAAATGGATAAAGAAGTTGTGGTCCATATGTACAATGGAATATCACTCAGCCATGAAATCAATGTCATAAGGCTAGTAGCAGCATGATGAGTGGATTTAGGTACGACGATTCTAAGTGAAATAAGTCACACAGAAAAGGACACTTCTCATAAGGTATCACTTATAGAGGGAATGTAAAAACCGTTACACTTGAACTGAATTACAAAACAGAACAGAGTCACACATGCAGAAAACACACTATGGCTGCTTAACGGGAAAGGTGAGGTGGGGTGATACATAAAACAAGGGTTTCAAATTAGCTCAGATACCGTTCCATAATCCCAATATGTAATAGACAAGACCTACTCCTTGCTCAGAGAACTGGACTCAACACGCCCTATTCACTGCACAAGAATATATCTGACTAGTAATAATCTTAAAACCTATGTATTGATATCTCTCTGTTAGTGTGTCAAGTGGGTAAAAAGCGGCATAAACACAGCAGTGAAAAGCAGCTAAACCCCATTATAAAAATAAATTACTTTGAAAAACCCATGAAACAAAGACAGTGAAAGAGAGAGAAATTCTTACACAATGCGTTCAGGGGCTGTGATGCAACCTGGATTGACCATATCTAGACCCACAGCTGGATGAGACATAAGGGTGGACACTGTTGCGGCTGAGAGGTTTGGTGAGGTTGGGTGAGCAAACGCAGACCCTTTAAAGTAATACTGCGTGGTACCCATCGCATGGGTCCCAAATCTCCAGGTTCAAGGTCATCTTCCTACATCGTAAACATGCATGAGATACCCAGAAGATGGTACACCGTATGATGTGGAAAGGTTTCTAAAACGCACCTCATTTCTCTTCTCCTTGTGCCCGGGTTCGACATTCCAGCCGCTTTACTAGCAATCTCCCTACTTGGAGCATCAGCACCTTTAACCTCCTGTTCCGTACAGGTTGCAATTTGTCCTGAGGATGAACGGGAAGACGTGGAACCAATGAAAGACTAGCTCTTGGTGTTGGGACAGGCACAGGTCACTCTATTTTCCCATCAGGAAGAAGAATTAACCACAGGCTCAGCCTGCCCCCCGGAACCAGAACAGGGCCTGAAGCCATCCTGCGCTTTTGCGGCCAGCTCCCTAAAAAGCGAGTTGTAAAATGGAGGTTCAGGGCACTGCAATTCACAAACCTGCAGACTTATAAATGATAACTCTCATCCACAAATATATTGAGGGAAGGCAAAGAAGAGGATTTGAAATCAAGGCAGAATTGCAGGAAACAGATTTCAGGAGGTAGATTCGAATCGCCTTTAAAGCACATGAAAAGCGGCAAAACGTTGACAATGATGCCCTTGGCCAAAAAGGGCGTATGCGTTTTTTCCTGAATATATTCAGGAAAAAACGCATACGCCCTTTTTGGCCAACCAAGCAACCTGGAAAGGCAAATCAGCGCTACAAAGATGTCTCGCTTCCCATCGGTCAAAAGGGCCATGCTGAAAAAAGTGTCAAAACCAGAAATGCAGGACAGGCCATGGAGAAATGGGAGCCTTGCTACACTGATGGGCGGGATGTAAATTGTCAACAGCCACTCTGGAGAAGTGTACGGTGAGTCCTGAAACGTCTAAAAAGCAAAGCTTAGAGAGCATAGGGCACTTCCACTCATGGGGGTATAAATTGGGAAAATGAAAAATCAGCAAGACACAAGCACCCCAAAGTTGAGGGCTGCTCTGTTGACAAGGACCTCCACTTCATTCCACCTTCAATATCCCAGGAAAGAGAAAAATGGATAAAGAAGTTGTGGTCCTTATGTACAATGGAATATCACTAAGCCATGAAATCAATGTCATAAGGCTAGTAGCAGCATGATGAGTGGATTTAGGTACGACGACTCTAAGTGAAATAAGTCACACAGAAAAGGACTCTTCTCATAAGGTATCACTGATAGAGGGAATGTAAAAACCGTTACACTTGAACTGAATTACAAAACAGAAGAGAGTCACACATGCAGAAAACACACTATGGCTGCTTAACGGGAAAGGTGAGGTGGGGTGATACATAAAACAAGGGTTTCAAATTAGCTCAGATACCGTTCCATAAACCCAATATGTAATAGACAAGACCTACTCCTTGCTCAGAGAACTGGACTCAACACGCCCTATTCACCGCACAAGAATATATCTGACTAGTAATAATCTTAAAAGCTATGTATTGATATCTCTCTGTTAGTGTGTCAAGTGGGTGTAAAGCGGCATAAACACAGCAGTGAAAAGCAGCTAAACCCCATTATAAAAATAAATTACTTTGAAAAACCCATGAAACAAAGACAGTGAAAGAGAGAGAAATTCTTACACAATGCGTTCAGGGGCTGTGATGCAACCTGGATTGACCATATCTAGACCCACAGCTGGATGAGACATAAGGGTGGACACTGTTGCGGCTGAGAGGTTTAGTGAGGTTGGGTGAGCAAACGCAGACCCTTTAAAGTAATACTGCGTGGTACCCATCGCATGGGTCCCAAATCTCCAGGTTCAAGGTCATCTTCCTACATCGTAAACATGCATGAGATACCCAGAAGATGGTACACCGTGTGATGGGGAAAGGTTTCTAAAACGCACCTCATTTCTCATCTGCCTGTGCCCGGGTTCGCCATTCCAGCCACTTTACTAGCAATCTACCTACTTGGAGCATCAGCACCTTTAACCTCCTGTCCCGTACAGGTTGCAATTTGTCCTGAGGATGAACGGGAAGACGAGGAACCAATGAGAGACTAGCTCTTGGTGTTGGGACAGGCACAGGCCACTCTATTTTCCCATCAGGAAGAAGAATTAACCACAGGCTCAGCCTGCCACCCGGAACCAGAACAGGGCCTGAAGCCATCCTGCGCTATTGCGGCCAGCTCCCTAAAAAGCGAGTTGTAAAATGGAGGTTCAGGGCACTGCAATTCACAAACCTGCAGACTTATAAATGATAACTCTCGTCCACAAATATATTGAGGGAAGGCAAAGAAGAGGATTTGAAATCAAGGCAGAATTGCAGGAAACAGATTTCAGGAGGTAGATTCGAATCGCCTTTAAAGCACATGAAAAGCGGCAAAACGTTGACAATGATGCCCTTGGCCAAAAAGGGCGTATGCGTTTTTTCCTGAATATATTCAGGAAAAAACGCATACGCCCTTTTTGGCCAACCAAGCAACCTGGAAAGGCAAATCAGCGCTACAAAGATGTCTCGCTTCCCATCGGTTAAAAAGGCCATGCTGAAAAAAGTGTCAAAATCAGAAATGCAGGACAGGCCATGGAGAAATGGGAGCCTTGCTACGCTGATAGGCGGGATGTAAATTGCCAACAGCCACTCTGGAGAAGCATACGGTGAGTCCTGAAACATCTAAAAAACAAAGCTTAGAGAGCATAGGGCACTTCCACTCATGGGGTTATAAATTGGGAAAATTAAAAATCAGCAAGACACAAGCACCCCAAAGTTTAGGGCTGCTCTGTTGACAAGGACCTCCACTTCATTCCACCTTCAATATCCCAGGAAAGAGAAAAATGGATAAAGAAGTTGTGGTCCATATGTACAATGGAATATCACTCAGCCATGAAATCAATGTCATAAGGCTAGTAGCAGCATGATGAGTGGATTTAGGTACGACGATTCTAAGTGAAATAAGTCACACAGAAAAGGACACTTCTCATAAGGTATCACTTATAGAGGGAATGTAAAAACCGTTACACTTGAACTGAATTACAAAACAGAACAGAGTCACACATGCAGAAAACACACTATGGCTGCTTAACGGGAAAGGTGAGGTGGGGTGATACATAAAACAAGGGTTTCAAATTAGCTCAGATACCGTTCCATAATCCCAATATGTAATAGACAAGACCTACTCCTTGCTCAGAGAACTGGACTCAACACGCCCTATTCACTGCACAAGAATATATCTGACTAGTAATAATCTTAAAACCTATGTATTGATATCTCTCTGTTAGTGTGTCAAGTGGGTAAAAAGCGGCATAAACACAGCAGTGAAAAGCAGCTAAACCCCATTATAAAAATAAATTACTTTGAAAAACCCATGAAACAAAGACAGTGAAAGAGAGAGAAATTCTTACACAATGCGTTCAGGGGCTGTGATGCAACCTGGATTGACCATATCTAGACCCACAGCTGGATGAGACATAAGGGTGGACACTGTTGCGGCTGAGAGGTTTGGTGAGGTTGGGTGAGCAAACGCAGACCCTTTAAAGTAATACTGCGTGGTACCCATCGCATGGGTCCCAAATCTCCAGGTTCAAGGTCATCTTCCTACATCGTAAACATGCATGAGATACCCAGAAGATGGTACACCGTATGATGTGGAAAGGTTTCTAAAACGCACCTCATTTCTCTTCTCCTTGTGCCCGGGTTCGACATTCCAGCCGCTTTACTAGCAATCTCCCTACTTGGAGCATCAGCACCTTTAACCTCCTGTTCCGTACAGGTTGCAATTTGTCCTGAGGATGAACGGGAAGACGTGGAACCAATGAAAGACTAGCTCTTGGTGTTGGGACAGGCACAGGTCACTCTATTTTCCCATCAGGAAGAAGAATTAACCACAGGCTCAGCCTGCCCCCCGGAACCAGAACAGGGCCTGAAGCCATCCTGCGCTTTTGCGGCCAGCTCCCTAAAAAGCGAGTTGTAAAATGGAGGTTCAGGGCACTGCAATTCACAAACCTGCAGACTTATAAATGATAACTCTCATCCACAAATATATTGAGGGAAGGCAAAGAAGAGGATTTGAAATCAAGGCAGAATTGCAGGAAACAGATTTCAGGAGGTAGATTCGAATCGCCTTTAAAGCACATGAAAAGCGGCAAAACGTTGACAATGATGCCCTTGGCCAAAAAGGGCGTATGCGTTTTTTCCTGAATATATTCAGGAAAAAACGCATACGCCCTTTTTGGCCAACCAAGCAACCTGGAAAGGCAAATCAGCGCTACAAAGATGTCTCGCTTCCCATCGGTCAAAAGGGCCATGCTGAAAAAAGTGTCAAAACCAGAAATGCAGGACAGGCCATGGAGAAATGGGAGCCTTGCTACACTGATGGGCGGGATGTAAATTGTCAACAGCCACTCTGGAGAAGTGTACGGTGAGTCCTGAAACGTCTAAAAAGCAAAGCTTAGAGAGCATAGGGCACTTCCACTCATGGGGGTATAAATTGGGAAAATGAAAAATCAGCAAGACACAAGCACCCCAAAGTTGAGGGCTGCTCTGTTGACAAGGACCTCCACTTCATTCCACCTTCAATATCCCAGGAAAGAGAAAAATGGATAAAGAAGTTGTGGTCCTTATGTACAATGGAATATCACTAAGCCATGAAATCAATGTCATAAGGCTAGTAGCAGCATGATGAGTGGATTTAGGTACGACGACTCTAAGTGAAATAAGTCACACAGAAAAGGACTCTTCTCATAAGGTATCACTTATAGAGGGAATGTAAAAACCGTTACACTTGAACTGAATTACAAAACAGAAGAGAGTCACACATGCAGAAAACACACTATGGCTGCTTAACGGGAAAGGTGAGGTGGGGTGATACATAAAACAAGGGTTTCAAATTAGCTCAGATACCGTTCCATAAAACCAATATGTAATAGACAAGACCTACTCCTTGCTCAGAGAACTGGACTCAACACGCCCTATTCACCGCACAAGAATATATCTGACTAGTAATAATCTTAAAAGCTATGTATTGATATCTCTCTGTTAGTGTGTCAAGTGGGTGTAAAGCGGCATAAACACAGCAGTGAAAAGCAGCTAAACCCCATTATAAAAATAAATTACTTTGAAAAACCCATGAAACAAAGACAGTGAAAGAGAGAGAAATTCTTACACAATGCGTTCAGGGGCTGTGATGCAACCTGGATTGACCATATCTAGACCCACAGCTGGATGAGACATAAGGGTGGACACTGTTGCGGCTGAGAGGTTTAGTGAGGTTGGGTGAGCAAACGCAGACCCTTTAAAGTAATACTGCGTGGTACCCATCGCATGGGTCCCAAATCTCCAGGTTCAAGGTCATCTTCCTACATCGTAAACATGCATGAGATACCCAGAAGATGGTACACCGTGTGATGGGGAAAGGTTTCTAAAACGCACCTCATTTCTCATCTGCCTGTGCCCGGGTTCGCCATTCCAGCCACTTTACTAGCAATCTACCTACTTGGAGCATCAGCACCTTTAACCTCCTGTCCCGTACAGGTTGCAATTTGTCCTGAGGATGAACGGGAAGACGAGGAACCAATGAGAGACTAGCTCTTGGTGTTGGGACAGGCACAGGCCACTCTATTTTCCCATCAGGAAGAAGAATTAACCACAGGCTCAGCCTGCCACCCGGAACCAGAACAGGGCCTGAAGCCATCCTGCGCTATTGCGGCCAGCTCCCTAAAAAGCGAGTTGTAAAATGGAGGTTCAGGGCACTGCAATTCACAAACCTGCAGACTTATAAATGATAACTCTCGTCCACAAATATATTGAGGGAAGGCAAAGAAGAGGATTTGAAATCAAGGCAGAATTGCAGGAAACAGATTTCAGGAGGTAGATTCGAATCGCCTTTAAAGCACATGAAAAGCGGCAAAACGTTGACAATGATGCCCTTGGCCAAAAAGGGCGTATGCGTTTTTTCCTGAATATATTCAGGAAAAAACGCATACGCCCTTTTTGGCCAACCAAGCAACCTGGAAAGGCAAATCAGCGCTACAAAGATGTCTCGCTTCCCATCGGTTAAAAAGGCCATGCTGAAAAAAGTGTCAAAATCAGAAATGCAGGACAGGCCATGGAGAAATGGGAGCCTTGCTACGCTGATAGGCGGGATGTAAATTGCCAACAGCCACTCTGGAGAAGCATACGGTGAGTCCTGAAACATCTAAAAAACAAAGCTTAGAGAGCATAGGGCACTTCCACTCATGGGGTTATAAACTGGGAAAATTAAAAATCAGCAAGACACAAGCACCCCAAAGTTTAGGGCTGCTCTGTTGACAAGGACCTCCACTTCATTCCACCTTCAATATCCCAGGAAAGAGAAAAATGGATAAAGAAGTTGTGGTCCATATGTACAATGGAATATCACTCAGCCATGAAATCAATGTCATAAGGCTAGTAGCAGCATGATGAGTGGATTTAGGTACGACGATTCTAAGTGAAATAAGTCACACAGAAAAGGACACTTCTCATAAGGTATCACTTATAGAGGGAATGTAAAAACCGTTACACTTGAACTGAATTACAAAACAGAACAGAGTCACACATGCAGAAAACACACTATGGCTGCTTAACGGGAAAGGTGAGGTGGGGTGATACATAAAACAAGGGTTTCAAATTAGCTCAGATACCGTTCCATAATCCCAATATGTAATAGACAAGACCTACTCCTTGCTCAGAGAACTGGACTCAACACGCCCTATTCACTGCACAAGAATATATCTGACTAGTAATAATCTTAAAACCTATGTATTGATATCTCTCTGTTAGTGTGTCAAGTGGGTAAAAAGCGGCATAAACACAGCAGTGAAAAGCAGCTAAACCCCATTATAAAAATAAATTACTTTGAAAAACCCATGAAACAAAGACAGTGAAAGAGAGAGAAATTCTTACACAATGCGTTCAGGGGCTGTGATGCAACCTGGATTGACCATATCTAGACCCACAGCTGGATGAGACATAAGGGTGGACACTGTTGCGGCTGAGAGGTTTGGTGAGGTTGGGTGAGCAAACGCAGACCCTTTAAAGTAATACTGCGTGGTACCCATCGCATGGGTCCCAAATCTCCAGGTTCAAGGTCATCTTCCTACATCGTAAACATGCATGAGATACCCAGAAGATGGTACACCGTATGATGTGGAAAGGTTTCTAAAACGCACCTCATTTCTCTTCTCCTTGTGCCCGGGTTCGACATTCCAGCCGCTTTACTAGCAATCTCCCTACTTGGAGCATCAGCACCTTTAACCTCCTGTTCCGTACAGGTTGCAATTTGTACTGAGGATGAACGGGAAGACGTGGAACCAATGAAAGACTAGCTCTTGGTGTTGGGACAGGCACAGGTCACTCTATTTTCCCATCAGGAAGAAGAATTAACCACAGGCTCAGCCTGCCCCCCGGAACCAGAACAGGGCCTGAAGCCATCCTGCGCTTTTGCGGCCAGCTCCCTAAAAAGCGAGTTGTAAAATGGAGGTTCAGGGCACTGCAATTCACAAACCTGCAGACTTATAAATGATAACTCTCATCCACAAATATATTGAGGGAAGGCAAAGAAGAGGATTTGAAATCAAGGCAGAATTGCAGGAAACAGATTTCAGGAGGTAGATTCGAATCGCCTTTAAAGCACATGAAAAGCGGCAAAACGTTGACAATGATGCCCTTGGCCAAAAAGGGCGTATGCGTTTTTTCCTGAATATATTCAGGAAAAAACGCATACGCCCTTTTTGGCCAACCAAGCAACCTGGAAAGGCAAATCAGCGCTACAAAGATGTCTCGCTTCCCATCGGTCAAAAGGGCCATGCTGAAAAAAGTGTCAAAACCAGAAATGCAGGACAGGCCATGGAGAAATGGGAGCCTTGCTACACTGATGGGCGGGATGTAAATTGTCAACAGCCACTCTGGAGAAGTGTACGGTGAGTCCTGAAACGTCTAAAAAGCAAAGCTTAGAGAGCATAGGGCACTTCCACTCATGGGGGTATAAATTGGGAAAATTAAAAATCAGCAAGACACAAGCACCCCAAAGTTTAGGGCTGCTCTGTTGACAAGGACCTCCACTTCATTCCACCTTCAATATCCCAGGAAAGAGAAAAATGGATAAAGAAGTTGTGGTCCTTATGTACAATGGAATATCACTCAGCCATGAAATCAATGTCATAAGGCTAGTAGCAGCATGATGAGTGGATTTAGGTACGACGATTCTAAGTGAAATAAGTCACACAGAAAAGGACACTTCTCATAAGGTATCACTGATAGAGGGAATGTAAAAACCGTTACACTTGAACAGAATTACAAAACAGAACAGAGTCACACATGCAGAAAACACACTATGGCTGCTTAACGGGAAACGTGAGGTGGGGTGATACATAAAACAAGGGTTTCAAATTAGCTCAGATACCGTTCCATAAAACCAATATGTAATAGACAAGTCCTACTGCTTGCTCAGAGAACTGGACTCAACACGCCCTATTCACCGCACAAGAATATATCTGACTAGTAATAATCTTAAAACCTATGTATTGATATCTCTCTGTTAGTGTGTCAAGTGGGTGTAAAGCGGCATAAACACAGCAGTGAAAAGCAGCTAAACCCCATTATAAAAATAAATTACTTTGAAAAACCCATGAAACAAAAACAGTGAAAGAGATAGAAATTCTTACACAATGCGTTCACGGGCTGTGATGCAACCTGAATTGACCATATCTAGACCCACAGCTGGATGAGACATAAGGGTGGACACTCTTGGGGCTGAGAGGTTTGGTGAGGTTGGGTGAGCAAACGCAGACCCTTTAAAGTAATACTGCGTGGTACCCATCGCATGGGTCCCAAATCTCCAGGTTCAAGGTCATCTTCCTACATCGAAAACATGCATGAGAAACCCAGAAGATGGTACACCGTGTGATGTGGAAAGGTTTCTAAAACGCACCTCATTTCTCATCTCCTTGTGCCCGGGTTCGCTATTCCAGCCGCTTTACTAGCAATCTACCTACTTGGAGCATCAGCACTTTTAACCTCCTGTTCCGTACAGGTTGCAATTTGTCCTGAGGATGAACGGGAAGACGTGGAACCAATGAGAGACTAGCTCTTGGTGTTGGGACAGGCACAGGTCACTCTATTTTCCCATCAGGAAGAAGAATTAACTACAGGCTCAGCCTGCCACCCGGAACCAGAACAGGGCCTGAAGCCATCCTGCGCTATTGCGGCCAGCTCCCTAAAAAGCGAGTTGTAAAATGGAGGTTCAGGGCACTGCAATTCACAAACCTGCAGACTTATAAATGATAACTCTCGTACACAAATATATTGAGGGAAGGCAAAGAAGAGGATTTGAAATCAAGGCAGAATTGCAGGAAACAGATTTCAGGAGGTAGATTCGAATCGCCTTTAAAGCACATGAAAAGCGGCAAAACGTTGACAATGATGCCCTTGGCCAAAAAGGGCGTATGCGTTTTTTCCTGAATATATTCAGGAAAAAACGCATACGCCCTTTTTGGCCAACCAAGCAACCTGGAAAGGCAAATCAGCGCTACAAAGATGTCTCGCTTCCCATCGGTTAAAAAGGCCATGCTGAAAAAAGTGTCAAAATCAGAAATGCAAGACAGGCCATGGAGAAATGGGAGCCTTGCTACGCTGATGGGCGGGATGTAAATTGCCAACAGCCACTCTGGAGAAGCGTACAGTGAGTCCTGAAACATCTAAAAAACAAAGCTTAGAGAGCATAGGGCACTTCCACTCATGGGGTTATAAATTGGGAAAATGAAAAATCAGCAAGACACAAGCACCCCAAAGTTTAGGGCTGCTCTGTTGACAAGGACCTCCACTTCATGCCACCTTCAATATCCCAGGAAAGAGAAAAATGGATAAAGAAGTTGTGGTCCATATGTACAATGGAATATCACTCAGCCATGAAATCAATGTCATAAGGCTAGTAGCAGCATGATGAGTGGATTTAGGTACGACGATTCTAAGTGAAATAAGTCACACAGAAAAGGACACTTCTCATAAGGTATCACTTATAGAGGGAATGTAAAAACCGTTACACTTGAACTGAATTACAAAACAGAACAGAGTCACACATGCAGAAAACACACTATGGCTGCTTAACGGGAAAGGTGAGGTGGGGTGATACATAAAACAAGGGTTTCAAATTAGCTCAGATACCGTTCCATAATCCCAATATGTAATAGACAAGACCTACTCCTTGCTCAGAGAACTGGACTCAACACGCCCTATTCACTGCACAAGAATATATCTGACTAGTAATAATCTTAAAACCTATGTATTGATATCTCTCTGTTAGTGTGTCAAGTGGGTAAAAAGCGGCATAAACACAGCAGTGAAAAGCAGCTAAACCCCATTATAAAAATAAATTACTTTGAAAAACCCATGAAACAAAGACAGTGAAAGAGAGAGAAATTCTTACACAATGCGTTCAGGGGCTGTGATGCAACCTGGATTGACCATATCTAGACCCACAGCTGGATGAGACATAAGGGTGGACACTGTTGCGGCTGAGAGGTTTGGTGAGGTTGGGTGAGCAAACGCAGACCCTTTAAAGTAATACTGCGTGGTACCCATCGCATGGGTCCCAAATCTCCAGGTTCAAGGTCATCTTCCTACATCGTAAACATGCATGAGATACCCAGAAGATGGTACACCGTATGATGTGGAAAGGTTTCTAAAACGCACCTCATTTCTCTTCTCCTTGTGCCCGGGTTCGACATTCCAGCCGCTTTACTAGCAATCTCCCTACTTGGAGCATCAGCACCTTTAACCTCCTGTTCCGTACAGGTTGCAATTTGTCCTGAGGATGAACGGGAAGACGTGGAACCAATGAAAGACTAGCTCTTGGTGTTGGGACAGGCACAGGTCACTCTATTTTCCCATCAGGAAGAAGAATTAACCACAGGCTCAGCCTGCCCCCCGGAACCAGAACAGGGCCTGAAGCCATCCTGCGCTTTTGCGGCCAGCTCCCTAAAAAGCGAGTTGTAAAATGGAGGTTCAGGGCACTGCAATTCACAAACCTGCAGACTTATAAATGATAACTCTCATCCACAAATATATTGAGGGAAGGCAAAGAAGAGGATTTGAAATCAAGGCAGAATTGCAGGAAACAGATTTCAGGAGGTAGATTCGAATCGCCTTTAAAGCACATGAAAAGCGGCAAAACGTTGACAATGATGCCCTTGGCCAAAAAGGGCGTATGCATTTTTTCCTGAATATATTCAGGAAAAAACGCATACGCCCTTTTTGGCCAACCAAGCAACCTGGAAAGGCAAATCAGCGCTACAAAGATGTCTCGCTTCCCATCGGTCAAAAGGGCCATGCTGAAAAAAGTGTCAAAACCAGAAATGCAGGACAGGCCATGGAGAAATGGGAGCCTTGCTACACTGATGGGCGGGATGTAAATTGTCAACAGCCACTCTGGAGAAGTGTACGGTGAGTCCTGAAACGTCTAAAAAGCAAAGCTTAGAGAGCATAGGGCACTTCCACTCATGGGGGTATAAATTGGGAAAATGAAAAATCAGCAAGACACAAGCACCCCAAAGTTTAGGGCTGCTCTGTTGACAAGGACCTCCACTTCATTCCACCTTCAATATCCCAGGAAAGAGAAAAATGGATAAAGAAGTTGTGGTCCTTATGTACAATGGAATATCACTCAGCCATGAAATCAATGTCATAAGGCTAGTAGCAGCATGATGAGTGGATTTAGGTACGACGATTCTAAGTGAAATAAGTCACACAGAAAAGGACACTTCTCATAAGGTATCACTGATAGAGGGAATGTAAAAACCGTTACACTTGAACAGAATTACAAAACAGAACAGAGTCACACATGCAGAAAACACACTATGGCTGCTTAACGGGAAACGTGAGGTGGGGTGATACATAAAACAAGGGGTTCAAATTAGCTCAGATACCGTTCCATAAAACCAATATGTAATAGACAAGTCCTACTGCTTGCTCAGAGAACTGGACTCAACACGCCCTATTCACCGCACAAGAATATATCTGACTAGTAATAATCTTAAAACCTATGTATTGATATCTCTCTGTTAGTGTGTCAAGTGGGTGTAAAGCGGCATAAACACAGCAGTGAAAAGCAGCTAAACCCCATTATAAAAATAAATTACTTTGAAAAACCCATGAAACAAAAACAGTGAAAGAGATAGAAATTCTTACACAATGCGTTCACGGGCTGTGATGCAACCTGAATTGACCATATCTAGACCCACAGCTGGATGAGACATAAGGGTGGACACTCTTGGGGCTGAGAGGTTTGGTGAGGTTGGGTGAGCAAACGCAGACCCTTTAAAGTAATACTGCGTGGTACCCATCGCATGGGTCCCAAATCTCCAGGTTCAAGGTCATCTTCCTACATCGAAAACATGCATGAGAAACCCAGAAGATGGTACACCGTGTGATGTGGAAAGGTTTCTAAAACGCACCTCATTTCTCATCTCCTTGTGCCCGGGTTCGCTATTCCAGCCGCTTTACTAGCAATCTACCTACTTGGAGCATCAGCACTTTTAACCTCCTGTTCCGTACAGGTTGCAATTTGTCCTGAGGATGAACGGGAAGACGTGGAACCAATGAGAGACTAGCTCTTGGTGTTGGGACAGGCACAGGTCACTCTATTTTCCCATCAGGAAGAAGAATTAACTACAGGCTCAGCCTGCCACCCGGAACCAGAACAGGGCCTGAAGCCATCCTGCGCTATTGCGGCCAGCTCCCTAAAAAGCGAGTTGTAAAATGGAGGTTCAGGGCACTGCAATTCACAAACCTGCAGACTTATAAATGATAACTCTCGTACACAAATATATTGAGGGAAGGCAAAGAAGAGGATTTGAAATCAAGGCAGAATTGCAGGAAACAGATTTCAGGAGGTAGATTCGAATCGCCTTTAAAGCACATGAAAAGCGGCAAAACGTTGACAATGATGCCCTTGGCCAAAAAGGGCGTATGCGTTTTTTCCTGAATATATTCAGGAAAAAACGCATACGCCCTTTTTGGCCAACCAAGCAACCTGGAAAGGCAAATCAGCGCTACAAAGATGTCTCGCTTCCCATCGGTTAAAAAGGCCATGCTGAAAAAAGTGTCAAAATCAGAAATGCAAGACAGGCCATGGAGAAATGGGAGCCTTGCTACGCTGATGGGCGGGATGTAAATTGCCAACAGCCACTCTGGAGAAGCGTACAGTGAGTCCTGAAACATCTAAAAAACAAAGCTTAGAGAGCATAGGGCACTTCCACTCATGGGGTTATAAATTGGGAAAATTAAAAATCAGCAAGACACAAGCACCCCAAAGTTTAGGGCTGCTCTGTTGACAAGGACCTCCACTTCATTCCACCTTCAATATCCCAGGAAAGAGAAAAATGGATAAAGAAGTTGTGGTCCATATGTACAATGGAATATCACTCAGCCATGAAATCAATGTCATAAGGCTAGTAGCAGCATGATGAGTGGATTTAGGTACGACGATTCTAAGTGAAATAAGTCACACAGAAAAGGACACTTCTCATAAGTTATCACTTATAGAGGGAATGTAAAAACCGTTACACTTGAACTGAATTACAAAACAGAACAGAGTCACACATGCAGAAAACACACTATGGCTGCTTAACGGGAAAGGTGAGGTGGGGTGATACATAAAACAAGGGTTTCAAATTAGCTCAGATACCGTTCCATAAACCCAATATGTAATAGACAAGACCTACTCCTTGCTCAGAGAACTGGACTCAACACGCCCTATTCACCGCACAAGAATATATCTGACTAGTAATAATCTTAAAACCTATGTATTGATATCTCTCTGTTAGTGTGTCAATTGGGTGTAAAGCGGCATAAACACAGCAGTGAAAAGCAGCTAAACCCCATTATAAAAATAAATTACTTTGAAAAACCCATGAAACAAAGACAGTGAAAGAGAGAGAAATTCTTACACAATGCGTTCAGGGGCTGTGATGCAACCTGGATTGACCATATCTAGACCCACAGCTGGATGAGACATAAGGGTGGACACTGTTGCGGCTGAGAGGTTTGGTGAGGTTGGGTGAGCAAACGCAGACCCTTTAAAGTAATACTTCGTGGTACCCATCACATGGGTCCCAAATCTCCAGGTTCAAGGGCATCTTCCTACATCGAAAACATGCATGAGATACCCAGAAGATGGTACACCGTGTGATGGGGAAAGGTTTCTAAAACGCACCTCATTTCTCATCTGCTTGTGCCCGGGTTCGCCATTCCAGCCACTTTACTAGCAATCTCCCTCCTTGGAGCATCAGCACCTTTAACCTCCTGTTCCGTACAGGTTGCAATTTGTACTGAGGATGAACGGGAAGACGTGGAACCAATGAAAGACTAGCTCTTGGTGTTGGGACAGGCACAGGTCACTCTATTTTCCCATCAGGAAGAAGAATTAACCACAGGCTCAGCCTGCCCCCCGGAACCAGAACAGGGCCTGAAGCCATCCTGCGCTTTTGCGGCCAGCTCCCTAAAAAGCGAGTTGTAAAATGGAGGTTCAGGGCACTGCAATTCACAAACCTGCAGACTTATAAATGATAACTCTCATCCACAAATATATTGAGGGAAGGCAAAGAAGAGGATTTGAAATCAAGGCAGAATTGCAGGAAACAGATTTCAGGAGGTAGATTCGAATCGCCTTTAAAGCACATGAAAAGCGGCAAAACGTTGACAATGATGCCCTTGGCCAAAAAGGGCGTATGCGTTTTTTCCTGAATATATTCACGAAAAAACGCATACGCCCTTTTTGGCCAACCAAGCAACCTGGAAAGGCAAATCAGCGCTACAAAGATGTCTCGCTTCCCATCGGTCAAAAGGGCCATGCTGAAAAAAGTGTCAAAACCAGAAATGCAGGACAGGCCATGGAGAAATGGGAGCCTTGCTACACTGATGGGCGGGATGTAAATTGTCAACAGCCACTCTGGAGAAGTGTACGGTGAGTCCTGAAACGTCTAAAAAGCAAAGCTTAGAGAGAATAGGGCACTTCCACTCATGGGGGTATAAATTGGGAAAATTAAAAATCAGCAAGACACAAGCACCCCAAAGTTGAGGGCTGCTCTGTTGACAAGGACCTCCACTTCATTCCACCTTCAATATCCCAGGAAAGAGAAAAATGGATAAAGAAGTTGTGGTCCTTATGTACAATGGAATATCACTAAGCCATGAAATCAATGTCATAAGGCTAGTAGCAGCATGATGAGTGGATTTAGGTACGACGACTCTAAGTGAAATAAGTCACACAGAAAAGGACTCTTCTCATAAGGTATCACTTATAGAGGGAATGTAAAAACCGTTACACTTGAACTGAATTACAAAACAGAACAGAGTCACACATGCAGAAAACACACTATGGCTGCTTAACGGGAAAGGTGAGGTGGGGTGATACATAAAACAAGGGTTTCAAATTAGCTCAGATACCGTTCCATAAACCCAATATGTAATAGACAAGACCTACTCCTTGCTCAGAGAACTGGACTCAACACGCCCTATTCACCGCACAAGAATATATCTGACTAGTAATAATCTTAAAACCTATGTATTGATATCTCTCTGTTAGTGTGTCAAGTGGGTAAAAAGCGGCATAAACACAGCAGTGAAAAGCAGCTAAACCCCATTATAAAAATAAATTACTTTGAAAAACCCATGAAACAAAGACAGTGAAAGAGAGAGAAATTCTTACACAATGCGTTCAGGGTCTGTGATGCAACCTGGATTGACCATATCTAGACCCACAGCTGGATGAGACATAAGGGTGGACACTGTTGCGGCTGAGAGGTTTGGTGAGGTTGGGTGAGCAAACGCAGACCCTTTAAAGTAATACTGCGTGGTACCCATCGCATGGGTCCCAAATCTCCAGGTTCAAGGGCATCTTCCTACATCGAAAACATGCATGAGATACCCAGAAGATGGTACACCGTGTGATGTGGAAAGGTTTCTAAAACGCACCTCATTTCTCATCTCCTTGTGCCCGGGTTCGCTATTCCAGCCGCTTTACTAGCAATCTCCCTACTTGGAGCATCAGCACCTTTAACCTCCTGTTCCGTACAGGTTGCAATTTGTCCTGAGGATGAACTGGAAGACGTGGAACCAATGAGAGACTAGCTCTTGGTGTTGGGACAGGCACAGGTCACTCTATTTTCCCATCAGGAAGAAGATTTAACCACAGGCTCAGCCTGCCCCCCGGAACCAGAACAGGGCCTGAAGCCATCCTGCGCTTTTGCGGCCAGCTCCCTAAAAAGCGAGTTGTAAAATGGAGGTTCAGGGCACTGCAATTCACAAACCTGCAGACTTATAAATGATAACTCTCGTCCACAAATATATTGAGGGAAGGCAAAGAAGAGGATTTGAAATCAAGGCAGAATTGCAGGAAACAGATTTCAGGAGGTAGATTCGAATCGCCTTTAAAGCACATGAAAAGCGGCAAAACGTTGACAATGATGCCCTTGGCCAAAAAGGGCGTATGCGTTTTTTCCTGAATATATTCAGGAAAAAACGCATACGCCCTTTTTGGCCAACCAAGCAACCTGGAAAGGCAAATCAGCGCTACAAAGATGTCTCGCTTCCCATGGGTTAAAAAGGCCATGCTGAAAAAAGTGTCAAAACCAGAAATGCAGGACAGGCCATGGAGAAATGGGAGCCTTGCTACACTGATGGGCGGGATGTAAATTGTCAACAGCCACTCTGGAGAAGTGTACGGTGAGTCCTGAAACGTCTAAAAAGCAAAGCTTAGAGAGCATAGGGCACTTCCACTCATGGGGGTATAAATTGGGAAAATTAAAAATCAGCAAGACACAAGCACCCCAAAGTTTAGGGCTGCTCTGTTGACAAGGACCTCCACTTCATTCCACCTTCAATATCCCAGGAAAGAGAAAAATGGATAAAGAAGTTGTGGTCCTTATGTACAATGGAATATCACTCAGCCGTGAAATCAATGTCATAAGGCTAGTAGCAGCATGATGAGTGGATTTAGGTACGACGACTCTAAGTGAAATAAGTCACACAGAAAAGGACACTTCTCATAAGGTATCACTTATAGAGGGAATGTAAAAACCGTTACACTTGAACTGAATTACAAAACAGAACAGAGTCACACATGCAGAAAACACACTATGGCTGCTTAACGGGAAAGGTGAGGTGGGGTGATACATAAAACAAGGGTTTCAAATTAGCTCAGATACCGTTCCATAAACCCAATATGTAATAGACAAGACCTACTCCTTGCTCAGAGAACTGGACTCAACATGCCCTATTCACCGCACAAGAATATATCTGACTAGTAATAATCTTAAAACCTATGTATTGATATCTCTCTGTTAGTGTGTCAAGTGGGTAAAAAGCGGCATAAACACAGCAGTGAAAAGCAGCTAAACCCCATTATAAAAATAAATTACTTTGAAAAACCCATGAAACAAAGACAGTGAAAGAGAGAGAAATTCTTACACAATGCGTTCAGGGGCTGTGATGCAACCTGGATTGACCATATCTAGACCCACAGCTGGATGAGACATAAGGGTGGACACTGTTGCGGCTGAGAGGTTTGGTGAGGTTGGGTGAGCAAACGCAGACCCTTTAAAGTAATACTGCGTGGTACCCATCGCATGGGTCCCAAATCTCCAGGTTCAAGGGCATCTTCCTACATCGAAAACATGCATGAGATACCCAGAAGATGGTACACCGTGTGATGGGGAAAGGTTTCTAAAACGCACCTCATTTCTCATCTGCTTGTGCCCGGGTTCGCCATTCCAGCCACTTTACTAGCAATCTCCCTCCTTGGAGCATCAGCACCTTTAACCTCCTGTTCCTTACAGGTTGCAATTTGTACTGAGGATGAACGGGAAGATGTGGAACCAATGAAAGACTAGCTCTTGGTGTTGGGACAGGCACAGGTCACTCTATTTTCCCATCAGGAAGAAGAATTAACCACAGGCTCAGCCTGCCCCCCGGAACCAGAACAGGGCCTGAAGCCATCCTGCGCTTTTGCGGCCAGCTCCCTAAAAAGCGAGTTGTAAAGTGGAGGTTCAGGGCACTGCAATTCACAAACCTGCAGACTTATAAATGATAACTCTCATCCACAAATATATTGAGGGAAGGCAAAGAAGAGGATTTGAAATCAAGGCAGAATTGCAGGAAACAGATTTCAGGAGGTAGATTCGAATCGCCTTTAAAGCACATGAAAAGCGGCAAAACGTTGACAATGATGCCCTTGGCCAAAAAGGGCGTATGCGTTTTTTCCTGAATATATTCAGGAAAAAACGCATACGCCCTTTTTGGCCAACCAAGCAACCTGGAAAGGCAAATCAGCGCTACAAAGATGTCTCGCTTCCCATCGGTCAAAAGGGCCATGCTGAAAAAAGTGTCAAAACCAGAAATGCAGGACAGGCCATGGAGAAATGGGAGCCTTGCTACACTGATGGGCGGGATGTAAATTGTCAACAGCCACTCTGGAGAAGTGTACGGTGAGTCCTGAAACGTCTAAAAAGCAAAGCTTAGAGAGCATAGGGCACTTCCACTCATGGGGGTATAAATTGGGAAAATTAAAAATCAGCAAGACACAAGCACCCCAAAGTTTAGGGCTGCTCTGTTGACAAGGACCTCCACTTCATTCCACCTTCAATATCCCAGGAAAGAGAAAAATGGATAAAGAAGTTGTGGTCCTTATGTACAATGGAATATCACTCAGCCGTGAAATCAATGTCATAAGGCTAGTAGCAGCATGATGAGTGGATTTAGGTACGACGACTCTAAGTGAAATAAGTCACACAGAAAAGGACACTTCTCATAAGGTATCACTTATAGAGGGAATGTAAAAACCGTTACACTTCAACTGAATTACAAAACAGAACAGAGTCACACATGCAGAAAACACACTATGGCTGCTTAACGGGAAAGGTGAGGTGGGGTGATACATAAAACAAGGGTTTCAAATTAGCTCAGATACCGTTCCATAAACCCAATATGTAATAGACAAGACCTACTCCTTGCTCAGAGAACTGGACTCAACACGCCCTATTCACCGCACAAGAATATATCTGACTAGTAATAATCTTAAAACCTATGTATTGATATCTCTCTGTTAGTGTGTCAAGTGGGTAAAAAGCGGCATAAACACAGCAGTGAAAAGCAGCTAAACCCCATTATAAAAATAAATTACTTTGAAAAACCCATGAAACAAAGACAGTGAAAGAGAGAGAAATTCTTACACAATGCGTTCAGGGGCTGTGATGCAACCTGGATTGACCATATCTAGACCCACAGCTGGATGAGACATAAGGGTGGACACTGTTGCGGCTGAGAGGTTTGGTGAGGTTGGGTGAGCAAACGCAGACCCTTTAAAGTAATACTGCGTGGTACCCATCGCATGGGTCCCAAATCTCCAGGTTCAAGGGCATCTTCCTACATCGAAAACATGCATGAGATACCCAGAAGATGGTACACCGTGTGATGGGGAAAGGTTTCTAAAACGCACCTCATTTCTCATCGGCTTGTGCCCGGGTTCGCCATTCCAGCCACTTTACTAGCAATCTCCCTCCTTGGAGCATCAGCACCTTTAACCTCCTGTTCCGTACAGGTTGCAATTTGTCCTGACGATGAACGGGAAGACGTGGAACCAATGAGAGACTAGCTCTTGGTGTTGGGACAGGCACAGGTCACTCTATTTTCCCATCAGGAAGAAGAATTAACCACAGGCTCAGCCTGCCCCCCGGAACCAGAACAGGGCCTGAAGCCATCCTGCGCTTTTGCGGCCAGCTCCCTAAAAAGCGAGTTGTAAAATGGAGGTTCAGGGCACTGCAATTCACAAACCTGCAGACTTATAAATGATAACTCTCATCCACAAATATATTGAGGGAAGGCAAAGAAGAGGATGTGAAATCAAGGCAGAATTGCAGGAAACAGATTTCAGGAGGTAGATTCGAATCGCCTTTAAAGCACATGAAAAGCGGCAAAACGTTGACAATGATGCCCTTGGCCAAAAAGGGCGTATGCGTTTTTTCATGAATATATTCAGGAAAAAATGCATACGCCCTTTTTGGCCAACCAAGCAACCTGGAAAGGCAAATCAGCGCTACAAAGATGTCTCGCTTCCCATCGGTCAAAAGGGCCATGCTGAAAAAAGTGTCAAAACCAGAAATGCAGGACAGGCCATGGAGAAATGGGAGCCTTGCTACGCTGATGGGCGGGATGTAAATTGCCAACAGCCACTCTGTTGAAGCGTACGGTGAGTCCTGAAACATCGAAAAAACAAAGCTTAGAGAGCATAGGGCACTTCCACTCATGGGGGTATAAATTGGGAAAATTAAAAATCAGCAAGACACAAGCACCCCAAAGTTTAGGGCTGCTCTGTTGACAAGGACCTCCACTTCATTCCACCTTCAATATCCCAGGAAAGAGAAAAATGGATAAAGAAATTGTGGTCCATATGTACAATGGAATATCACTCAGCCATGAAATCAATGTCATAAGGCTAGTAGCAGCATGATGAGTGGATTTAGGTACGACGATTCTAAGTGAAATAAGTCACACAGAAAAGGACACTTCTCATAAGCTATCACTTATAGAGGGAATGTAAAAACCGTTATACTTGAACAGAATTACAAAACAGAACAGAGTCACACATGCAGAAAACACACTATGGCTGCTTAACGGGAAAGGTGAGGTGGGGTGATACATAAAACAAGGGTTTCAAATTAGCTCAGATACCGTTCCATAAACCCAATATGTAATAGACAAGACCTACTCCTTGCTCAGAGAACTGGACTCAACACGCCCTATTCACCGCACAAGAATATATCTGACTAGTAATAATCTTAAAACCTATGTATTGATATCTCTCTGTTAGTGTGTCAAGTGGGTAAAAAGCGGCATAAACACAGCAGTGAAAAGCAGCTAAACCCCATTATAAAAATAAATTACTTTGAAAAACCCATGAAACAAAGACAGTGAAAGAGAGAGAAATTCTTACACAATGCGTTCAGGGGCTGTGATGCAACCTGGATTGACCATATCTAGACCCACAGCTGGATGAGACATAAGGGTGGACACTGTTGCGGCTGAGAGGTTTGGTGAGGTTGGGTGAGCAAACGCAGACCCTTTCAAGTAATACTGCGTGGTACCCATCGCATGGGTCCCAAATCTCCAGGTTCAAGGGCATCTTCCTACATCGAAAACATGCATGAGATACCCAGAAGATGGTACACCGTGTGATGGGGAAAGGTTTCTAAAACGCACCTCATTTCTCATCTGCTTGTGCCCGGGTTCGCCATTCCAGCCACTTTACTAGCAATCTCCCTCCTTGGAGCATCAGCACCTTTAACCTCCTGTTCCGTACAGGTTGCAATTTGTACTGAGGATGAACGGGAAGACGTGGAACCAATGAAAGACTAGCTCTTGGTGTTGGGACAGGCACAGGTCACTCTATTTTCCCATCAGGAAGAAGAATTAACCACAGGCTCAGCCTGCCCCCCGGAACCAGAACAGGGCCTGAAGCCATCCTGCGCTTTTGCGGCCAGCTCCCTAAAAAGCGAGTTGTAAAATGGAGGTTCAGGGCACTGCAATTCACAAACCTGCAGACTTATAAATGATAACTCTCATCCACAAATATATTGAGGGAAGGCAAAGAAGAGGATTTGAAATCAAGGCAGAATTGCAGGAAACAGATTTCAGGAGGTAGATTCGAATCGCCTTTAAAGCACATGAAAAGCGGCAAAACGTTGACAATGATGCCCTTGGCCAAAAAGGGCGTATGCGTTTTTTCCTGAATATATTCAGGAAAAAACGCATACGCCCTTTTTGGCCAACCAAGCAACCTGGAAAGGCAAATCAGCGCTACAAAGATGTCTCGCTTCCCATCGGTCAAAAGGGCCATGCTGAAAAAAGTGTCAAAACCAGAAATGCAGGACAGGCCATGGAGAAATGGGAGCCTTGCTACACTGATGGGCGGGATGTAAATTGTCAACAGCCACTCTGGAGAAGTGTACGGTGAGTCCTGAAACGTCTAAAAAGCAAAGCTTAGAGAGCATAGGGCACTTCCACTCATGGGGGTATAAATTGGGAAAATTAAAAATCAGCAAGACAGAAGCACCCCAAAGTTTAGGGCTGCTCTGTTGACAAGGACCTCCACTTCATTCCACCTTCAATATCCCAGGAAAGAGAAAAATGGATAAAGAAGTTGTGGTCCTTATGTACAATGGAATATCACTCAGCCATGAAATCAATGTCATAAGGCTAGTAGCAGCATGATGAGTGGATTTAGGTACGACGATTCTAAGTGAAATAAGTCACACAGAAAAGGACACTTCTCATAAGGTATCACTGATAGAGGGAATGTAAAAACCGTTACACTTGAACTGAATTACAAAACAGAACAGAGTCACACATGCAGAAAACACACTATGGCTGCTTAACGGGAAAGGTGAGGTGGGGTGATACATAAAACAAGGGTTTCAAATTAGCTCAGATACCGTTCCATAAACCCAATATGTAATAGACAAGACCTACTCCTTGCTCAGAGAACTGGACTCAACACGCCCTATTCACCGCACAAGAATATATCTGACTAGTAATAATCTTAAAACCTATGTATTGATATCTCTCTGTTAGTGTGTCAAGTGGGTGTAAAGCGGCATAAACACAGCAGTGAAAAGCAGCTAAACCCCATTATAAAAATAAATTACTTTGAAACAACCATGAAACAAAGACAGTGAAAGAGAGAGAAATTCTTACACAATGCGTTCAGGGGCTGTGATGCAACCTGGATTGACCATATCTAGACCCACAGCTGGATGAGACATAAGGGTGGACACTGTTGCGGCTGAGAGGTTTGGTGAGGTTGGGTGAGCAAACGCAGACCCTTTCAAGTAATACTGCGTGGTACCCATCGCATGGGTCCCAAATCTCCAGGTTCAAGGTCATCTTCCTACATCGTAAACATGCATGAGATACCCAGAAGATGGTACACCGTGTGATGGGGAAAGGTTTCTAAAACGCACCACATTTCTCATCTGCCTGTGCCCGGGTTCGCCATTCCAGCCACTTTACTAGCAATCTCCCTCCTTGGAGCATCAGCACCTTTAACCTCCTGTTCCGTACAGGTTGCAATTTGTACTGAGGATGAACGGGAAGACGTGGAACCAATGAAAGACTAGCTCTTGGTGTTGGGACAGGCACAGGTCACTCTATTTTCCCATCAGGAAGAAGAATTAACCACAGGCTCAGCCTGCCCCCCGGAACCAGAACAGGGCCTGAAGCCATCCTGCGCTTTTGCGGCCAGCTCCCTAAAAAGCGAGTTGTAAAATGGAGGTTCAGAGCACTGCAATTCACAAACCTGCAGAGTTATAAATGATAACTCTCATCCACAAATATATTGAGGGAAGGCAAAGAAGAGGATTTGAAATCAAGGCAGAATTGCAGGAAACAGATTTCAGGAGGTAGATTCGAATCGCCTTTAAAGCACATGAAAAGCGGCAAAACGTTGACAATGATGCCCTTGGCCAAAAAGGGCGTATGCGTTTTTTCCTGAATATATTCAGGAAAAAACGCATACGCCCTTTTTGGCCAACCAAGCAACCTGGAAAGGCAAATCAGTGCTACAAAGATGTCTCGCTTCCCATCGGTCAAAAGGGCCATGCGGAAAAAAGTGTCAAAACCAGAAATGCAGGACAGGCCATGGAGAAATGGGAGCCTTGCTACACTGATAGGCGGGATGTAAATTGTCAACAGCCACTCTGGAGAAGTGTACAGTGAGTCCTGAAACGTCTAAAAAGCAAAGCTTAGAGAGAATAGGGCACTTCCACTCATGGGGGTATAAATAGGGAAAATTAAAAATCAGCAAGACACAAGCACCCCAAAGTTTAGGGCTGCTCTGTTGACAAGGACCTCCACTTCATTCCACCTTCAATATCCCAGGAAAGACAAAAATGGATAAAGAAGTTGTGGTCCTTATGTACAATGGAATATCACTCAGCCGTGAAATCAATGTCATAAGGCTAGTAGCAGCATGATGAGTGGATTTAGGTACGACGACTCTAAGTGAAATAAGTCACACAGAAAAGGACACTTCTCATAAGGTATCACTTATAGAGGGAATGTAAAAACCGTTACACTTGAACTGAATTACAAAACAGAACAGAGTCACACATGCAGAAAACACACTATGGCTGCTTAACGGGAAACGTGAGGTGGGGTGATACATAAAACAAGGGTTTCAAATTAGCTCAGATACCGTTCCATAAAACCAATATGTAATAGACAAGTCCTACTGCTTGCTCAGAGAACTGGACTCAACACGCCCTATTCACCGCACAAGAATATATCTGTCTAGTAATAATCTTAAAACCTATGTATTGATATCTCTCTGTTAGTGTGTCAAGTGGGTGTAAAGCGGCATAAACACAGCAGTGAAAAGCAGCTAAACCCCATTATAAAAATAAATTACTTTGAAAAACCCATGAAACAAAGACAGTGAAAGAGAGAGAAATTCTTACACAATGCGTTCAGGGGCTGTGATGCAACCTGGATTGACCATATCTAGACGCACAGCTGGATGAGACATAAGGGTGGACACTCTTGGGGCTGAGAGGTTTGGTGAGGTTGGGTGAGCAAACGCAGACCCTTTAAAGGAATACTGCGTGGTACCCATCGCATGGGTCCCAAATCTCCAGGTTCAAGGGCATCTTCCTACATCGAAAACATGCATGAGAAACCCAGAAGATGGTACACTGTGTGATGTGGAAAGGTTTCTAAAACGCACCTCATTTCTCATCTCCTTGTGCCCGGGTTCGCTATTCCAGCCGCTTTACTAGCAATCTACCTACTTGGAGCATCAGCACTTTTAACCTCCTGTTCCGTACAGGTTGCAATTTGTCCTGAGGATGAACGGGAAGACGTGGAACCAATGAGAGACTAGCTCTTGGTGTTGGGACAGGCACAGGTCACTGTATTTTCCCATCAGGAAGAAGAATTAACCACAGGCTCAGCCTGCCACCCGGAACCAGAACAGGGCCTGAAGCCATCCTGCGCTATTGCGGCCAGCTCCCTAAAAAGCGAGTTGTAAAATGGAGGTTCAGGGCACTGCAATTCACAAACCTGCAGACTTATAAATGATAACTCTCGTCCACAAATATATTGAGGGAAGGCAAAGAAGAGGATTTGAAATCAAGGCAGAATTGCAGGAAACAGATTTCAGGAGGTAGATTCGAATCGCCTTTAAAGCACATGAAAAGCGGCAAAACGTTGACAATGATGCCCTTGGCCAAAAAGGGCGTATGCGTTTTTTCCTGAATATATTCAGGAAAAAACGCATACGCCCTTTTTGGCCAACCAAGCAACCTGGAAAGGCAAATCAGCGCTACAAAGATGTCTCGCTTCCCATCGGTTAAAAAGGCCATGCTGAAAAAAGTGTCAAAATCAGAAATGCAAGACAGGCCATGGAGAAATGGGAGCCTTGCTACGCTGATGGGCGGGATGTAAATTGCCAACAGCCACTCTGGAGAAGCGTACAGTGAGTCCTGAAACATCTAAAAAACAAAGCTTAGAGAGCATAGGGCACTTCCACTCATGGGGTTATAAATTGGGAAAATGAAAAATCAGCAAGACACAAGCACCCCAAAGTTTAGGGCTGCTCTGTTGACAAGGACCTCCACTTCATTCCACCTTCAATATCCCAGGAAAGAGAAAAATGGATAAAGAAGTTGTGGTCCTTATGTACAATGGAATATCACTCAGCCATGAAATCAATGTCATAAGGCTAGTAGCAGCATGATGAGTGGATTTAGGTACGACGATTCTAAGTGAAATAAGTCACACAGAAAAGGACACTTCTCATAAGGTATCACTGATAGAGGGAATGTAAAAACCGTTACACTTGAACTGAATTACAAAACAGAACAGAGTCACACATGCAGAAAACACACTATGGCTGCTTAACGGGAAAGGTGAGGTGGGGTGATACATAAAACAAGGGTTTCAAATTAGCTCAGATACCGTTCCATAAACCCAATATGTAATAGACAAGACCTACTCCTTGCTCAGAGAACTGGACTCAACACGCCCTATTCACCGCACAAGAATATATCTGACTAGTAATAATCTTAAAAGCTATGTATTGATATCTCTCTGTTAGTGTGTCAAGTGGGTGTAAAGCGGCATAAACACAGCAGTGAAAAGCAGCTAAACCCCATTATAAAAATAAATTACTTTGAAACAACCATGAAACAAAGACAGTGAAAGAGAGAGAAATTCTTACACAATGCGTTCAGGGGCTGTGATGCAACCTGGATTGACCATATCTAGACCCACAGCTGGATGAGACATAAGGGTGGACACTGTTGCGGCTGAGAGGTTTGGTGAGGTTGGGTGAGCAAACGCAGACCCTTTCAAGTAATACTGCGTGGTACCCATCGCATGGGTCCCAAATCTCCAGGTTCAAGGTCATCTTCCTACATCGTAAACATGCATGAGATACCCAGAAGATGGTACACCGTGTGATGGGGAAAGGTTTCTAAAACGCACCACATTTCTCATCTGCCTGTGCCCGGGTTCGCCATTCCAGCCACTTTACTAGCAATCTCCCTCCTTGGAGCATCAGCACCTTTAACCTCCTGTTCCGTACAGGTTGCAATTTGTACTGAGGATGAACGGGAAGACGTGGAACCAATGAAAGACTAGCTCTTGGTGTTGGGACAGGCACAGGTCACTCTATTTTCCCATCAGGAAGAAGAATTAACCACAGGCTCAGCCTGCCCCCCGGAACCAGAACAGGGCCTGAAGCCATCCTGCGCTTTTGCGGCCAGCTCCCTAAAAAGCGAGTTGTAAAATGGAGGTTCAGAGCACTGCAATTCACAAACCTGCAGAGTTATAAATGATAACTCTCATCCACAAATATATTGAGGGAAGGCAAAGAAGAGGATTTGAAATCAAGGCAGAATTGCAGGAAACAGATTTCAGGAGGTAGATTCGAATCGCCTTTAAAGCACATGAAAAGCGGCAAAACGTTGACAATGATGCCCTTGGCCAAAAAGGGCGTATGCGTTTTTTCCTGAATATATTCAGGAAAAAACGCATACGCCCTTTTTGGCCAACCAAGCAACCTGGAAAGGCAAATCAGTGCTACAAAGATGTCTCGCTTCCCATCGGTCAAAAGGGCCATGCGGAAAAAAGTGTCAAAACCAGAAATGCAGGACAGGCCATGGAGAAATGGGAGCCTTGCTACACTGATAGGCGGGATGTAAATTGTCAACAGCCACTCTGGAGAAGTGTACAGTGAGTCCTGAAACGTCTAAAAAGCAAAGCTTAGAGAGAATAGGGCACTTCCACTCATGGGGGTATAAATAGGGAAAATTAAAAATCAGCAAGACACAAGCACCCCAAAGTTTAGGGCTGCTCTGTTGACAAGGACCTCCACTTCATTCCACCTTCAATATCCCAGGAAAGACAAAAATGGATAAAGAAGTTGTGGTCCTTATGTACAATGGAATATCACTCAGCCGTGAAATCAATGTCATAAGGCTAGTAGCAGCATGATGAGTGGATTTAGGTACGACGACTCTAAGTGAAATAAGTCACACAGAAAAGGACACTTCTCATAAGGTA
The DNA here is from genome assembly GCF_965194805.1 of Balaenoptera borealis. Lineage (NCBI taxonomy): Eukaryota > Metazoa > Chordata > Mammalia > Artiodactyla > Balaenopteridae > Balaenoptera > Balaenoptera borealis. The sequence continues at coordinate 315,655 of NW_028123565.1, read as the reverse complement.
TCACTTATAGAGGGAATGTAAAAACCGTTACACTTGAACTGAATTACAAAACAGAACAGAGTCACACATGCAGAAAACACACTATGGCTGCTTAACGGGAAACGTGAGGTGGGGTGATACATAAAACAAGGGTTTCAAATTAGCTCAGATACCGTTCCATAAAACCAATATGTAATAGACAAGTCCTACTGCTTGCTCAGAGAACTGGACTCAACACGCCCTATTCACCGCACAAGAATATATCTGTCTAGTAATAATCTTAAAACCTATGTATTGATATCTCTCTGTTAGTGTGTCAAGTGGGTGTAAAGCGGCATAAACACAGCAGTGAAAAGCAGCTAAACCCCATTATAAAAATAAATTACTTTGAAAAACCCATGAAACAAAGACAGTGAAAGAGATAGAAATTCTTACACAATGCGTTCACGGGCTGTGACGCAACCTGGATTGACCATATCTAGACCCACAGCTGGATGAGACATAAGGGTGGACACTCTTGGGGCTGAGAGGTTTGGTGAGGTTGGGTGAGCAAACGCAGTCCCTTTAAAGTAATACTGCGTGGTACCCATCGCATGGGTCCCAAATCTCCAGGTTCAAGGGCATCTTCCTACATCGAAAACATGCATGAGAAACCCAGAAGATGGTACACTGTGTGATGTGGAAAGGTTTCTAAAACGCACCTCATTTCTCATCTCCTTGTGCCCGGGTTCGCTATTCCAGCCGCTTTACTAGCAATCTACCTACTTGGAGCATCAGCACTTTTAACCTCCTGTTCCGTACAGGTTGCAATTTGTCCTGAGGATGAACGGGAAGACGTGGAACCAATGAGAGACTAGCTCTTGGTGTTGGGACAGGCACAGGTCACTGTATTTTCCCATCAGGAAGAAGAATTAACCACAGGCTCAGCCTGCCACCCGGAACCAGAACAGGGCCTGAAGCCATCCTGCGCTATTGCGGCCAGCTCCCTAAAAAGCGAGTTGTAAAATGGAGGTTCAGGGCACTGCAATTCACAAACCTGCAGACTTATAAATGATAACTCTCGTCCACAAATATATTGAGGGAAGGCAAAGAAGAGGATTTGAAATCAAGGCAGAATTGCAGGAAACAGATTTCAGGAGGTAGATTCGAATCGCCTTTAAAGCACATGAAAAGCGGCAAAACGTTGACAATGATGCCCTTGGCCAAAAAGGGCGTATGCGTTTTTTCCTGAATATATTCAGGAAAAAACGCATACGCCCTTTTTGGCCAACCAAGCAACCTGGAAAGGCAAATCAGCGCTACAAAGATGTCTCGCTTCCCATCGGTTAAAAAGGCCATGCTGAAAAAAGTGTCAAAATCAGAAATGCAAGACAGGCCATGGAGAAATGGGAGCCTTGCTACGCTGATGGGCGGGATGTAAATTGCCAACAGCCACTCTGGAGAAGCGTACAGTGAGTCCTGAAACATCTAAAAAACAAAGCTTAGAGAGCATAGGGCACTTCCACTCATGGGGTTATAAATTGGGAAAATGAAAAATCAGCAAGACACAAGCACCCCAAAGTTTAGGGCTGCTCTGTTGACAAGGACCTCCACTTCATTCCACCTTCAATATCCCAGGAAAGAGAAAAATGGATAAAGAAGTTGTGGTCCATATGTACAATGGAATATCACTCAGCCATGAAATCAATGTCATAAGGCTAGTAGCAGCATGATGAGTGGATTTAGGTACGACGATTCTAAGTGAAATAAGTCACACAGAAAAGGACACTTCTCATAAGGTATCACTGATAGAGGGAATGTAAAAACCGTTACACTTGAACTGAATTACAAAACAGAACAGAGTCACACATGCAGAAAACACACTATGGCTGCTTAACGGGAAAGGTGAGGTGGGGTGATACATAAAACAAGGGTTTCAATTTAGCTCAGATACCGTTCCATAAACCCAATATGTAATAGACAAGACCTACTCCTTGCTCAGAGAACTGGACTCAACACGCCCTATTCACCGCACAAGAATATATCTGACTAGTAATAATCTTAAAACCTATGTATTGATATCTCTCTGTTAGTGTGTCAATTGGGTGTAAAGCGGCATAAACACAGCAGTGAAAAGCAGCTAAACCCCATTATAAAAATAAATTACTTTGAAAAACCCATGAAACAAAGACAGTGAAAGAGAGAGAAATTCTTACACAATGCGTTCAGGGGCTGTGATGCAACCTGGATTGACCATATCTAGACCCACAGCTGGATGAGACATAAGGGTGGACACTGTTGCGGCTGAGAGGTTTGGTGAGGTTGGGTGAGCAAACGCAGACCCTTTAAAGTAATACTGCGTGGTACCCATCACATGGGTCCCAAATCTCCAGGTTCAAGGGCATCTTCCTACATCGAAAACATGCATGAGATACCCAGAAGATGGTACACCGTGTGATGGGGAAAGGTTTCTAAAACGCACCTCATTTCTCATCTGCTTGTGCCCGGGTTCGCCATTCCAGCCACTTTACTAGCAATCTCCCTCCTTGGAGCATCAGCACCTTTAACCTCCTGTTCCGTACAGGTTGCAATTTGTACTGAGGATGAACGGGAAGACGTGGAACCAATGAAAGACTAGCTCTTGGTGTTGGGACAGGCACAGGTCACTCTATTTTCCCATCAGGAAGAAGAATTAACCACAGGCTCAGCCTGCCCCCCGGAACCAGAACAGGGCCTGAAGCCATCCTGCGCTTTTGCGGCCAGCTCCCTAAAAAGCGAGTTGTAAAATGGAGGTTCAGGGCACTGCAATTCACAAACCTGCAGACTTATAAATGATAACTCTCATCCACAAATATATTGAGGGAAGGCAAAGAAGAGGATTTGAAATCAAGGCAGAATTGCAGGAAACAGATTTCAGGAGGTAGATTCGAATCGCCTTTAAAGCACATGAAAAGCGGCAAAACGTTGACAATGATGCCCTTGGCCAAAAAGGGCGTATGCGTTTTTTCCTGAATATATTCAGGAAAAAACACATACGCCCTTTTTGGCCAACCAAGCAACCTGGAAAGGCAAATCAGCGCTACAAAGATGTCTCGCTTCCCATCGGTCAAAAGGGCCATGCTGAAAAAAGTGTCAAAACCAGAAATGCAGGACAGGCCATGGAGAAATGGGAGCCTTGCTACACTGATGGGCGGGATGTAAATTGTCAACAGCCACTCTGGAGAAGTGTACGGTGAGTCTTGAAACGTCTAAAAAGCAAAGCTTAGAGAGCATAGGGCACTTCCACTCATGGGGGTATAAATTGGGAAAATTAAAAATCAGCAAGACACAAGCACCCCAAAGTTGAGGGCTGCTCTGTTGACCAGGACCTCCACTTCATTCCACCTTAAATATCCCAGGAAAGAGAAAAATGGATAAAGAAGTTGTGGTCCTTATGTACAATGGAATATCACTCAGCCGTGAAATCAATGTCATAAGGCTAGTAGCAGCATGATGAGTGGATTTAGGTACGACGACTCTAAGTGAAATAAGTCACACAGAAAAGGACACTTCTCATAAGGTATCACTTATAGAGGGAATGTAAAAACCGTTACACTTGAACTGAATTACAAAACAGAACAGAGTCACACATGCAGAAAACACACTATGGCTGCTTAACGGGAAAGGTGAGGTGGGGTGATACATAAAACAAGGGTTTCAAATTAGCTCAGATACCGTTCCATAAACCCAATATGTAATAGACAAGACCTACTCCTTGCTCAGAGAACTGGACTCAACACGCCCTATTCACCGCACAAGAATATATCTGACTAGTAATAATCTTAAAACCTATGTATTGATATCTCTCTGTTAGTGTGTCAAGTGGGTAAAAAGCGGCATAAACACAGCAGTGAAAAGCAGCTAAACCCCATTATAAAAATAAATTACTTTGAAAAACCCATGAAACAAAGACAGTGAAAGAGAGAGAAATTCTTACACAATGCGTTCAGGGGCTGTGATGCAACCTGGATTGACCATATCTAGACCCACAGCTGGATGAGACATAAGGGTGGACACTGTTGCGGCTGAGAGGTTTGGTGAGGTTGGGTGAGCAAACGCAGACCCTTTCAAGTAATACTGCGTGGTACCCATCGCATGGGTCCCAAATCTCCAGGTTCAAGGGCATCTTCCTACATCGAAAACATGCATGAGAAACCCAGAAGATGGTACACCGTGTGATGGGGAAAGGTTTCTAAAACGCACCTCATTTCTCATCGGCTTGTGCCCGGGTTCGCCATTCCAGCCACTTTACTAGCAATCTCCCTCCTTGGAGCATCAGCACCTTTAACCTCCTGTTCCGTACAGGTTGCAATTTGTCCTGACGATGAACGGGAAGACGTGGAACCAATGAGAGACTAGCTCTTGGTGTTGGGACAGGCACAGGTCACTCTATTTTCCCATCAGGAAGAAGAATTAACCACAGGCTCAGCCTGCCCCCCGGAACCAGAACAGGGCCTGAAGCCATCCTGCGCTTTTGCGGCCAGCTCCCTAAAAAGCGAGTTGTAAAATGGAGGTTCAGGGCACTGCAATTCACAAACCTGCAGACTTATAAATGATAACTCTCATCCACAAATATATTGAGGGAAGGCAAAGAAGAGGATGTGAAATCAAGGCAGAATTGCAGGAAACAGATTTCAGGAGGTAGATTCGAATCGCCTTTAAAGCACATGAAAAGCGGCAAAACGTTGACAATGATGCCCTTGGCCAAAAAGGGCGTATGCGTTTTTTCATGAATATATTCAGGAAAAAACGCATACGCCCTTTTTGGCCAACCAAGCAACCTGGAAAGGCAAATCAGCGCTACAAAGATGTCTCGCTTCCCATCGGTCAAAAGGGCCATGCTGAAAAAAGTGTCAAAACCAGAAATGCAGGACAGGCCATGGAGAAATGGGAGCCTTGCTACGCTGATGGGCGGGATGTAAATTGCCAACAGCCACTCTGTTGAAGCGTACGGTGAGTCCTGAAACATCGAAAAAACAAAGCTTAGAGAGCATAGGGCACTTCCACTCATGGGGGTATAAATTGGGAAAATTAAAAATCAGCAAGAGACAAGCACCCCAAAGTTTAGGGCTGCTCTGTTGACAAGGACCTCCACTTCATTCCACCTTCAATATCCCAGGAAAGAGAAAAATGAATAAAGAAATTGTGGTCCATATGTACAATGGAATATCACTCAGCCATGAAATCAATGTCATAAGGCTAGTAGCAGCATGATGAGTGGATTTAGGTACGACAATTCTAAGTGAAATAAGTCACACAGAAAAGGACACTTCTCATAAGGTATCACTTATAGAGGGAATGTAAAAACCGTTATACTTGAACAGAATTACAAAACAGAACAGAGTCACACATGCAGAAAACACACTATGGCTGCTTAACGGGAAAGGTGAGGTGGGGTGATACATAAAACAAGGGTTTCAAATTAGCTCAGATACCGTTCCATAAACCCAATATGTAATAGACAAGACCTACTCCTTGCTCAGAGAACTGGACTCAACACGCCCTATTCACCGCACAAGAATATATCTGACTAGTAATAATCTTAAAACCTATGTATTGATATCTCTCTGTTAGTGTGTCAAGTGGGTAAAAAGCGGCATAAACACAGCAGTGAAAAGCAGCTAAACCCCATTATAAAAATAAATTACTTTGAAAAACCCATGAAACAAAGACAGTGAAAGAGAGCGAAATTCTTACACAATGCGTTCAGGGGCTGTGATGCAACCTGGATTGACCATATCTAGACCCACAGCTGGATGAGACCTAAGGGTGGACACTGTTGCGGCTGAGAGGTTTGGTGAGGTTGGGTGAGCAAACGCAGACCCTTTCAAGTAATACTGCGTGGTACCCATCGCATGGGTCCCAAATCTCCAGGTTCAAGGGCATCTTCCTACATCGAAAACATGCATGAGATACCCAGAAGATGGTACACCGTGTGATGGGGAAAGGTTTCTAAAACGCACCTCATTTCTCATCTGCTTGTGCCCGGGTTCGCCATTCCAGCCACTTTACTAGCAATCTCCCTCCTTGGAGCATCAGCACCTTTAACCTCCTGTTCCGTACAGGTTGCAATTTGTACTGAGGATGAACGGGAAGACGTGGAACCAATGAAAGACTAGCTCTTGGTGTTGGGACAGGCACAGGTCACTCTATTTTCCCATCAGGAAGAAGAATTAACCACAGGCTCAGCCTGCCCCCCGGAACCAGAACAGGGCCTGAAGCCATCCTGCGCTTTTGCGGCCAGCTCCCTAAAAAGCGAGTTGTAAAATGGAGGTTCAGGGCACTGCAATTCACAAACCTGCAGACTTATAAATGATAACTCTCATCCACAAATATATTGAGGGAAGGCAAAGAAGAGGATTTGAAATCAAGGCAGAATTGCAGGAAACAGATTTCAGGAGGTAGATTCGAATCGCCTTTAAAGCACATGAAAAGCGGCAAAACGTTGACAATGATGCCCTTGGCCAAAAAGGGCGTATGCGTTTTTTCCTGAATATATTCAGGAAAAAACGCATACGCCCTTTTTGGCCAACCAAGCAACCTGGAAAGGCAAATCAGCGCTACAAAGATGTCTCGCTTCCCATCGGTCAAAAGGGCCATGCTGAAAAAAGTGTCAAAACCAGAAATGCAGGACAGGCCATGGAGAAATGGGAGCCTTGCTACACTGATGGGCGGGATGTAAATTGTCAACAGCCACTCTGGAGAAGTGTACGGTGAGTCCTGAAACGTCTAAAAAGCAAAGCTTAGAGAGCATAGGGCACTTCCACTCATGGGGGTATAAATTGGGAAAATTAAAAATCAGCAAGACAGAAGCACCCCAAAGTTTAGGGCTGCTCTGTTGACAAGGACCTCCACTTCATTCCACCTTCAATATCCCAGGAAAGAGAAAAATGGATAAAGAAGTTGTGGTCCTTATGTACAATGGAATATCACTCAGCCATGAAATCAATGTCATAAGGCTAGTAGCAGCATGATGAGTGGATTTAGGTACGACGATTCTAAGTGAAATAAGTCACACAGAAAAGGACACTTCTCATAAGGTATCACTGATAGAGGGAATGTAAAAACCGTTACACTTGAACTGAATTACAAAACAGAACAGAGTCACACATGCAGAAAACACACTATGGCTGCTTAACGGGAAAGGTGAGGTGGGGTGATACATAAAACAAGGGTTTCAAATTAGCTCAGATACCGTTCCATAAACCCAATATGTAATAGACAAGACCTACTCCTTGCTCAGAGAACTGGACTCAACACGCCCTATTCACCGCACAAGAATATATCTGACTAGTAATAATCTTAAAAGCTATGTATTGATATCTCTCTGTTAGTGTGTCAAGTGGGTGTAAAGCGGCATAAACACAGCAGTGAAAAGCAGCTAAACCCCATTATAAAAATAAATTACTTTGAAACAACCATGAAACAAAGACAGTGAAAGAGAGAGAAATTCTTACACAATGCGTTCAGGGGCTGTGATGCAACCTGGATTGACCATATCTAGACCCACAGCTGGATGAGACATAAGGGTGGACACTGTTGCGGCTGAGAGGTTTGGTGAGGTTGGGTGAGCAAACGCAGACCCTTTCAAGTAATACTGCGTGGTACCCATCGCATGGGTCCCAAATCTCCAGGTTCAAGGTCATCTTCCTACATCGTAAACATGCATGAGATACCCAGAAGATGGTACACCGTGTGATGGGGAAAGGTTTCTAAAACGCACCACATTTCTCATCTGCCTGTGCCCGGGTTCGCCATTCCAGCCACTTTACTAGCAATCTCCCTCCTTGGAGCATCAGCACCTTTAACCTCCTGTTCCGTACAGGTTGCAATTTGTACTGAGGATGAACGGGAAGACGTGGAACCAATGAAAGACTAGCTCTTGGTGTTGGGACAGGCACAGGTCACTCTATTTTCCCATCAGGAAGAAGAATTAACCACAGGCTCAGCCTGCCCCCCGGAACCAGAACAGGGCCTGAAGCCATCCTGCGCTTTTGCGGCCAGCTCCCTAAAAAGCGAGTTGTAAAATGGAGGTTCAGAGCACTGCAATTCACAAACCTGCAGAGTTATAAATGATAACTCTCATCCACAAATATATTGAGGGAAGGCAAAGAAGAGGATTTGAAATCAAGGCAGAATTGCAGGAAACAGATTTCAGGAGGTAGATTCGAATCGCCTTTAAAGCACATGAAAAGCGGCAAAACGTTGACAATGATGCCCTTGGCCAAAAAGGGCGTATGCGTTTTTTCCTGAATATATTCAGGAAAAAACGCATACGCCCTTTTTGGCCAACCAAGCAACCTGGAAAGGCAAATCAGTGCTACAAAGATGTCTCGCTTCCCATCGGTCAAAAGGGCCATGCGGAAAAAAGTGTCAAAACCAGAAATGCAGGACAGGCCATGGAGAAATGGGAGCCTTGCTACACTGATAGGCGGGATGTAAATTGTCAACAGCCACTCTGGAGAAGTGTACAGTGAGTCCTGAAACGTCTAAAAAGCAAAGCTTAGAGAGAATAGGGCACTTCCACTCATGGGGGTATAAATAGGGAAAATTAAAAATCAGCAAGACACAAGCACCCCAAAGTTTAGGGCTGCTCTGTTGACAAGGACCTCCACTTCATTCCACCTTCAATATCCCAGGAAAGACAAAAATGGATAAAGAAGTTGTGGTCCTTATGTACAATGGAATATCACTCAGCCGTGAAATCAATGTCATAAGGCTAGTAGCAGCATGATGAGTGGATTTAGGTACGACGACTCTAAGTGAAATAAGTCACACAGAAAAGGACACTTCTCATAAGGTATCACTTATAGAGGGAATGTAAAAACCGTTACACTTGAACTGAATTACAAAACAGAACAGAGTCACACATGCAGAAAACACACTATGGCTGCTTAACGGGAAACGTGAGGTGGGGTGATACATAAAACAAGGGTTTCAAATTAGCTCAGATACCGTTCCATAAAACCAATATGTAATAGACAAGTCCTACTGCTTGCTCAGAGAACTGGACTCAACACGCCCTATTCACCGCACAAGAATATATCTGTCTAGTAATAATCTTAAAACCTATGTATTGATATCTCTCTGTTAGTGTGTCAAGTGGGTGTAAAGCGGCATAAACACAGCAGTGAAAAGCAGCTAAACCCCATTATAAAAATAAATTACTTTGAAAAACCCATGAAACAAAGACAGTGAAAGAGATAGAAATTCTTACACAATGCGTTCACGGGCTGTGACGCAACCTGGATTGACCATATCTAGACCCACAGCTGGATGAGACATAAGGGTGGACACTCTTGGGGCTGAGAGGTTTGGTGAGGTTGGGTGAGCAAACGCAGTCCCTTTAAAGTAATACTGCGTGGTACCCATCGCATGGGTCCCAAATCTCCAGGTTCAAGGGCATCTTCCTACATCGAAAACATGCATGAGAAACCCAGAAGATGGTACACTGTGTGATGTGGAAAGGTTTCTAAAACGCACCTCATTTCTCATCTCCTTGTGCCCGGGTTCGCTATTCCAGCCGCTTTACTAGCAATCTACCTACTTGGAGCATCAGCACTTTTAACCTCCTGTTCCGTACAGGTTGCAATTTGTCCTGAGGATGAACGGGAAGACGTGGAACCAATGAGAGACTAGCTCTTGGTGTTGGGACAGGCACAGGTCACTGTATTTTCCCATCAGGAAGAAGAATTAACCACAGGCTCAGCCTGCCACCCGGAACCAGAACAGGGCCTGAAGCCATCCTGCGCTATTGCGGCCAGCTCCCTAAAAAGCGAGTTGTAAAATGGAGGTTCAGGGCACTGCAATTCACAAACCTGCAGACTTATAAATGATAACTCTCGTCCACAAATATATTGAGGGAAGGCAAAGAAGAGGATTTGAAATCAAGGCAGAATTGCAGGAAACAGATTTCAGGAGGTAGATTCGAATCGCCTTTAAAGCACATGAAAAGCGGCAAAACGTTGACAATGATGCCCTTGGCCAAAAAGGGCGTATGCGTTTTTTCCTGAATATATTCAGGAAAAAACGCATACGCCCTTTTTGGCCAACCAAGCAACCTGGAAAGGCAAATCAGCGCTACAAAGATGTCTCGCTTCCCATCGGTTAAAAAGGCCATGCTGAAAAAAGTGTCAAAATCAGAAATGCAAGACAGGCCATGGAGAAATGGGAGCCTTGCTACGCTGATGGGCGGGATGTAAATTGCCAACAGCCACTCTGGAGAAGCGTACAGTGAGTCCTGAAACATCTAAAAAACAAAGCTTAGAGAGCATAGGGCACTTCCACTCATGGGGTTATAAATTGGGAAAATGAAAAATCAGCAAGACACAAGCACCCCAAAGTTTAGGGCTGCTCTGTTGACAAGGACCTCCACTTCATTCCACCTTCAATATCCCAGGAAAGAGAAAAATGGATAAAGAAGTTGTGGTCCTTATGTACAATGGAATATCACTCAGCCATGAAATCAATGTCATAAGGCTAGTAGCAGCATGATGAGTGGATTTAGGTACGACGATTCTAAGTGAAATAAGTCACACAGAAAAGGACACTTCTCATAAGGTATCACTGATAGAGGGAATGTAAAAACCGTTACACTTGAACTGAATTACAAAACAGAACAGAGTCACACATGCAGAAAACACACTATGGCTGCTTAACGGGAAAGGTGAGGTGGGGTGATACATAAAACAAGGGTTTCAAATTAGCTCAGATACCGTTCCATAAACCCAATATGTAATAGACAAGACCTACTCCTTGCTCAGAGAACTGGACTCAACACGCCCTATTCACCGCACAAGAATATATCTGACTAGTAATAATCTTAAAAGCTATGTATTGATATCTCTCTGTTAGTGTGTCAAGTGGGTGTAAAGCGGCATAAACACAGCAGTGAAAAGCAGCTAAACCCCATTATAAAAATAAATTACTTTGAAACAACCATGAAACAAAGACAGTGAAAGAGAGAGAAATTCTTACACAATGCGTTCAGGGGCTGTGATGCAACCTGGATTGACCATATCTAGACCCACAGCTGGATGAGACATAAGGGTGGACACTGTTGCGGCTGAGAGGTTTGGTGAGGTTGGGTGAGCAAACGCAGACCCTTTCAAGTAATACTGCGTGGTACCCATCGCATGGGTCCCAAATCTCCAGGTTCAAGGTCATCTTCCTACATCGTAAACATGCATGAGATACCCAGAAGATGGTACACCGTGTGATGGGGAAAGGTTTCTAAAACGCACCACATTTCTCATCTGCCTGTGCCCGGGTTCGCCATTCCAGCCACTTTACTAGCAATCTCCCTCCTTGGAGCATCAGCACCTTTAACCTCCTGTTCCGTACAGGTTGCAATTTGTACTGAGGATGAACGGGAAGACGTGGAACCAATGAAAGACTAGCTCTTGGTGTTGGGACAGGCACAGGTCACTCTATTTTCCCATCAGGAAGAAGAATTAACCACAGGCTCAGCCTGCCCCCCGGAACCAGAACAGGGCCTGAAGCCATCCTGCGCTTTTGCGGCCAGCTCCCTAAAAAGCGAGTTGTAAAATGGAGGTTCAGAGCACTGCAATTCACAAACCTGCAGAGTTATAAATGATAACTCTCATCCACAAATATATTGAGGGAAGGCAAAGAAGAGGATTTGAAATCAAGGCAGAATTGCAGGAAACAGATTTCAGGAGGTAGATTCGAATCGCCTTTAAAGCACATGAAAAGCGGCAAAACGTTGACAATGATGCCCTTGGCCAAAAAGGGCGTATGCGTTTTTTCCTGAATATATTCAGGAAAAAACGCATACGCCCTTTTTGGCCAACCAAGCAACCTGGAAAGGCAAATCAGTGCTACAAAGATGTCTCGCTTCCCATCGGTCAAAAGGGCCATGCGGAAAAAAGTGTCAAAACCAGAAATGCAGGACAGGCCATGGAGAAATGGGAGCCTTGCTACACTGATAGGCGGGATGTAAATTGTCAACAGCCACTCTGGAGAAGTGTACAGTGAGTCCTGAAACGTCTAAAAAGCAAAGCTTAGAGAGAATAGGGCACTTCCACTCATGGGGGTATAAATAGGGAAAATTAAAAATCAGCAAGACACAAGCACCCCAAAGTTTAGGGCTGCTCTGTTGACAAGGACCTCCACTTCATTCCACCTTCAATATCCCAGGAAAGACAAAAATGGATAAAGAAGTTGTGGTCCTTATGTACAATGGAATATCACTCAGCCGTGAAATCAATGTCATAAGGCTAGTAGCAGCATGATGAGTGGATTTAGGTACGACGACTCTAAGTGAAATAAGTCACACAGAAAAGGACACTTCTCATAAGGTATCACTTATAGAGGGAATGTAAAAACCGTTACACTTGAACTGAATTACAAAACAGAACAGAGTCACACATGCAGAAAACACACTATGGCTGCTTAACGGGAAACGTGAGGTGGGGTGATACATAAAACAAGGGTTTCAAATTAGCTCAGATACCGTTCCATAAAACCAATATGTAATAGACAAGTCCTACTGCTTGCTCAGAGAACTGGACTCAACACGCCCTATTCACCGCACAAGAATATATCTGTCTAGTAATAATCTTAAAACCTATGTATTGATATCTCTCTGTTAGTGTGTCAAGTGGGTGTAAAGCGGCATAAACACAGCAGTGAAAAGCAGCTAAACCCCATTATAAAAATAAATTACTTTGAAAAACCCATGAAACAAAGACAGTGAAAGAGATAGAAATTCTTACACAATGCGTTCACGGGCTGTGACGCAACCTGGATTGACCATATCTAGACCCACAGCTGGATGAGACATAAGGGTGGACACTCTTGGGGCTGAGAGGTTTGGTGAGGTTGGGTGAGCAAACGCAGTCCCTTTAAAGTAATACTGCGTGGTACCCATCGCATGGGTCCCAAATCTCCAGGTTCAAGGGCATCTTCCTACATCGAAAACATGCATGAGAAACCCAGAAGATGGTACACTGTGTGATGTGGAAAGGTTTCTAAAACGCACCTCATTTCTCATCTCCTTGTGCCCGGGTTCGCTATTCCAGCCGCTTTACTAGCAATCTACCTACTTGGAGCATCAGCACTTTTAACCTCCTGTTCCGTACAGGTTGCAATTTGTCCTGAGGATGAACGGGAAGACGTGGAACCAATGAGAGACTAGCTCTTGGTGTTGGGACAGGCACAGGTCACTGTATTTTCCCATCAGGAAGAAGAATTAACCACAGGCTCAGCCTGCCACCCGGAACCAGAACAGGGCCTGAAGCCATCCTGCGCTATTGCGGCCAGCTCCCTAAAAAGCGAGTTGTAAAATGGAGGTTCAGGGCACTGCAATTCACAAACCTGCAGACTTATAAATGATAACTCTCGTCCACAAATATATTGAGGGAAGGCAAAGAAGAGGATTTGAAATCAAGGCAGAATTGCAGGAAACAGATTTCAGGAGGTAGATTCGAATCGCCTTTAAAGCACATGAAAAGCGGCAAAACGTTGACAATGATGCCCTTGGCCAAAAAGGGCGTATGCGTTTTTTCCTGAATATATTCAGGAAAAAACGCATACGCCCTTTTTGGCCAACCAAGCAACCTGGAAAGGCAAATCAGCGCTACAAAGATGTCTCGCTTCCCATCGGTTAAAAAGGCCATGCTGAAAAAAGTGTCAAAATCAGAAATGCAAGACAGGCCATGGAGAAATGGGAGCCTTGCTACGCTGATGGGCGGGATGTAAATTGCCAACAGCCACTCTGGAGAAGCGTACAGTGAGTCCTGAAACATCTAAAAAACAAAGCTTAGAGAGCATAGGGCACTTCCACTCATGGGGTTATAAATTGGGAAAATGAAAAATCAGCAAGACACAAGCACCCCAAAGTTTAGGGCTGCTCTGTTGACAAGGACCTCCACTTCATTCCACCTTCAATATCCCAGGAAAGAGAAAAATGGATAAAGAAGTTGTGGTCCATATGTACAATGGAATATCACTCAGCCATGAAATCAATGTCATAAGGCTAGTAGCAGCATGATGAGTGGATTTAGGTACGACGATTCTAAGTGAAATAAGTCACACAGAAAAGGACACTTCTCATAAGGTATCACTGATAGAGGGAATGTAAAAACCGTTACACTTGAACTGAATTACAAAACAGAACAGAGTCACACATGCAGAAAACACACTATGGCTGCTTAACGGGAAAGGTGAGGTGGGGTGATACATAAAACAAGGGTTTCAATTTAGCTCAGATACCGTTCCATAAACCCAATATGTAATAGACAAGACCTACTCCTTGCTCAGAGAACTGGACTCAACACGCCCTATTCACCGCACAAGAATATATCTGACTAGTAATAATCTTAAAACCTATGTATTGATATCTCTCTGTTAGTGTGTCAATTGGGTGTAAAGCGGCATAAACACAGCAGTGAAAAGCAGCTAAACCCCATTATAAAAATAAATTACTTTGAAAAACCCATGAAACAAAGACAGTGAAAGAGAGAGAAATTCTTACACAATGCGTTCAGGGGCTGTGATGCAACCTGGATTGACCATATCTAGACCCACAGCTGGATGAGACATAAGGGTGGACACTGTTGCGGCTGAGAGGTTTGGTGAGGTTGGGTGAGCAAACGCAGACCCTTTAAAGTAATACTGCGTGGTACCCATCACATGGGTCCCAAATCTCCAGGTTCAAGGGCATCTTCCTACATCGAAAACATGCATGAGATACCCAGAAGATGGTACACCGTGTGATGGGGAAAGGTTTCTAAAACGCACCTCATTTCTCATCTGCTTGTGCCCGGGTTCGCCATTCCAGCCACTTTACTAGCAATCTCCCTCCTTGGAGCATCAGCACCTTTAACCTCCTGTTCCGTACAGGTTGCAATTTGTACTGAGGATGAACGGGAAGACGTGGAACCAATGAAAGACTAGCTCTTGGTGTTGGGACAGGCACAGGTCACTCTATTTTCCCATCAGGAAGAAGAATTAACCACAGGCTCAGCCTGCCCCCCGGAACCAGAACAGGGCCTGAAGCCATCCTGCGCTTTTGCGGCCAGCTCCCTAAAAAGCGAGTTGTAAAATGGAGGTTCAGGGCACTGCAATTCACAAACCTGCAGACTTATAAATGATAACTCTCATCCACAAATATATTGAGGGAAGGCAAAGAAGAGGATTTGAAATCAAGGCAGAATTGCAGGAAACAGATTTCAGGAGGTAGATTCGAATCGCCTTTAAAGCACATGAAAAGCGGCAAAACGTTGACAATGATGCCCTTGGCCAAAAAGGGCGTATGCGTTTTTTCCTGAATATATTCAGGAAAAAACACATACGCCCTTTTTGGCCAACCAAGCAACCTGGAAAGGCAAATCAGCGCTACAAAGATGTCTCGCTTCCCATCGGTCAAAAGGGCCATGCTGAAAAAAGTGTCAAAACCAGAAATGCAGGACAGGCCATGGAGAAATGGGAGCCTTGCTACACTGATGGGCGGGATGTAAATTGTCAACAGCCACTCTGGAGAAGTGTACGGTGAGTCTTGAAACGTCTAAAAAGCAAAGCTTAGAGAGCATAGGGCACTTCCACTCATGGGGGTATAAATTGGGAAAATTAAAAATCAGCAAGACACAAGCACCCCAAAGTTGAGGGCTGCTCTGTTGACCAGGACCTCCACTTCATTCCACCTTAAATATCCCAGGAAAGAGAAAAATGGATAAAGAAGTTGTGGTCCTTATGTACAATGGAATATCACTCAGCCGTGAAATCAATGTCATAAGGCTAGTAGCAGCATGATGAGTGGATTTAGGTACGACGACTCTAAGTGAAATAAGTCACACAGAAAAGGACACTTCTCATAAGGTATCACTTATAGAGGGAATGTAAAAACCGTTACACTTGAACTGAATTACAAAACAGAACAGAGTCACACATGCAGAAAACACACTATGGCTGCTTAACGGGAAAGGTGAGGTGGGGTGATACATAAAACAAGGGTTTCAAATTAGCTCAGATACCGTTCCATAAACCCAATATGTAATAGACAAGACCTACTCCTTGCTCAGAGAACTGGACTCAACACGCCCTATTCACCGCACAAGAATATATCTGACTAGTAATAATCTTAAAACCTATGTATTGATATCTCTCTGTTAGTGTGTCAAGTGGGTAAAAAGCGGCATAAACACAGCAGTGAAAAGCAGCTAAACCCCATTATAAAAATAAATTACTTTGAAAAACCCATGAAACAAAGACAGTGAAAGAGAGAGAAATTCTTACACAATGCGTTCAGGGGCTGTGATGCAACCTGGATTGACCATATCTAGACCCACAGCTGGATGAGACATAAGGGTGGACACTGTTGCGGCTGAGAGGTTTGGTGAGGTTGGGTGAGCAAACGCAGACCCTTTCAAGTAATACTGCGTGGTACCCATCGCATGGGTCCCAAATCTCCAGGTTCAAGGGCATCTTCCTACATCGAAAACATGCATGAGAAACCCAGAAGATGGTACACCGTGTGATGGGGAAAGGTTTCTAAAACGCACCTCATTTCTCATCGGCTTGTGCCCGGGTTCGCCATTCCAGCCACTTTACTAGCAATCTCCCTCCTTGGAGCATCAGCACCTTTAACCTCCTGTTCCGTACAGGTTGCAATTTGTCCTGACGATGAACGGGAAGACGTGGAACCAATGAGAGACTAGCTCTTGGTGTTGGGACAGGCACAGGTCACTCTATTTTCCCATCAGGAAGAAGAATTAACCACAGGCTCAGCCTGCCCCCCGGAACCAGAACAGGGCCTGAAGCCATCCTGCGCTTTTGCGGCCAGCTCCCTAAAAAGCGAGTTGTAAAATGGAGGTTCAGGGCACTGCAATTCACAAACCTGCAGACTTATAAATGATAACTCTCATCCACAAATATATTGAGGGAAGGCAAAGAAGAGGATGTGAAATCAAGGCAGAATTGCAGGAAACAGATTTCAGGAGGTAGATTCGAATCGCCTTTAAAGCACATGAAAAGCGGCAAAACGTTGACAATGATGCCCTTGGCCAAAAAGGGCGTATGCGTTTTTTCATGAATATATTCAGGAAAAAACGCATACGCCCTTTTTGGCCAACCAAGCAACCTGGAAAGGCAAATCAGCGCTACAAAGATGTCTCGCTTCCCATCGGTCAAAAGGGCCATGCTGAAAAAAGTGTCAAAACCAGAAATGCAGGACAGGCCATGGAGAAATGGGAGCCTTGCTACGCTGATGGGCGGGATGTAAATTGCCAACAGCCACTCTGTTGAAGCGTACGGTGAGTCCTGAAACATCGAAAAAACAAAGCTTAGAGAGCATAGGGCACTTCCACTCATGGGGGTATAAATTGGGAAAATTAAAAATCAGCAAGAGACAAGCACCCCAAAGTTTAGGGCTGCTCTGTTGACAAGGACCTCCACTTCATTCCACCTTCAATATCCCAGGAAAGAGAAAAATGGATAAAGAAATTGTGGTCCATATGTACAATGGAATATCACTCAGCCATGAAATCAATGTCATAAGGCTAGTAGCAGCATGATGAGTGGATTTAGGTACGACAATTCTAAGTGAAATAAGTCACACAGAAAAGGACACTTCTCATAAGGTATCACTTATAGAGGGAATGTAAAAACCGTTATACTTGAACAGAATTACAAAACAGAACAGAGTCACACATGCAGAAAACACACTATGGCTGCTTAACGGGAAAGGTGAGGTGGGGTGATACATAAAACAAGGGTTTCAAATTAGCTCAGATACCGTTCCATAAACCCAATATGTAATAGACAAGACCTACTCCTTGCTCAGAGAACTGGACTCAACACGCCCTATTCACCGCACAAGAATATATCTGACTAGTAATAATCTTAAAACCTATGTATTGATATCTCTCTGTTAGTGTGTCAAGTGGGTAAAAAGCGGCATAAACACAGCAGTGAAAAGCAGCTAAACCCCATTATAAAAATAAATTACTTTGAAAAACCCATGAAACAAAGACAGTGAAAGAGAGCGAAATTCTTACACAATGCGTTCAGGGGCTGTGATGCAACCTGGATTGACCATATCTAGACCCACAGCTGGATGAGACCTAAGGGTGGACACTGTTGCGGCTGAGAGGTTTGGTGAGGTTGGGTGAGCAAACGCAGACCCTTTCAAGTAATACTGCGTGGTACCCATCGCATGGGTCCCAAATCTCCAGGTTCAAGGGCATCTTCCTACATCGAAAACATGCATGAGATACCCAGAAGATGGTACACCGTGTGATGGGGAAAGGTTTCTAAAACGCACCTCATTTCTCATCTGCTTGTGCCCGGGTTCGCCATTCCAGCCACTTTACTAGCAATCTCCCTCCTTGGAGCATCAGCACCTTTAACCTCCTGTTCCGTACAGGTTGCAATTTGTACTGAGGATGAACGGGAAGACGTGGAACCAATGAAAGACTAGCTCTTGGTGTTGGGACAGGCACAGGTCACTCTATTTTCCCATCAGGAAGAAGAATTAACCACAGGCTCAGCCTGCCCCCCGGAACCAGAACAGGGCCTGAAGCCATCCTGCGCTTTTGCGGCCAGCTCCCTAAAAAGCGAGTTGTAAAATGGAGGTTCAGGGCACTGCAATTCACAAACCTGCAGACTTATAAATGATAACTCTCATCCACAAATATATTGAGGGAAGGCAAAGAAGAGGATTTGAAATCAAGGCAGAATTGCAGGAAACAGATTTCAGGAGGTAGATTCGAATCGCCTTTAAAGCACATGAAAAGCGGCAAAACGTTGACAATGATGCCCTTGGCCAAAAAGGGCGTATGCGTTTTTTCCTGAATATATTCAGGAAAAAACGCATACGCCCTTTTTGGCCAACCAAGCAACCTGGAAAGGCAAATCAGCGCTACAAAGATGTCTCGCTTCCCATCGGTCAAAAGGGCCATGCTGAAAAAAGTGTCAAAACCAGAAATGCAGGACAGGCCATGGAGAAATGGGAGCCTTGCTACACTGATGGGCGGGATGTAAATTGTCAACAGCCACTCTGGAGAAGTGTACGGTGAGTCCTGAAACGTCTAAAAAGCAAAGCTTAGAGAGCATAGGGCACTTCCACTCATGGGGGTATAAATTGGGAAAATTAAAAATCAGCAAGACAGAAGCACCCCAAAGTTTAGGGCTGCTCTGTTGACAAGGACCTCCACTTCATTCCACCTTCAATATCCCAGGAAAGAGAAAAATGGATAAAGAAGTTGTGGTCCTTATGTACAATGGAATATCACTCAGCCATGAAATCAATGTCATAAGGCTAGTAGCAGCATGATGAGTGGATTTAGGTACGACGATTCTAAGTGAAATAAGTCACACAGAAAAGGACACTTCTCATAAGGTATCACTGATAGAGGGAATGTAAAAACCGTTACACTTGAACTGAATTACAAAACAGAACAGAGTCACACATGCAGAAAACACACTATGGCTGCTTAACGGGAAAGGTGAGGTGGGGTGATACATAAAACAAGGGTTTCAAATTAGCTCAGATACCGTTCCATAAACCCAATATGTAATAGACAAGACCTACTCCTTGCTCAGAGAACTGGACTCAACACGCCCTATTCACCGCACAAGAATATATCTGACTAGTAATAATCTTAAAAGCTATGTATTGATATCTCTCTGTTAGTGTGTCAAGTGGGTGTAAAGCGGCATAAACACAGCAGTGAAAAGCAGCTAAACCCCATTATAAAAATAAATTACTTTGAAACAACCATGAAACAAAGACAGTGAAAGAGAGAGAAATTCTTACACAATGCGTTCAGGGGCTGTGATGCAACCTGGATTGACCATATCTAGACCCACAGCTGGATGAGACATAAGGGTGGACACTGTTGCGGCTGAGAGGTTTGGTGAGGTTGGGTGAGCAAACGCAGACCCTTTCAAGTAATACTGCGTGGTACCCATCGCATGGGTCCCAAATCTCCAGGTTCAAGGTCATCTTCCTACATCGTAAACATGCATGAGATACCCAGAAGATGGTACACCGTGTGATGGGGAAAGGTTTCTAAAACGCACCACATTTCTCATCTGCCTGTGCCCGGGTTCGCCATTCCAGCCACTTTACTAGCAATCTCCCTCCTTGGAGCATCAGCACCTTTAACCTCCTGTTCCGTACAGGTTGCAATTTGTACTGAGGATGAACGGGAAGACGTGGAACCAATGAAAGACTAGCTCTTGGTGTTGGGACAGGCACAGGTCACTCTATTTTCCCATCAGGAAGAAGAATTAACCACAGGCTCAGCCTGCCCCCCGGAACCAGAACAGGGCCTGAAGCCATCCTGCGCTTTTGCGGCCAGCTCCCTAAAAAGCGAGTTGTAAAATGGAGGTTCAGAGCACTGCAATTCACAAACCTGCAGAGTTATAAATGATAACTCTCATCCACAAATATATTGAGGGAAGGCAAAGAAGAGGATTTGAAATCAAGGCAGAATTGCAGGAAACAGATTTCAGGAGGTAGATTCGAATCGCCTTTAAAGCACATGAAAAGCGGCAAAACGTTGACAATGATGCCCTTGGCCAAAAAGGGCGTATGCGTTTTTTCCTGAATATATTCAGGAAAAAACGCATACGCCCTTTTTGGCCAACCAAGCAACCTGGAAAGGCAAATCAGTGCTACAAAGATGTCTCGCTTCCCATCGGTCAAAAGGGCCATGCGGAAAAAAGTGTCAAAACCAGAAATGCAGGACAGGCCATGGAGAAATGGGAGCCTTGCTACACTGATAGGCGGGATGTAAATTGTCAACAGCCACTCTGGAGAAGTGTACAGTGAGTCCTGAAACGTCTAAAAAGCAAAGCTTAGAGAGAATAGGGCACTTCCACTCATGGGGGTATAAATAGGGAAAATTAAAAATCAGCAAGACACAAGCACCCCAAAGTTTAGGGCTGCTCTGTTGACAAGGACCTCCACTTCATTCCACCTTCAATATCCCAGGAAAGAGAAAAATGGATAAAGAAGTTGTGGTCCTTATGTACAATGGAATATCACTCAGCCATGAAATCAATGTCATAAGGCTAGTAGCAGCATGATGAGTGGATTTAGGTACGACGATTCTAAGTGAAATAAGTCACACAGAAAAGGACACTTCTCATAAGGTATCACTGATAGAGGGAATGTAAAAACCGTTACACTTGAACAGAATTACAAAACAGAACAGAGTCACACATGCAGAAAACACACTATGGCTGCTTAACGGGAAAGGTGAGGTGGGGTGATACATAAAAAAAGGGTTTCAACTTAGCTCAGATACCGTTCCATAAAACCAATATGTAATAGACAGGACCTACTCCTTGCTCAGAGAACTGGACTCAACACGCCCTATTCACCGCACAAGAATATATCTGACTAGTAATAATCTTAAAACCTATGTATTGATATCTCTCTGTTAGTGTGTCAATTGGGTGTAAAGCGGCATAAACACAGCAGTGAAAAGCAGCTAAACCCCATTATAAAAATAAATTACTTTGAAACACCCATGAAACAAAGACAGTGAAAGAGAGAGAAATTCTTACACAATGCGTTCAGGGGCTGTGATGCAACCTGGATTGACCATATCTAGACGCACAGCTGGATGAGACATAAGGGTGGACACTCTTGGGGCTGAGAGGTTTGGTGAGGTTGGGTGAGCAAACGCAGACCCTTTAAAGTAATACTGCGTGGTACCCATCGCATGGGTCCCAAATCTCCAGGTTCAAGGGCATCTTCCTACATCAAAAACATGCATGAGAAACCCAGAAGATGGTACACCGTGTGATGGGGAAAGGTTTCTAAAACGCACCTCATTTCTCATCTCCTTGTGCCCGGGTTCGCCATTCCAGCCACTTTACTAGCAAGCTCCCTACTTGGAGCATCAGCACCTTTAACCTCCTGTTCCGTACAGGTTGCAATTTGTCCTGAGGATAAACGGGAAGACGTGGAACCAACGAGAGACTAGCTCTTGGTGTTGGGACAGGCACAGGTCACTCTATTTTCCCATCAGAAAGAAGAATTAACCACAGGCTCAGCCTGCCCCCCGGAACCAGAACAGGGCCTGAAGCCATTCTGCGATTTTGCGGCCAGCTCCCATAAAAACGAGTTGTAAAATGGAGGTTCAGGGCACTGCAATTCACAAACCTGCAGAGTTATAAATGATAACTCTCGTCCACAAATATATTGAGGGAAGGCAAAGAAGAGGATTTGAAATCAAGGCAGAATTGCAGGAAACAGATTTCAGGAGGTAGATACGAATCGCCTTTAAAGCACATGAAAAGCGGCAAAACGTTGACAATGATGCCCTTGGCCAAAAAGGGCGTATGCGTTTTTTCCTGAATATATTCAGGAAAAAACGCATACGCCCTTTTTGGCCAACCAAGCAACCTGGAAAGGCAAATCAGCGCTACAAAGAAGTCTCGCTTCCCATCGGTCAAAAGGGCCATGCTGAAAAAAGTGTCAAAACCAGAAATGCAGGACAGGCCATGGAGAAATGGGAGCCTTGCTACACTGATGGGCGGGATGTAAATTGCCAAGAGCCACTCTGGAGAAGTGTCCGGTGAGTCCTGAAACATCTGAAAAACACAGCTTAGAGAGCATAGGGCACTTCCACTCATGGGGGTATAAATTGGGAAAATTAAAAATCAGCAAGACACAAGCACCCCAAAGTTTAGGGCTGCTCTCTTGACCAGGACCTCCACTTCATTCCACCTTAAATATCCCAGGAAAGAGAAAAATGGATAAAGAAGTTGTGGTCCTTATGTACAATGGAATATCACTAAGCCATGAAATCAATGTCATAAGGCTAGTAGCAGCATGATGAGTGGATTTAGGTACGACGACTCTAAGTGAAATAAGTCACACAGAAAAGGACTCTTCTCATAAGGTATCACTTATAGAGGGAATGTAAAAACCGTTACACTTG
The DNA here is from genome assembly GCF_965194805.1 of Balaenoptera borealis. NCBI lineage: Eukaryota > Metazoa > Chordata > Mammalia > Artiodactyla > Balaenopteridae > Balaenoptera > Balaenoptera borealis. The sequence continues at coordinate 292,739 of NW_028123565.1, read as the reverse complement.
AACTGAATTACAAAACAGAACAGAGTCACACATGCAGAAAACACACTATGGCTGCTTAACGGGAAAGGTGAGGTGGGGTGATACATAAAACAAGGGTTTCAAATTAGCTCAGATACCGTTCCATAAACCCAATATGTAATAGACAAGACCTACTCCTTGCTCAGAGAACTGGACTCAACACGCCCTATTCACCGCACAAGAATATATCTGACTAGTAATAATCTTAAAACCTATGTATTGATATCTCTCTGTTAGTGTGTCAAGTGGGTAAAAAGCGGCATAAACACAGCAGTGAAAAGCAGCTAAACCCCATTATAAAAATAAATTACTTTGAAAAACCCATGAAACAAAGACAGTGAAAGAGAGAGAAATTCTTACACAATGCGTTCAGGGGCTGTGATGCAACCTGGATTGACCATATCTAGACCCACAGCTGGATGAGACATAAGGGTGGACACTGTTGCGGCTGAGAGGTTTGGTGAGGTTGGGTGAGCAATCGCAGACCCTTTAAAGTAATACTGCGTGGTACCCATCGCATGGGTCCCAAATCTCCTGGTTCAAGGGCATCTTCCTACATCGAAAACATGCATGAGATACCCAGAAGATGGTACACCGTGTGATGGGGAAAGGTTTCTAAAACGCACCTCATTTCTCATCTGCTTGTGCCCGGGTTCGCCATTCCAGCCACTTTACTAGCAATCTCCCTCCTTGGAGCATCAGCACCTTTAACCTCCTGTTCCGTACAGGTTGCAATTTGTACTGAGGATGAACGGGAAGACGTGGAACCAATGAAAGACTAGCTCTTGGTGTTGGGACAGGCACAGGTCACTCTATTTTCCCATCAGGAAGAAGAATTAACCACAGGCTCAGCCTGCCCCCCGGAACCAGAACAGGGCCTGAAGCCATCCTGCGCTTTTGCGGCCAGCTCCCTAAAAAGCGAGTTGTAAAATGGAGGTTCAGGGTACTGCAATTCACAAACCTGCAGACTTATAAATGATAACTCTCATCCACAAATATATTGAGGGAAGGCAAAGAAGAGGATTTGAAATCAAGGCAGAATTGCAGGAAACAGATTTCAGGAGGTAGATTCGAATCGCCTTTAAAGCACATGAAAAGCGGCAAAACGTTGACAATGATGCCCTTGGCCAAAAAGGGCGTATGCGTTTTTTCCTGAATATATTCAGGAAAAAACGCATACGCCCTTTTTGGCCAACCAAGCAACCTGGAAAGGCAAATCAGCGCTACAAAGATGTCTCGCTTCCCATCGGTCAAAAGGGCCATGCTGAAAAAAGTGTCAAAACCAGAAATGCAGGACAGGCCATGGAGAAATGGGAGCCTTGCTACACTGATGGGCGGGATGTAAATTGTCAACAGCCACTCTGGAGAAGTGTACGGTGAGTCCTGAAACGTCTAAAAAGCAAAGCTTAGAGAGCATAGGGCACTTCCACTCATGGGGGTATAAATTGGGAAAATTAAAAATCAGCAAGACACAAGCACCCCAAAGTTTAGGGCTGCTCTGTTGACAAGGACCTCCACTTCATTCCACCTTCAATATCCCAGGAAAGAGAAAAATGGATAAAGAAGTTGTGGTCCTTATGTACAATGGAATATCACTCAGCCATGAAATCAATGTCATAAGGCTAGTAGCAGCATGATGAGTGGATTTAGGTACGACGATTCTAAGTGAAATAAGTCACACAGAAAAGGACACTTCTCATAAGGTATCACTGATAGAGGGAATGTAAAAACCGTTACACTTGAACTGAATTACAAAACAGAACAGAGTCACACATGCAGAAAACACACTATGGCTGCTTAACGGGAAAGGTGAGGTGGGGTGATACATAAAACAAGGGTTTCAATTTAGCTCAGATACCGTTCCATAAACCCAATATGTAATAGACAAGACCTACTCCTTGCTCAGAGAACTGGACTCAACACGCCCTATTCACCGCACAAGAATATATCTGACTAGTAATAATCTTAAAACCTATGTATTGATATCTCTCTGTTAGTGTGTCAATTGGGTGTAAAGCGGCATAAACACAGCAGTGAAAAGCAGCTAAACCCCATTATAAAAATAAATTACTTTGAAAAACCCATGAAACAAAGACAGTGAAAGAGAGAGAAATTCTTACACAATGCGTTCAGGGGCTGTGATGCAACCTGGATTGACCATATCTAGACCCACAGCTGGATGAGACATAAGGGTGGACACTGTTGCGGCTGAGAGGTTTGGTGAGGTTGGGTGAGCAAACGCAGACCCTTTAAAGTAATACTGCGTGGTACCCATCGCATGGGTCCCAAATCTCCAGGTTCAAGGTCATCTTCCTACATCGTAAACATGCATGAGATACCCAGAAGATGGTACACCATGTGATGGGGAAAGGTTTCTAAAACGCACCATATTTCTCATCTGCCTGTGCCCGGGTTCGCCATTCCAGCCACTTTACTAGCAATCTCCCTCCTTGGAGCATCAGCACCTTTAACCTCCTGTTCCGTACAGGTTGCAATTTGTACTGAGGATGAACGGGAAGACGTGGAACCAATGAAAGACTAGCTCTTGGTGTTGGGACAGGCACAGGTCACTCTATTTTCCCATCAGGAAGAAGAATTAACCACAGGCTCAGCCTGCCCCCCGGAACCAGAACAGGGCCTGAAGCCATCCTGCGCTTTTGCGGCCAGCTCCCTAAAAAGCGAGTTGGAAAATGGAGGTTCAGAGCACTGCAATTCACAAACCTGCAGAGTTATAAATGATAACTCTCATCCACAAATATATTGAGGGAAGGCAAAGAAGAGGATTTGAAATCAAGGCAGAATTGCAGGAATCAGATTTCAGGAGGTAGATTCGAATCGCCTTTAAAGCACATGAAAAGCGGCAAAACGTTGACAATGATGCCCTTGGCCAAAAAGGGCGTATGCGTTTTTTCCTGAATATATTCAGGAAAAAACGCATACGCCCTTTTTGGCCAACCAAGCAACCTGGAAAGGCAAATCAGCGCTACAAAGATGTCTCGCTTCCCATCGGTCAAAAGGGCCATGCGGAAAAAAGTGTCAAAACCAGAAATGCAGGACAGGCCATGGAGAAATGGGAGCCTTGCTACACTGATAGGCGGGATGTAAATTGTCAACAGCCACTCTGGAGAAGTGTACAGTGAGTCCTGAAACGTCTAAAAAGCAAAGCTTAGAGAGAATAGGGCACTTCCACTCATGGGGGTATAAATAGGGAAAATTAAAAATCAGCAAGACACAAGCACCCCAAAGTTTAGGGCTGCTCTGTTGACAAGGACCTCCACTTCATTCCACCTTCAATATCCCAGGAAAGACAAAAATGGATAAAGAAGTTGTGGTCCTTATGTACAATGGAATATCACTCAGCCGTGAAATCAATGTCATAAGGGTAGTAGCAGCATGATGAGTGGATTTAGGTACGACGACTCTAAGTGAAATAAGTCACACAGAAAAGGACACTTCTCATAAGGTATCACTTATAGAGGGAATGTAAAAACCGTTACACTTGAACTGAATTACAAAACAGAACAGAGTCACACATGCAGAAAACACACTATGGCTGCTTAACGGGAAACGTGAGGTGGGGTGATACATAAAACAAGGGTTTCAAATTAGCTCAGATACCGTTCCATAAAACCAATATGTAATAGACAAGTCCTACTGCTTGCTCAGAGAACTGGACTCAACACGCCCTATTCACCGCACAAGAATATATCTGTCTAGTAATAATCTTAAAACCTATGTATTGATATCTCTCTGTTAGTGTGTCAAGTGGGTGTAAAGCGGCATAAACACAGCAGTGAAAAGCAGCTAAACCCCATTATAAAAATAAATTACTTTGAAAAACCCATGAAACAAAGACAGTGAAAGAGATAGAAATTCTTACACAATGCGTTCACGGGCTGTGACGCAACCTGGATTGACCATATCTAGACCCACAGCTGGATGAGACATAAGGGTGGACACTCTTGGGGCTGAGAGGTTTGGTGAGGTTGGGTGAGCAAACGCAGTCCCTTTAAAGTAATACTGCGTGGTACCCATCGCATGGGTCCCAAATCTCCAGGTTCAAGGGCATCTTCCTACATCGAAAACATGCATGAGAAACCCAGAAGATGGTACACTGTGTGATGTGGAAAGGTTTCTAAAACGCACCTCATTTCTCATCTCCTTGTGCCCGGGTTCGCTATTCCAGCCGCTTTACTAGCAATCTACCTACTTGGAGCATCAGCACTTTTAACCTCCTGTTCCGTACAGGTTGCAATTTGTCCTGAGGATGAACGGGAAGACGTGGAACCAATGAGAGACTAGCTCTTGGTGTTGGGACAGGCACAGGTCACTCTATTTTCCCATCAGGAAGAAGAATTAACCACAGGCTCAGCCTGCCACCCGGAACCAGAACAGGGCCTGAAGCCATCCTGCGCTATTGCGGCCAGCTCCCTAAAAAGCGAGTTGTAAAATGGAGGTTCAGGGCACTGCAATTCACAAACCTGCAGACTTATAAATGATAACTCTCGTCCACAAATATATTGAGGGAAGGCAAAGAAGAGGATTTGAAATCAAGGCAGAATTGCAGGAAACAGATTTCAGGAGGTAGATTCGAATCGCCTTTAAAGCACATGAAAAGCGGCAAAACGTTGACAATGATGCCCTTGGCCAAAAAGGGCGTATGCGTTTTTTCCTGAATATATTCAGGAAAAAACGCATACGCCCTTTTTGGCCAACCAAGCAACCTGGAAAGGCAAATCAGCGCTACAAAGATGTCTCGCTTCCCATCGGTTAAAAAGGCCATGCTGAAAAAAGTGTCAAAATCAGAAATGCAAGACAGGCCATGGAGAAATGGGAGCCTTGCTACGCTGATGGGCGGGATGTAAATTGCCAACAGCCACTCTGGAGAAGCGTACAGTGAGTCCTGAAACATCTAAAAAACAAAGCTTAGAGAGCATAGGGCACTTCCACTCATGGGGTTATAAATTGGGAAAATGAAAAATCAGCAAGACACAAGCACCCCAAAGTTTAGGGCTGCTCTGTTGACAAGGACCTCCACTTCATTCCACCTTCAATATCCCAGGAAAGAGAAAAATGGATAAAGAAGTTGTGGTCCTTATGTACAATGGAATATCACTCAGCCATGAAATCAATGTCATAAGGCTAGTAGCAGCATGATGAGTGGATTTAGGTACGACGATTCTAAGTGAAATAAGTCACACAGAAAAGGACACTTCTCATAAGGTATCACTGATAGAGGGAATGTAAAAACCGTTACACTTGAACTGAATTACAAAACAGAACAGAGTCACACATGCAGAAAACACACTATGGCTGCTTAACGGGAAAGGTGAGGTGGGGTGATACATAAAACAAGGGTTTCAAATTAGCTCAGATACCGTTCCATAAACCCAATATGTAATAGACAAGACCTACTCCTTGCTCAGAGAACTGGACTCAACACGCCCTATTCACCGCACAAGAATATATCTGACTAGTAATAATCTTAAAAGCTATGTATTGATATCTCTCTGTTAGTGTGTCAAGTGGGTGTAAAGCGGCATAAACACAGCAGTGAAAAGCAGCTAAACCCCATTATAAAAATAAATTACTTTGAAACAACCATGAAACAAAGACAGTGAAAGAGAGAGAAATTCTTACACAATGCGTTCAGGGGCTGTGATGCAACCTGGATTGACCATATCTAGACCCACAGCTGGATGAGACATAAGGGTGGACACTGTTGCGGCTGAGAGGTTTGGTGAGGTTGGGTGAGCAAACGCAGACCCTTTCAAGTAATACTGCGTGGTACCCATCGCATGGGTCCCAAATCTCCAGGTTCAAGGTCATCTTCCTACATCGTAAACATGCATGAGATACCCAGAAGATGGTACACCGTGTGATGGGGAAAGGTTTCTAAAACGCACCACATTTCTCATCTGCCTGTGCCCGGGTTCGCCATTCCAGCCACTTTACTAGCAATCTCCCTCCTTGGAGCATCAGCACCTTTAACCTCCTGTTCCGTACAGGTTGCAATTTGTACTGAGGATGAACGGGAAGACGTGGAACCAATGAAAGACTAGCTCTTGGTGTTGGGACAGGCACAGGTCACTCTATTTTCCCATCAGGAAGAAGAATTAACCACAGGCTCAGCCTGCCCCCCGGAACCAGAACAGGGCCTGAAGCCATCCTGCGCTTTTGCGGCCAGCTCCCTAAAAAGCGAGTTGTAAAATGGAGGTTCAGAGCACTGCAATTCACAAACCTGCAGAGTTATAAATGATAACTCTCATCCACAAATATATTGAGGGAAGGCAAAGAAGAGGATTTGAAATCAAGGCAGAATTGCAGGAAACAGATTTCAGGAGGTAGATTCGAATCGCCTTTAAAGCACATGAAAAGCGGCAAAACGTTGACAATGATGCCCTTGGCCAAAAAGGGCGTATGCGTTTTTTCCTGAATATATTCAGGAAAAAACGCATACGCCCTTTTTGGCCAACCAAGCAACCTGGAAAGGCAAATCAGTGCTACAAAGATGTCTCGCTTCCCATCGGTCAAAAGGGCCATGCGGAAAAAAGTGTCAAAACCAGAAATGCAGGACAGGCCATGGAGAAATGGGAGCCTTGCTACACTGATAGGCGGGATGTAAATTGTCAACAGCCACTCTGGAGAAGTGTACAGTGAGTCCTGAAACGTCTAAAAAGCAAAGCTTAGAGAGAATAGGGCACTTCCACTCATGGGGGTATAAATAGGGAAAATTAAAAATCAGCAAGACACAAGCACCCCAAAGTTTAGGGCTGCTCTGTTGACAAGGACCTCCACTTCATTCCACCTTCAATATCCCAGGAAAGACAAAAATGGATAAAGAAGTTGTGGTCCTTATGTACAATGGAATATCACTCAGCCGTGAAATCAATGTCATAAGGCTAGTAGCAGCATGATGAGTGGATTTAGGTACGACGACTCTAAGTGAAATAAGTCACACAGAAAAGGACACTTCTCATAAGGTATCACTTATAGAGGGAATGTAAAAACCGTTACACTTGAACTGAATTACAAAACAGAACAGAGTCACACATGCAGAAAACACACTATGGCTGCTTAACGGGAAACGTGAGGTGGGGTGATACATAAAACAAGGGTTTCAAATTAGCTCAGATACCGTTCCATAAAACCAATATGTAATAGACAAGTCCTACTGCTTGCTCAGAGAACTGGACTCAACACGCCCTATTCACCGCACAAGAATATATCTGTCTAGTAATAATCTTAAAACCTATGTATTGATATCTCTCTGTTAGTGTGTCAAGTGGGTGTAAAGCGGCATAAACACAGCAGTGAAAAGCAGCTAAACCCCATTATAAAAATAAATTACTTTGAAAAACCCATGAAACAAAGACAGTGAAAGAGATAGAAATTCTTACACAATGCGTTCACGGGCTGTGACGCAACCTGGATTGACCATATCTAGACCCACAGCTGGATGAGACATAAGGGTGGACACTCTTGGGGCTGAGAGGTTTGGTGAGGTTGGGTGAGCAAACGCAGTCCCTTTAAAGTAATACTGCGTGGTACCCATCGCATGGGTCCCAAATCTCCAGGTTCAAGGGCATCTTCCTACATCGAAAACATGCATGAGAAACCCAGAAGATGGTACACTGTGTGATGTGGAAAGGTTTCTAAAACGCACCTCATTTCTCATCTCCTTGTGCCCGGGTTCGCTATTCCAGCCGCTTTACTAGCAATCTACCTACTTGGAGCATCAGCACTTTTAACCTCCTGTTCCGTACAGGTTGCAATTTGTCCTGAGGATGAACGGGAAGACGTGGAACCAATGAGAGACTAGCTCTTGGTGTTGGGACAGGCACAGGTCACTCTATTTTCCCATCAGGAAGAAGAATTAACCACAGGCTCAGCCTGCCACCCGGAACCAGAACAGGGCCTGAAGCCATCCTGCGCTATTGCGGCCAGCTCCCTAAAAAGCGAGTTGTAAAATGGAGGTTCAGGGCACTGCAATTCACAAACCTGCAGACTTATAAATGATAACTCTCGTCCACAAATATATTGAGGGAAGGCAAAGAAGAGGATTTGAAATCAAGGCAGAATTGCAGGAAACAGATTTCAGGAGGTAGATTCGAATCGCCTTTAAAGCACATGAAAAGCGGCAAAACGTTGACAATGATGCCCTTGGCCAAAAAGGGCGTATGCGTTTTTTCCTGAATATATTCAGGAAAAAACGCATACGCCCTTTTTGGCCAACCAAGCAACCTGGAAAGGCAAATCAGCGCTACAAAGATGTCTCGCTTCCCATCGGTTAAAAAGGCCATGCTGAAAAAAGTGTCAAAATCAGAAATGCAAGACAGGCCATGGAGAAATGGGAGCCTTGCTACGCTGATGGGCGGGATGTAAATTGCCAACAGCCACTCTGGAGAAGCGTACAGTGAGTCCTGAAACATCTAAAAAACAAAGCTTAGAGAGCATAGGGCACTTCCACTCATGGGGTTATAAATTGGGAAAATGAAAAATCAGCAAGACACAAGCACCCCAAAGTTTAGGGCTGCTCTGTTGACAAGGACCTCCACTTCATTCCACCTTCAATATCCCAGGAAAGAGAAAAATGGATAAAGAAGTTGTGGTCCTTATGTACAATGGAATATCACTCAGCCATGAAATCAATGTCATAAGGCTAGTAGCAGCATGATGAGTGGATTTAGGTACGACGATTCTAAGTGAAATAAGTCACACAGAAAAGGACACTTCTCATAAGGTATCACTGATAGAGGGAATGTAAAAACCGTTACACTTGAACTGAATTACAAAACAGAACAGAGTCACACATGCAGAAAACACACTATGGCTGCTTAACGGGAAAGGTGAGGTGGGGTGATACATAAAACAAGGGTTTCAAATTAGCTCAGATACCGTTCCATAAACCCAATATGTAATAGACAAGACCTACTCCTTGCTCAGAGAACTGGACTCAACACGCCCTATTCACCGCACAAGAATATATCTGACTAGTAATAATCTTAAAAGCTATGTATTGATATCTCTCTGTTAGTGTGTCAAGTGGGTGTAAAGCGGCATAAACACAGCAGTGAAAAGCAGCTAAACCCCATTATAAAAATAAATTACTTTGAAACAACCATGAAACAAAGACAGTGAAAGAGAGAGAAATTCTTACACAATGCGTTCAGGGGCTGTGATGCAACCTGGATTGACCATATCTAGACCCACAGCTGGATGAGACATAAGGGTGGACACTGTTGCGGCTGAGAGGTTTGGTGAGGTTGGGTGAGCAAACGCAGACCCTTTCAAGTAATACTGCGTGGTACCCATCGCATGGGTCCCAAATCTCCAGGTTCAAGGTCATCTTCCTACATCGTAAACATGCATGAGATACCCAGAAGATGGTACACCGTGTGATGGGGAAAGGTTTCTAAAACGCACCACATTTCTCATCTGCCTGTGCCCGGGTTCGCCATTCCAGCCACTTTACTAGCAATCTCCCTCCTTGGAGCATCAGCACCTTTAACCTCCTGTTCCGTACAGGTTGCAATTTGTACTGAGGATGAACGGGAAGACGTGGAACCAATGAAAGACTAGCTCTTGGTGTTGGGACAGGCACAGGTCACTCTATTTTCCCATCAGGAAGAAGAATTAACCACAGGCTCAGCCTGCCCCCCGGAACCAGAACAGGGCCTGAAGCCATCCTGCGCTTTTGCGGCCAGCTCCCTAAAAAGCGAGTTGTAAAATGGAGGTTCAGAGCACTGCAATTCACAAACCTGCAGAGTTATAAATGATAACTCTCATCCACAAATATATTGAGGGAAGGCAAAGAAGAGGATTTGAAATCAAGGCAGAATTGCAGGAAACAGATTTCAGGAGGTAGATTCGAATCGCCTTTAAAGCACATGAAAAGCGGCAAAACGTTGACAATGATGCCCTTGGCCAAAAAGGGCGTATGCGTTTTTTCCTGAATATATTCAGGAAAAAACGCATACGCCCTTTTTGGCCAACCAAGCAACCTGGAAAGGCAAATCAGTGCTACAAAGATGTCTCGCTTCCCATCGGTCAAAAGGGCCATGCGGAAAAAAGTGTCAAAACCAGAAATGCAGGACAGGCCATGGAGAAATGGGAGCCTTGCTACACTGATAGGCGGGATGTAAATTGTCAACAGCCACTCTGGAGAAGTGTACAGTGAGTCCTGAAACGTCTAAAAAGCAAAGCTTAGAGAGAATAGGGCACTTCCACTCATGGGGGTATAAATAGGGAAAATTAAAAATCAGCAAGACACAAGCACCCCAAAGTTTAGGGCTGCTCTGTTGACAAGGACCTCCACTTCATTCCACCTTCAATATCCCAGGAAAGACAAAAATGGATAAAGAAGTTGTGGTCCTTATGTACAATGGAATATCACTCAGCCGTGAAATCAATGTCATAAGGCTAGTAGCAGCATGATGAGTGGATTTAGGTACGACGACTCTAAGTGAAATAAGTCACACAGAAAAGGACACTTCTCATAAGGTATCACTTATAGAGGGAATGTAAAAACCGTTACACTTGAACTGAATTACAAAACAGAACAGAGTCACACATGCAGAAAACACACTATGGCTGCTTAACGGGAAACGTGAGGTGGGGTGATACATAAAACAAGGGTTTCAAATTAGCTCAGATACCGTTCCATAAAACCAATATGTAATAGACAAGTCCTACTGCTTGCTCAGAGAACTGGACTCAACACGCCCTATTCACCGCACAAGAATATATCTGTCTAGTAATAATCTTAAAACCTATGTATTGATATCTCTCTGTTAGTGTGTCAAGTGGGTGTAAAGCGGCATAAACACAGCAGTGAAAAGCAGCTAAACCCCATTATAAAAATAAATTACTTTGAAAAACCCATGAAACAAAGACAGTGAAAGAGATAGAAATTCTTACACAATGCGTTCACGGGCTGTGACGCAACCTGGATTGACCATATCTAGACCCACAGCTGGATGAGACATAAGGGTGGACACTCTTGGGGCTGAGAGGTTTGGTGAGGTTGGGTGAGCAAACGCAGTCCCTTTAAAGTAATACTGCGTGGTACCCATCGCATGGGTCCCAAATCTCCAGGTTCAAGGGCATCTTCCTACATCGAAAACATGCATGAGAAACCCAGAAGATGGTACACTGTGTGATGTGGAAAGGTTTCTAAAACGCACCTCATTTCTCATCTCCTTGTGCCCGGGTTCGCTATTCCAGCCGCTTTACTAGCAATCTACCTACTTGGAGCATCAGCACTTTTAACCTCCTGTTCCGTACAGGTTGCAATTTGTCCTGAGGATGAACGGGAAGACGTGGAACCAATGAGAGACTAGCTCTTGGTGTTGGGACAGGCACAGGTCACTGTATTTTCCCATCAGGAAGAAGAATTAACCACAGGCTCAGCCTGCCACCCGGAACCAGAACAGGGCCTGAAGCCATCCTGCGCTATTGCGGCCAGCTCCCTAAAAAGCGAGTTGTAAAATGGAGGTTCAGGGCACTGCAATTCACAAACCTGCAGACTTATAAATGATAACTCTCGTCCACAAATATATTGAGGGAAGGCAAAGAAGAGGATTTGAAATCAAGGCAGAATTGCAGGAAACAGATTTCAGGAGGTAGATTCGAATCGCCTTTAAAGCACATGAAAAGCGGCAAAACGTTGACAATGATGCCCTTGGCCAAAAAGGGCGTATGCGTTTTTTCCTGAATATATTCAGGAAAAAACGCATACGCCCTTTTTGGCCAACCAAGCAACCTGGAAAGGCAAATCAGCGCTACAAAGATGTCTCGCTTCCCATCGGTTAAAAAGGCCATGCTGAAAAAAGTGTCAAAATCAGAAATGCAAGACAGGCCATGGAGAAATGGGAGCCTTGCTACGCTGATGGGCGGGATGTAAATTGCCAACAGCCACTCTGGAGAAGCGTACAGTGAGTCCTGAAACATCTAAAAAACAAAGCTTAGAGAGCATAGGGCACTTCCACTCATGGGGTTATAAATTGGGAAAATGAAAAATCAGCAAGACACAAGCACCCCAAAGTTTAGGGCTGCTCTGTTGACAAGGACCTCCACTTCATTCCACCTTCAATATCCCAGGAAAGAGAAAAATGGATAAAGAAGTTGTGGTCCATATGTACAATGGAATATCACTCAGCCATGAAATCAATGTCATAAGGCTAGTAGCAGCATGATGAGTGGATTTAGGTACGACGATTCTAAGTGAAATAAGTCACACAGAAAAGGACACTTCTCATAAGGTATCACTGATAGAGGGAATGTAAAAACCGTTACACTTGAACTGAATTACAAAACAGAACAGAGTCACACATGCAGAAAACACACTATGGCTGCTTAACGGGAAAGGTGAGGTGGGGTGATACATAAAACAAGGGTTTCAATTTAGCTCAGATACCGTTCCATAAACCCAATATGTAATAGACAAGACCTACTCCTTGCTCAGAGAACTGGACTCAACACGCCCTATTCACCGCACAAGAATATATCTGACTAGTAATAATCTTAAAACCTATGTATTGATATCTCTCTGTTAGTGTGTCAATTGGGTGTAAAGCGGCATAAACACAGCAGTGAAAAGCAGCTAAACCCCATTATAAAAATAAATTACTTTGAAAAACCCATGAAACAAAGACAGTGAAAGAGAGAGAAATTCTTACACAATGCGTTCAGGGGCTGTGATGCAACCTGGATTGACCATATCTAGACCCACAGCTGGATGAGACATAAGGGTGGACACTGTTGCGGCTGAGAGGTTTGGTGAGGTTGGGTGAGCAAACGCAGACCCTTTAAAGTAATACTGCGTGGTACCCATCACATGGGTCCCAAATCTCCAGGTTCAAGGGCATCTTCCTACATCGAAAACATGCATGAGATACCCAGAAGATGGTACACCGTGTGATGGGGAAAGGTTTCTAAAACGCACCTCATTTCTCATCTGCTTGTGCCCGGGTTCGCCATTCCAGCCACTTTACTAGCAATCTCCCTCCTTGGAGCATCAGCACCTTTAACCTCCTGTTCCGTACAGGTTGCAATTTGTACTGAGGATGAACGGGAAGACGTGGAACCAATGAAAGACTAGCTCTTGGTGTTGGGACAGGCACAGGTCACTCTATTTTCCCATCAGGAAGAAGAATTAACCACAGGCTCAGCCTGCCCCCCGGAACCAGAACAGGGCCTGAAGCCATCCTGCGCTTTTGCGGCCAGCTCCCTAAAAAGCGAGTTGTAAAATGGAGGTTCAGGGCACTGCAATTCACAAACCTGCAGACTTATAAATGATAACTCTCATCCACAAATATATTGAGGGAAGGCAAAGAAGAGGATTTGAAATCAAGGCAGAATTGCAGGAAACAGATTTCAGGAGGTAGATTCGAATCGCCTTTAAAGCACATGAAAAGCGGCAAAACGTTGACAATGATGCCCTTGGCCAAAAAGGGCGTATGCGTTTTTTCCTGAATATATTCAGGAAAAAACACATACGCCCTTTTTGGCCAACCAAGCAACCTGGAAAGGCAAATCAGCGCTACAAAGATGTCTCGCTTCCCATCGGTCAAAAGGGCCATGCTGAAAAAAGTGTCAAAACCAGAAATGCAGGACAGGCCATGGAGAAATGGGAGCCTTGCTACACTGATGGGCGGGATGTAAATTGTCAACAGCCACTCTGGAGAAGTGTACGGTGAGTCTTGAAACGTCTAAAAAGCAAAGCTTAGAGAGCATAGGGCACTTCCACTCATGGGGGTATAAATTGGGAAAATTAAAAATCAGCAAGACACAAGCACCCCAAAGTTGAGGGCTGCTCTGTTGACAAGGACCTCCACTTCATTCCACCTTCAATATCCCAGGAAAGAGAAAAATGGATAAAGAAGTTGTGGTCCTTATGTACAATGGAATATCACTAAGCCATGAAATCAATGTCATAAGGCTAGTAGCAGCATGATGAGTGGATTTAGGTACGACGACTCTAAGTGAAATAAGTCACACAGAAAAGGACTCTTCTCATAAGGTATCACTTATAGAGGGAATGTAAAAACCGTTACACTTGAACTGAATTACAAAACAGAACAGAGTCACACATGCAGAAAACACACTATGGCTGCTTAACGGGAAAGGTGAGGTGGGGTGATACATAAAACAAGGGTTTCAAATTAGCTCAGATACCGTTCCATAAACCCAATATGTAATAGACAAGACCTACTCCTTGCTCAGAGAACTGGACTCAACACGCCCTATTCACCGCACAAGAATATATCTGACTAGTAATAATCTTAAAACCTATGTATTGATATCTCTCTGTTAGTGTGTCAAGTGGGTAAAAAGCGGCATAAACACAGCAGTGAAAAGCAGCTAAACCCCATTATAAAAATAAATTACTTTGAAAAACCCATGAAACAAAGACAGTGAAAGAGAGAGAAATTCTTACACAATGCGTTCAGGGGCTGTGATGCAACCTGGATTGACCATATCTAGACCCACAGCTGGATGAGACATAAGGGTGGACACTGTTGCGGCTGAGAGGTTTGGTGAGGTTGGGTGAGCAAATGCAGACCCTTTAAAGTAATACTGCATGGTACCCATCGCATGGGTCCCAAATCTCCTGGTTCAAGGGCATCTTCCTACATCGAAAACATGCATGAGATACCCAGAAGATGGTACACCGTGTGATGGGGAAAGGTTTCTAAAACGCACCTCATTTCTCATCTGCTTGTGCCCGGGTTCGCCATTCCAGCCACTTTACTAGCAATCTCCCTCCTTGGAGCATCAGCACCTTTAACCTCCTGTTCCGTACAGGTTGCAATTTGTACTGAGGATGAACGGGAAGACGTGGAACCAATGAAAGACTAGCTCTTGGTGTTGGGACAGGCACAGGTCACTCTATTTTCCCATCAGGAAGAAGAATTAACCACAGGCTCAGCCTGCCCCCCGGAACCAGAACAGGGCCTGAAGCCATTCTGCGCTTTTGCGGCCAGCTCCCTAAAAAGCGAGTTGTAAAATGGAGGTTCAGGGTACTGCAATTCACAAACCTGCAGACTTATAAATGATAACTCTCATCCACAAATATATTGAGGGAAGGCAAAGAAGAGGATTTGAAATCAAGGCAGAATTGCAGGAAACAGATTTCAGGAGGTAGATTCGAATCGCCTTTAAAGCACATGAAAAGCGGCAAAACGTTGACAATGATGCCCTTGGCCAAAAAGGGCGTATGCGTTTTTTCCTGAATATATTCAGGAAAAAACGCATACGCCCTTTTTGGCCAACCAAGCAACCTGGAAAGGCAAATCAGCGCTACAAAGATGTCTCGCTTCCCATCGGTCAAAAGGGCCATGCTGAAAAAAGTGTCAAAACCAGAAATGCAGGACAGGCCATGGAGAAATGGGAGCCTTGCTACACTGATGGGCGGGATGTAAATTGTCAACAGCCACTCTGGAGAAGTGTACGGTGAGTCCTGAAACGTCTAAAAAGCAAAGCTTAGAGAGCATAGGGCACTTCCACTCATGGGGGTATAAATTGGGAAAATTAAAAATCAGCAAGACACAAGCACCCCAAAGTTTAGGGCTGCTCTGTTGACAAGGACCTCCACTTCATTCCACCTTCAATATCCCAGGAAAGAGAAAAATGGATAAAGAAGTTGTGGTCCTTATGTACAATGGAATATCACTCAGCCATGAAATCAATGTCATAAGGCTAGTAGCAGCATGATGAGTGGATTTAGGTACGACGATTCTAAGTGAAATAAGTCACACAGAAAAGGACACTTCTCATAAGGTATCACTGATAGAGGGAATGTAAAAACCGTTACACTTGAACAGAATTACAAAACAGAACAGAGTCACACATGCAGAAAACACACTATGGCTGCTTAACGGGAAAGGTGAGGTGGGGTGATACATAAAAAAAGGGTTTCAAATTAGCTCAGATACCGTTCCATAAAACCAATATGTAATAGACAGGACCTACTCCTTGCTCAGAGAACTGGACTCAACACGCCCTATTCACCGCACAAGAATATATCTGACTAGTAATAATCTTAAAACCTATGTATTGATATCTCTCTGTTAGTGTGTCAATTGGGTGTAAAGCGGCATAAACACAGCAGTGAAAAGCAGCTAAACCCCATTATAAAAATAAATTACTTTGAAACACCCATGAAACAAAGACAGTGAAAGAGAGAGAAATTCTTACACAATGCGTTCAGGGGCTGTGATGCAACCTGGATTGACCATATCTAGACGCACAGCTGGATGAGACATAAGGGTGGACACTCTTGGGGCTGAGAGGTTTGGTGAGGTTGGGTGAGCAAACGCAGACCCTTTAAAGTAATACTGCGTGGTACCCATCGCATGGGTCCCAAATCTCCAGGTTCAAGGGCATCTTCCTACATCAAAAACATGCATGAGAAACCCAGAAGATGGTACACCGTGTGATGGGGAAAGGTTTCTAAAACGCACCTCATTTCTCATCTCCTTGTGCCCGGGTTCGCCATTCCAGCCACTTTACTAGCAAGCTCCCTACTTGGAGCATCAGCACCTTTAACCTCCTGTTCCGTACAGGTTGCAATTTGTCCTGAGGATAAACGGGAAGACGTGGAACCAACGAGAGACTAGCTCTTGGTGTTGGGACAGGCACAGGTCACTCTATTTTCCCATCAGAAAGAAGAATTAACCACAGGCTCAGCCTGCCCCCCGGAACCAGAACAGGGCCTGAAGCCATTCTGCGATTTTGCGGCCAGCTCCCATAAAAACGAGTTGTAAAATGGAGGTTCAGGGCACTGCAATTCACAAACCTGCAGAGTTATAAATGATAACTCTCGTCCACAAATATATTGAGGGAAGGCAAAGAAGAGGATTTGAAATCAAGGCAGAATTGCAGGAAACAGATTTCAGGAGGTAGATACGAATCGCCTTTAAAGCACATGAAAAGCGGCAAAACGTTGACAATGATGCCCTTGGCCAAAAAGGGCGTATGCGTTTTTTCCTGAATATATTCAGGAAAAAACGCATACGCCCTTTTTGGCCAACCAAGCAACCTGGAAAGGCAAATCAGCGCTACAAAGAAGTCTCGCTTCCCATCGGTCAAAAGGGCCATGCTGAAAAAAGTGTCAAAACCAGAAATGCAGGACAGGCCATGGAGAAATGGGAGCCTTGCTACACTGATGGGCGGGATGTAAATTGCCAAGAGCCACTCTGGAGAAGTGTCCGGTGAGTCCTGAAACATCTGAAAAACACAGCTTAGAGAGCATAGGGCACTTCCACTCATGGGGGTATAAATTGGGAAAATTAAAAATCAGCAAGACACAAGCACCCCAAAGTTTAGGGCTGCTCTCTTGACCAGGACCTCCACTTCATTCCACCTTAAATATCCCAGGAAAGAGAAAAATGGATAAAGAAGTTGTGGTCCTTATGTACAATGGAATATCACTAAGCCATGAAATCAATGTCATAAGGCTAGTAGCAGCATGATGAGTGGATTTAGGTACGACGACTCTAAGTGAAATAAGTCACACAGAAAAGGACTCTTCTCATAAGGTATCACTTATAGAGGGAATGTAAAAACCGTTACACTTGAACTGAATTACAAAACAGAACAGAGTCACACATGCAGAAAACACACTATGGCTGCTTAACGGGAAAGGTGAGGTGGGGTGATACATAAAACAAGGGTTTCAAATTAGCTCAGATACCGTTCCATAAACCCAATATGTAATAGACAAGACCTACTCCTTGCTCAGAGAACTGGACTCAACACGCCCTATTCACCGCACAAGAATATATCTGACTAGTAATAATCTTAAAACCTATGTATTGATATCTCTCTGTTAGTGTGTCAAGTGGGTAAAAAGCGGCATAAACACAGCAGTGAAAAGCAGCTAAACCCCATTATAAAAATAAATTACTTTGAAAAACCCATGAAACAAAGACAGTGAAAGAGAGAGAAATTCTTACACAATGCGTTCAGGGGCTGTGATGCAACCTGGATTGACCATATCTAGACCCACAGCTGGATGAGACATAAGGGTGGACACTGTTGCGGCTGAGAGGTTTGGTGAGGTTGGGTGAGCAAACGCAGACCCTTTAAAGTAATACTGCGTGGTACCCATCGCATGGGTCCCAAATCTCCTGGTTCAAGGGCATCTTCCTACATCGAAAACATGCATGAGATACCCAGAAGATGGTACACCGTGTGATGGGGAAAGGTTTCTAAAACGCACCTCATTTCTCATCTGCTTGTGCCCGGGTTCGCCATTCCAGCCACTTTACTAGCAATCTCCCTCCTTGGAGCATCAGCACCTTTAACCTCCTGTTCCGTACAGGTTGCAATTTGTACTGAGGATGAACGGGAAGACGTGGAACCAATGAAAGACTAGCTCTTGGTGTTGGGACAGGCACAGGTCACTCTATTTTCCCATCAGGAAGAAGAATTAACCACAGGCTCAGCCTGCCCCCCGGAACCAGAACAGGGCCTGAAGCCATTCTGCGCTTTTGCGGCCAGCTCCCTAAAAAGCGAGTTGTAAAATGGAGGTTCAGGGTACTGCAATTCACAAACCTGCAGACTTATAAATGATAACTCTCATCCACAAATATATTGAGGGAAGGCAAAGAAGAGGATTTGAAATCAAGGCAGAATTGCAGGAAACAGATTTCAGGAGGTAGATTCGAATCGCCTTTAAAGCACATGAAAAGCGGCAAAACGTTGACAATGATGCCCTTGGCCAAAAAGGGCGTATGCGTTTTTTCCTGAATATATTCAGGAAAAAACGCATACGCCCTTTTTGGCCAACCAAGCAACCTGGAAAGGCAAATCAGCGCTACAAAGATGTCTCGCTTCCCATCGGTCAAAAGGGCCATGCTGAAAAAAGTGTCAAAACCAGAAATGCAGGACAGGCCATGGAGAAATGGGAGCCTTGCTACACTGATGGGCGGGATGTAAATTGTCAACAGCCACTCTGGAGAAGTGTACGGTGAGTCCTGAAACGTCTAAAAAGCAAAGCTTAGAGAGCATAGGGCACTTCCACTCATGGGGGTATAAATTGGGAAAATTAAAAATCAGCAAGACACAAGCACCCCAAAGTTTAGGGCTGCTCTGTTGACAAGGACCTCCACTTCATTCCACCTTCAATATCCCAGGAAAGAGAAAAATGGATAAAGAAGTTGTGGTCCTTATGTACAATGGAATATCACTCAGCCATGAAATCAATGTCATAAGGCTAGTAGCAGCATGATGAGTGGATTTAGGTACGACGATTCTAAGTGAAATAAGTCACACAGAAAAGGACACTTCTCATAAGGTATCACTGATAGAGGGAATGTAAAAACCGTTACACTTGAACAGAATTACAAAACAGAACAGAGTCACACATGCAGAAAACACACTATGGCTGCTTAACGGGAAAGGTGAGGTGGGGTGATACATAAAAAAAGGGTTTCAAATTAGCTCAGATACCGTTCCATAAAACCAATATGTAATAGACAGGACCTACTCCTTGCTCAGAGAACTGGACTCAACACGCCCTATTCACCGCACAAGAATATATCTGACTAGTAATAATCTTAAAACCTATGTATTGATATCTCTCTGTTAGTGTGTCAATTGGGTGTAAAGCGGCATAAACACAGCAGTGAAAAGCAGCTAAACCCCATTATAAAAATAAATTACTTTGAAACACCCATGAAACAAAGACAGTGAAAGAGAGAGAAATTCTTACACAATGCGTTCAGGGGCTGTGATGCAACCTGGATTGACCATATCTAGACGCACAGCTGGATGAGACATAAGGGTGGACACTCTTGGGGCTGAGAGGTTTGGTGAGGTTGGGTGAGCAAACGCAGACCCTTTAAAGTAATACTGCGTGGTACCCATCGCATGGGTCCCAAATCTCCAGGTTCAAGGGCATCTTCCTACATCAAAAACATGCATGAGAAACCCAGAAGATGGTACACCGTGTGATGGGGAAAGGTTTCTAAAACGCACCTCATTTCTCATCTCCTTGTGCCCGGGTTCGCCATTCCAGCCACTTTACTAGCAAGCTCCCTACTTGGAGCATCAGCACCTTTAACCTCCTGTTCCGTACAGGTTGCAATTTGTCCTGAGGATAAACGGGAAGACGTGGAACCAACGAGAGACTAGCTCTTGGTGTTGGGACAGGCACAGGTCACTCTATTTTCCCATCAGAAAGAAGAATTAACCACAGGCTCAGCCTGCCCCCCGGAACCAGAACAGGGCCTGAAGCCATTCTGCGATTTTGCGGCCAGCTCCCATAAAAACGAGTTGTAAAATGGAGGTTCAGGGCACTGCAATTCACAAACCTGCAGAGTTATAAATGATAACTC
Source organism: Balaenoptera borealis (assembly GCF_965194805.1). NCBI lineage: Eukaryota > Metazoa > Chordata > Mammalia > Artiodactyla > Balaenopteridae > Balaenoptera > Balaenoptera borealis. The sequence goes on along the minus strand of NW_028123565.1, from coordinate 272,376 downwards.
TCGTCCACAAATATATTGAGGGAAGGCAAAGAAGAGGATTTGAAATCAAGGCAGAATTGCAGGAAACAGATTTCAGGAGGTAGATACGAATCGCCTTTAAAGCACATGAAAAGCGGCAAAACGTTGACAATGATGCCCTTGGCCAAAAAGGGCGTATGCGTTTTTTCCTGAATATATTCAGGAAAAAACGCATACGCCCTTTTTGGCCAACCAAGCAACCTGGAAAGGCAAATCAGCGCTACAAAGAAGTCTCGCTTCCCATCGGTCAAAAGGGCCATGCTGAAAAAAGTGTCAAAACCAGAAATGCAGGACAGGCCATGGAGAAATGGGAGCCTTGCTACACTGATGGGCGGGATGTAAATTGCCAAGAGCCACTCTGGAGAAGTGTCCGGTGAGTCCTGAAACATCTGAAAAACACAGCTTAGAGAGCATAGGGCACTTCCACTCATGGGGGTATAAATTGGGAAAATTAAAAATCAGCAAGACACAAGCACCCCAAAGTTTAGGGCTGCTCTCTTGACCAGGACCTCCACTTCATTCCACCTTAAATATCCCAGGAAAGAGAAAAATGGATAAAGAAGTTGTGGTCCTTATGTACAATGGAATATCACTAAGCCATGAAATCAATGTCATAAGGCTAGTAGCAGCATGATGAGTGGATTTAGGTACGACGACTCTAAGTGAAATAAGTCACACAGAAAAGGACTCTTCTCATAAGGTATCACTTATAGAGGGAATGTAAAAACCGTTACACTTGAACTGAATTACAAAACAGAACAGAGTCACACATGCAGAAAACACACTATGGCTGCTTAACGGGAAAGGTGAGGTGGGGTGATACATAAAACAAGGGTTTCAAATTAGCTCAGATACCGTTCCATAAACCCAATATGTAATAGACAAGACCTACTCCTTGCTCAGAGAACTGGACTCAACACGCCCTATTCACCGCACAAGAATATATCTGACTAGTAATAATCTTAAAACCTATGTATTGATATCTCTCTGTTAGTGTGTCAAGTGGGTAAAAAGCGGCATAAACACAGCAGTGAAAAGCAGCTAAACCCCATTATAAAAATAAATTACTTTGAAAAACCCATGAAACAAAGACAGTGAAAGAGAGAGAAATTCTTACACAATGCGTTCAGGGGCTGTGATGCAACCTGGATTGACCATATCTAGACCCACAGCTGGATGAGACATAAGGGTGGACACTGTTGCGGCTGAGAGGTTTGGTGAGGTTGGGTGAGCAATCGCAGACCCTTTAAAGTAATACTGCGTGGTACCCATCGCATGGGTCCCAAATCTCCTGGTTCAAGGGCATCTTCCTACATCGAAAACATGCATGAGATACCCAGAAGATGGTACACCGTGTGATGGGGAAAGGTTTCTAAAACGCACCTCATTTCTCATCTGCTTGTGCCCGGGTTCGCCATTCCAGCCACTTTACTAGCAATCTCCCTCCTTGGAGCATCAGCACCTTTAACCTCCTGTTCCGTACAGGTTGCAATTTGTACTGAGGATGAACGGGAAGACGTGGAACCAATGAAAGACTAGCTCTTGGTGTTGGGACAGGCACAGGTCACTCTATTTTCCCATCAGGAAGAAGAATTAACCACAGGCTCAGCCTGCCCCCCGGAACCAGAACAGGGCCTGAAGCCATCCTGCGCTTTTGCGGCCAGCTCCCTAAAAAGCGAGTTGTAAAATGGAGGTTCAGGGTACTGCAATTCACAAACCTGCAGACTTATAAATGATAACTCTCATCCACAAATATATTGAGGGAAGGCAAAGAAGAGGATTTGAAATCAAGGCAGAATTGCAGGAAACAGATTTCAGGAGGTAGATTCGAATCGCCTTTAAAGCACATGAAAAGCGGCAAAACGTTGACAATGATGCCCTTGGCCAAAAAGGGCGTATGCGTTTTTTCCTGAATATATTCAGGAAAAAACGCATACGCCCTTTTTGGCCAACCAAGCAACCTGGAAAGGCAAATCAGCGCTACAAAGATGTCTCGCTTCCCATCGGTCAAAAGGGCCATGCTGAAAAAAGTGTCAAAACCAGAAATGCAGGACAGGCCATGGAGAAATGGGAGCCTTGCTACACTGATGGGCGGGATGTAAATTGTCTACAGCCACTCTGGAGAAGTGTACGGTGAGTCCTGAAACGTCTAAAAAGCAAAGCTTAGAGAGCATAGGGCACTTCCACTCATGGGGGTATAAATTGGGAAAATTAAAAATCAGCAAGACACAAGCACCCCAAAGTTTAGGGCTGCTCTGTTGACAAGGACCTCCACTTCATTCCACCTTCAATATCCCAGGAAAGAGAAAAATGGATAAAGAAGTTGTGGTCCTTATGTACAATGGAATATCACTCAGCCATGAAATCAATGTCATAAGGCTAGTAGCAGCATGATGAGTGGATTTAGGTACGACGATTCTAAGTGAAATAAGTCACACAGAAAAGGACACTTCTCATAAGGTATCACTGATAGAGGGAATGTAAAAACCGTTACACTTGAACTGAATTACAAAACAGAACAGAGTCACACATGCAGAAAACACACTATGGCTGCTTAACGGGAAAGGTGAGGTGGGGTGATACATAAAACAAGGGTTTCAATTTAGCTCAGATACCGTTCCATAAACCCAATATGTAATAGACAAGACCTACTCCTTGCTCAGAGAACTGGACTCAACACGCCCTATTCACCGCACAAGAATATATCTGACTAGTAATAATCTTAAAACCTATGTATTGATATCTCTCTGTTAGTGTGTCAAGTGGGTGTAAAGCGGCATAAACACAGCAGTGAAAAGCAGCTAAACCCCATTATAAAAATAAATTACTTTGAAAAACCCATGAAACAAAGACAGTGAAAGAGAGAGAAATTCTTACACAATGCGTTCAGGGGCTGTGATGCAACCTGGATTGACCATATCTAGACCCACAGCTGGATGAGACATAAGGGTGGACACTGTTGCGGCTGAGAGGTTTGGTGAGGTTGGGTGAGCAAACGCAGACCCTTTAAAGTAATACTGCGTGGTACCCATCGCATGGGTCCCAAATCTCCAGGTTCAAGGTCATCTTCCTACATCGTAAACATGCATGAGATACCCAGAAGATGGTACACCATGTGATGGGGAAAGGTTTCTAAAACGCACCATATTTCTCATCTGCCTGTGCCCGGGTTCGCCATTCCAGCCACTTTACTAGCAATCTCCCTCCTTGGAGCATCAGCACCTTTAACCTCCTGTTCCGTACAGGTTGCAATTTGTACTGAGGATGAACGGGAAGACGTGGAACCAATGAAAGACTAGCTCTTGGTGTTGGGACAGGCACAGGTCACTCTATTTTCCCATCAGGAAGAAGAATTAACCACAGGCTCAGCCTGCCCCCCGGAACCAGAACAGGGCCTGAAGCCATCCTGCGCTTTTGCGGCCAGCTCCCTAAAAAGCGAGTTGGAAAATGGAGGTTCAGAGCACTGCAATTCACAAACCTGCAGAGTTATAAATGATAACTCTCATCCACAAATATATTGAGGGAAGGCAAAGAAGAGGATTTGAAATCAAGGCAGAATTGCAGGAATCAGATTTCAGGAGGTAGATTCGAATCGCCTTTAAAGCACATGAAAAGCGGCAAAACGTTGACAATGATGCCCTTGGCCAAAAAGGGCGTATGCGTTTTTTCCTGAATATATTCAGGAAAAAACGCATACGCCCTTTTTGGCCAACCAAGCAACCTGGAAAGGCAAATCAGCGCTACAAAGATGTCTCGCTTCCCATCGGTCAAAAGGGCCATGCGGAAAAAAGTGTCAAAACCAGAAATGCAGGACAGGCCATGGAGAAATGGGAGCCTTGCTACACTGATAGGCGGGATGTAAATTGTCAACAGCCACTCTGGAGAAGTGTACAGTGAGTCCTGAAACGTCTAAAAAGCAAAGCTTAGAGAGAATAGGGCACTTCCACTCATGGGGGTATAAATAGGGAAAATTAAAAATCAGCAAGACACAAGCACCCCAAAGTTTAGGGCTGCTCTGTTGACAAGGACCTCCACTTCATTCCACCTTCAATATCCCAGGAAAGACAAAAATGGATAAAGAAGTTGTGGTCCTTATGTACAATGGAATATCACTCAGCCGTGAAATCAATGTCATAAGGGTAGTAGCAGCATGATGAGTGGATTTAGGTACGACGACTCTAAGTGAAATAAGTCACACAGAAAAGGACACTTCTCATAAGGTATCACTTATAGAGGGAATGTAAAAACCGTTACACTTGAACTGAATTACAAAACAGAACAGAGTCACACATGCAGAAAACACACTATGGCTGCTTAACGGGAAACGTGAGGTGGGGTGATACATAAAACAAGGGTTTCAAATTAGCTCAGATACCGTTCCATAAAACCAATATGTAATAGACAAGTCCTACTGCTTGCTCAGAGAACTGGACTCAACACGCCCTATTCACCGCACAAGAATATATCTGTCTAGTAATAATCTTAAAACCTATGTATTGATATCTCTCTGTTAGTGTGTCAAGTGGGTGTAAAGCGGCATAAACACAGCAGTGAAAAGCAGCTAAACCCCATTATAAAAATAAATTACTTTGAAAAACCCATGAAACAAAGACAGTGAAAGAGATAGAAATTCTTACACAATGCGTTCACGGGCTGTGACGCAACCTGGATTGACCATATCTAGACCCACAGCTGGATGAGACATAAGGGTGGACACTCTTGGGGCTGAGAGGTTTGGTGAGGTTGGGTGAGCAAACGCAGTCCCTTTAAAGTAATACTGCGTGGTACCCATCGCATGGGTCCCAAATCTCCAGGTTCAAGGGCATCTTCCTACATCGAAAACATGCATGAGAAACCCAGAAGATGGTACACTGTGTGATGTGGAAAGGTTTCTAAAACGCACCTCATTTCTCATCTCCTTGTGCCCGGGTTCGCTATTCCAGCCGCTTTACTAGCAATCTACCTACTTGGAGCATCAGCACTTTTAACCTCCTGTTCCGTACAGGTTGCAATTTGTCCTGAGGATGAACGGGAAGACGTGGAACCAATGAGAGACTAGCTCTTGGTGTTGGGACAGGCACAGGTCACTCTATTTTCCCATCAGGAAGAAGAATTAACCACAGGCTCAGCCTGCCACCCGGAACCAGAACAGGGCCTGAAGCCATCCTGCGCTATTGCGGCCAGCTCCCTAAAAAGCGAGTTGTAAAATGGAGGTTCAGGGCACTGCAATTCACAAACCTGCAGACTTATAAATGATAACTCTCGTCCACAAATATATTGAGGGAAGGCAAAGAAGAGGATTTGAAATCAAGGCAGAATTGCAGGAAACAGATTTCAGGAGGTAGATTCGAATCGCCTTTAAAGCACATGAAAAGCGGCAAAACGTTGACAATGATGCCCTTGGCCAAAAAGGGCGTATGCGTTTTTTCCTGAATATATTCAGGAAAAAACGCATACGCCCTTTTTGGCCAACCAAGCAACCTGGAAAGGCAAATCAGCGCTACAAAGATGTCTCGCTTCCCATCGGTTAAAAAGGCCATGCTGAAAAAAGTGTCAAAATCAGAAATGCAAGACAGGCCATGGAGAAATGGGAGCCTTGCTACGCTGATGGGCGGGATGTAAATTGCCAACAGCCACTCTGGAGAAGCGTACAGTGAGTCCTGAAACATCTAAAAAACAAAGCTTAGAGAGCATAGGGCACTTCCACTCATGGGGTTATAAATTGGGAAAATGAAAAATCAGCAAGACACAAGCACCCCAAAGTTTAGGGCTGCTCTGTTGACAAGGACCTCCACTTCATTCCACCTTCAATATCCCAGGAAAGAGAAAAATGGATAAGGAGGTTGTGGTCCATATGTACAATGGAATATCACTCAGCCATGAAATCAATGTCATAAGGCTAGTAGCAGCATGATGAGTGGATTTAGGTACGACGATTCTAAGTGAAATAAGTCACACAGAAAAGGACACTTCTCATAAGGTATCACTGATAGAGGGAATGTAAAAACCGTTACACTTGAACTGAATTACAAAACAGAACAGAGTCACACATGCAGAAAACACACTATGGCTGCTTAACGGGAAAGGTGAGGTGGGGTGATACATAAAACAAGGGTTTCAATTTAGCTCAGATACCGTTCCATAAACCCAATATGTAATAGACAAGACCTACTCCTTGCTCAGAGAACTGGACTCAACACGCCCTATTCACCGCACAAGAATATATCTGACTAGTAATAATCTTAAAACCTATGTATTGATATCTCTCTGTTAGTGTGTCAATTGGGTGTAAAGCGGCATAAACACAGCAGTGAAAAGCAGCTAAACCCCATTATAAAAATAAATTACTTTGAAAAACCCATGAAACAAAGACAGTGAAAGAGAGAGAAATTCTTACACAATGCGTTCAGGGGCTGTGATGCAACCTGGATTGACCATATCTAGACCCACAGCTGGATGAGACATAAGGGTGGACACTGTTGCGGCTGAGAGGTTTGGTGAGGTTGGGTGAGCAAACGCAGACCCTTTAAAGTAATACTGCGTGGTACCCATCACATGGGTCCCAAATCTCCAGGTTCAAGGGCATCTTCCTACATCGAAAACATGCATGAGATACCCAGAAGATGGTACACCGTGTGATGGGGAAAGGTTTCTAAAACGCACCTCATTTCTCATCTGCTTGTGCCCGGGTTCGCCATTCCAGCCACTTTACTAGCAATCTCCCTCCTTGGAGCATCAGCACCTTTAACCTCCTGTTCCGTACAGGTTGCAATTTGTACTGAGGATGAACGGGAAGACGTGGAACCAATGAAAGACTAGCTCTTGGTGTTGGGACAGGCACAGGTCACTCTATTTTCCCATCAGGAAGAAGAATTAACCACAGGCTCAGCCTGCCCCCCGGAACCAGAACAGGGCCTGAAGCCATCCTGCGCTTTTGCGGCCAGCTCCCTAAAAAGCGAGTTGTAAAATGGAGGTTCAGGGCACTGCAATTCACAAACCTGCAGACTTATAAATGATAACTCTCATCCACAAATATATTGAGGGAAGGCAAAGAAGAGGATTTGAAATCAAGGCAGAATTGCAGGAAACAGATTTCAGGAGGTAGATTCGAATCGCCTTTAAAGCACATGAAAAGCGGCAAAACGTTGACAATGATGCCCTTGGCCAAAAAGGGCGTATGCGTTTTTTCCTGAATATATTCAGGAAAAAACACATACGCCCTTTTTGGCCAACCAAGCAACCTGGAAAGGCAAATCAGCGCTACAAAGATGTCTCGCTTCCCATCGGTCAAAAGGGCCATGCTGAAAAAAGTGTCAAAACCAGAAATGCAGGACAGGCCATGGAGAAATGGGAGCCTTGCTACACTGATGGGCGGGATGTAAATTGTCAACAGCCACTCTGGAGAAGTGTACGGTGAGTCTTGAAACGTCTAAAAAGCAAAGCTTAGAGAGCATAGGGCACTTCCACTCATGGGGGTATAAATTGGGAAAATTAAAAATCAGCAAGACACAAGCACCCCAAAGTTGAGGGCTGCTCTGTTGACAAGGACCTCCACTTCATTCCACCTTCAATATCCCAGGAAAGAGAAAAATGGATAAAGAAGTTGTGGTCCTTATGTACAATGGAATATCACTAAGCCATGAAATCAATGTCATAAGGCTAGTAGCAGCATGATGAGTGGATTTAGGTACGACGACTCTAAGTGAAATAAGTCACACAGAAAAGGACTCTTCTCATAAGGTATCACTTATAGAGGGAATGTAAAAACCGTTACACTTGAACTGAATTACAAAACAGAACAGAGTCACACATGCAGAAAACACACTATGGCTGCTTAACGGGAAAGGTGAGGTGGGGTGATACATAAAACAAGGGTTTCAAATTAGCTCAGATACCGTTCCATAAACCCAATATGTAATAGACAAGACCTACTCCTTGCTCAGAGAACTGGACTCAACACGCCCTATTCACCGCACAAGAATATATCTGACTAGTAATAATCTTAAAACCTATGTATTGATATCTCTCTGTTAGTGTGTCAAGTGGGTAAAAAGCGGCATAAACACAGCAGTGAAAAGCAGCTAAACCCCATTATAAAAATAAATTACTTTGAAAAACCCATGAAACAAAGACAGTGAAAGAGAGAGAAATTCTTACACAATGCGTTCAGGGGCTGTGATGCAACCTGGATTGACCATATCTAGACCCACAGCTGGATGAGACATAAGGGTGGACACTGTTGCGGCTGAGAGGTTTGGTGAGGTTGGGTGAGCAAACGCAGACCCTTTAAAGTAATACTGCGTGGTACCCATCGCATGGGTCCCAAATCTCCTGGTTCAAGGGCATCTTCCTACATCGAAAACATGCATGAGATACCCAGAAGATGGTACACCGTGTGATGGGGAAAGGTTTCTAAAACGCACCTCATTTCTCATCTGCTTGTGCCCGGGTTCGCCATTCCAGCCACTTTACTAGCAATCTCCCTCCTTGGAGCATCAGCACCTTTAACCTCCTGTTCCGTACAGGTTGCAATTTGTACTGAGGATGAACGGGAAGACGTGGAACCAATGAAAGACTAGCTCTTGGTGTTGGGACAGGCACAGGTCACTCTATTTTCCCATCAGGAAGAAGAATTAACCACAGGCTCAGCCTGCCCCCCGGAACCAGAACAGGGCCTGAAGCCATTCTGCGCTTTTGCGGCCAGCTCCCTAAAAAGCGAGTTGTAAAATGGAGGTTCAGGGTACTGCAATTCACAAACCTGCAGACTTATAAATGATAACTCTCATCCACAAATATATTGAGGGAAGGCAAAGAAGAGGATTTGAAATCAAGGCAGAATTGCAGGAAACAGATTTCAGGAGGTAGATTCGAATCGCCTTTAAAGCACATGAAAAGCGGCAAAACGTTGACAATGATGCCCTTGGCCAAAAAGGGCGTATGCGTTTTTTCCTGAATATATTCAGGAAAAAACGCATACGCCCTTTTTGGCCAACCAAGCAACCTGGAAAGGCAAATCAGCGCTACAAAGATGTCTCGCTTCCCATCGGTCAAAAGGGCCATGCTGAAAAAAGTGTCAAAACCAGAAATGCAGGACAGGCCATGGAGAAATGGGAGCCTTGCTACACTGATGGGCGGGATGTAAATTGTCAACAGCCACTCTGGAGAAGTGTACGGTGAGTCCTGAAACGTCTAAAAAGCAAAGCTTAGAGAGCATAGGGCACTTCCACTCATGGGGGTATAAATTGGGAAAATTAAAAATCAGCAAGACACAAGCACCCCAAAGTTTAGGGCTGCTCTGTTGACAAGGACCTCCACTTCATTCCACCTTCAATATCCCAGGAAAGAGAAAAATGGATAAAGAAGTTGTGGTCCTTATGTACAATGGAATATCACTCAGCCATGAAATCAATGTCATAAGGCTAGTAGCAGCATGATGAGTGGATTTAGGTACGACGATTCTAAGTGAAATAAGTCACACAGAAAAGGACACTTCTCATAAGGTATCACTGATAGAGGGAATGTAAAAACCGTTACACTTGAACAGAATTACAAAACAGAACAGAGTCACACATGCAGAAAACACACTATGGCTGCTTAACGGGAAAGGTGAGGTGGGGTGATACATAAAAAAAGGGTTTCAAATTAGCTCAGATACCGTTCCATAAAACCAATATGTAATAGACAGGACCTACTCCTTGCTCAGAGAACTGGACTCAACACGCCCTATTCACCGCACAAGAATATATCTGACTAGTAATAATCTTAAAACCTATGTATTGATATCTCTCTGTTAGTGTGTCAATTGGGTGTAAAGCGGCATAAACACAGCAGTGAAAAGCAGCTAAACCCCATTATAAAAATAAATTACTTTGAAACACCCATGAAACAAAGACAGTGAAAGAGAGAGAAATTCTTACACAATGCGTTCAGGGGCTGTGATGCAACCTGGATTGACCATATCTAGACGCACAGCTGGATGAGACATAAGGGTGGACACTCTTGGGGCTGAGAGGTTTGGTGAGGTTGGGTGAGCAAACGCAGACCCTTTAAAGTAATACTGCGTGGTACCCATCGCATGGGTCCCAAATCTCCAGGTTCAAGGGCATCTTCCTACATCAAAAACATGCATGAGAAACCCAGAAGATGGTACACCGTGTGATGGGGAAAGGTTTCTAAAACGCACCTCATTTCTCATCTCCTTGTGCCCGGGTTCGCCATTCCAGCCACTTTACTAGCAAGCTCCCTACTTGGAGCATCAGCACCTTTAACCTCCTGTTCCGTACAGGTTGCAATTTGTCCTGAGGATAAACGGGAAGACGTGGAACCAACGAGAGACTAGCTCTTGGTGTTGGGACAGGCACAGGTCACTTTATTTTCCCATCAGAAAGAAGAATTAACCACAGGCTCAGCCTGCCCCCCGGAACCAGAACAGGGCCTGAAGCCATTCTGCGATTTTGCGGCCAGCTCCCATAAAAACGAGTTGTAAAATGGAGGTTCAGGGCACTGCAATTCACAAACCTGCAGAGTTATAAATGATAACTCTCGTCCACAAATATATTGAGGGAAGGCAAAGAAGAGGATTTGAAATCAAGGCAGAATTGCAGGAAACAGATTTCAGCAGGTAGATACGAATCGCCTTTAAAGCACATGAAAAGCGGCAAAACGTTGACAATGATGCCCTTGGCCAAAAAGGGCGTATGCGTTTTTTCCTGAATATATTCAGGAAAAAACGCATACGCCCTTTTTGGCCAACCAAGCAACCTGGAAAGGCAAATCAGCGCTACAAAGAAGTCTCGCTTCCCATCGGTCAAAAGGGCCATGCTGAAAAAAGTGTCAAAACCAGAAATGCAGGACAGGCCATGGAGAAATGGGAGCCTTGCTACACTGATGGGCGGGATGTAAATTGCCAAGAGCCACTCTGGAGAAGTGTCCGGTGAGTCCTGAAACATCTGAAAAACACAGCTTAGAGAGCATAGGGCACTTCCACTCATGGGGGTATAAATTGGGAAAATTAAAAATCAGCAAGACACAAGCACCCCAAAGTTTAGGGCTGCTCTCTTGACCAGGACCTCCACTTCATTCCACCTTAAATATCCCAGGAAAGAGAAAAATGGATAAAGAAGTTGTGGTCCTTATGTACAATGGAATATCACTAAGCCATGAAATCAATGTCATAAGGCTAGTAGCAGCATGATGAGTGGATTTAGGTACGACGACTCTAAGTGAAATAAGTCACACAGAAAAGGACTCTTCTCATAAGGTATCACTTATAGAGGGAATGTAAAAACCGTTACACTTGAACTGAATTACAAAACAGAACAGAGTCACACATGCAGAAAACACACTATGGCTGCTTAACGGGAAAGGTGAGGTGGGGTGATACATAAAACAAGGGTTTCAAATTAGCTCAGATACCGTTCCATAAACCCAATATGTAATAGACAAGACCTACTCCTTGCTCAGAGAACTGGACTCAACACGCCCTATTCACCGCACAAGAATATATCTGACTAGTAATAATCTTAAAACCTATGTATTGATATCTCTCTGTTAGTGTGTCAAGTGGGTAAAAAGCGGCATAAACACAGCAGTGAAAAGCAGCTAAACCCCATTATAAAAATAAATTACTTTGAAAAACCCATGAAACAAAGACAGTGAAAGAGAGAGAAATTCTTACACAATGCGTTCAGGGGCTGTGATGCAACCTGGATTGACCATATCTAGACCCACAGCTGGATGAGACATAAGGGTGGACACTGTTGCGGCTGAGAGGTTTGGTGAGGTTGGGTGAGCAAACGCAGACCCTTTAAAGTAATACTGCGTGGTACCCATCGCATGGGTCCCAAATCTCCAGGTTCAAGGTCATCTTCCTACATCGTAAACATGCATGAGATACCCAGAAGATGGTACACCGTATGATGTGGAAAGGTTTCTAAAACGCACCTCATTTCTCTTCTCCTTGTGCCCGGGTTCGACATTCCAGCCGCTTTACTAGCAATCTCCCTACTTGGAGCATCAGCACCTTTAACCTCCTGTTCCGTACAGGTTGCAATTTGTCCTGAGGATGAACGGGAAGACGTGGAACCAATGAAAGACTAGCTCTTGGTGTTGGGACAGGCACAGGTCACTCTATTTTCCCATCAGGAAGAAGAATTAACCACAGGCTCAGCCTGCCCCCCGGAACCAGAACAGGGCCTGAAGCCATCCTGCGCTTTTGCGGCCAGCTCCCTAAAAAGCGAGTTGTAAAATGGAGGTTCAGGGCACTGCAATTCACAAACCTGCAGACTTATAAATGATAACTCTCATCCACAAATATATTGAGGGAAGGCAAAGAAGAGGATTTGAAATCAAGGCAGAATTGCAGGAAACAGATTTCAGGAGGTAGATTCGAATCGCCTTTAAAGCACATGAAAAGCGGCAAAACGTTGACAATGATGCCCTTGGCCAAAAAGGGCGTATGCGTTTTTTCCTGAATATATTCAGGAAAAAACGCATACGCCCTTTTTGGCCAACCAAGCAACCTGGAAAGGCAAATCAGCGCTACAAAGATGTCTCGCTTCCCATCGGTCAAAAGGGCCATGCTGAAAAAAGTGTCAAAACCAGAAATGCAGGACAGGCCATGGAGAAATGGGAGCCTTGCTACACTGATGGGCGGGATGTAAATTGTCAACAGCCACTCTGGAGAAGTGTACGGTGAGTCTTGAAACGTCTAAAAAGCAAAGCTTAGAGAGCATAGGGCACTTCCACTCATGGGGGTATAAATTGGGAAAATTAAAAATCAGCAAGACACAAGCACCCCAAAGTTGAGGGCTGCTCTGTTGACAAGGACCTCCACTTCATTCCACCTTCAATATCCCAGGAAAGAGAAAAATGGATAAAGAAGTTGTGGTCCTTATGTACAATGGAATATCACTAAGCCATGAAATCAATGTCATAAGGCTAGTAGCAGCATGATGAGTGGATTTAGGTACGACGACTCTAAGTGAAATAAGTCACACAGAAAAGGACTCTTCTCATAAGGTATCACTTATAGAGGGAATGTAAAAACCGTTACACTTGAACTGAATTACAAAACAGAACAGAGTCACACATGCAGAAAACACACTATGGCTGCTTAACGGGAAAGGTGAGGTGGGGTGATACATAAAACAAGGGTTTCAAATTAGCTCAGATACCGTTCCATAAACCCAATATGTAATAGACAAGACCTACTCCTTGCTCAGAGAACTGGACTCAACACGCCCTATTCACCGCACAAGAATATATCTGACTAGTAATAATCTTAAAACCTATGTATTGATATCTCTCTGTTAGTGTGTCAAGTGGGTAAAAAGCGGCATAAACACAGCAGTGAAAAGCAGCTAAACCCCATTATAAAAATAAATTACTTTGAAAAACCCATGAAACAAAGACAGTGAAAGAGAGAGAAATTCTTACACAATGCGTTCAGGGGCTGTGATGCAACCTGGATTGACCATATCTAGACCCACAGCTGGATGAGACATAAGGGTGGACACTGTTGCGGCTGAGAGGTTTGGTGAGGTTGGGTGAGCAAACGCAGACCCTTTAAAGTAATACTGCGTGGTACCCATCGCATGGGTCCCAAATCTCCTGGTTCAAGGGCATCTTCCTACATCGAAAACATGCATGAGATACCCAGAAGATGGTACACCGTGTGATGGGGAAAGGTTTCTAAAACGCACCTCATTTCTCATCTGCTTGTGCCCGGGTTCGCCATTCCAGCCACTTTACTAGCAATCTCCCTCCTTGGAGCATCAGCACCTTTAACCTCCTGTTCCGTACAGGTTGCAATTTGTACTGAGGATGAACGGGAAGACGTGGAACCAATGAAAGACTAGCTCTTGGTGTTGGGACAGGCACAGGTCACTCTATTTTCCCATCAGGAAGAAGAATTAACCACAGGCTCAGCCTGCCCCCCGGAACCAGAACAGGGCCTGAAGCCATTCTGCGCTTTTGCGGCCAGCTCCCTAAAAAGCGAGTTGTAAAATGGAGGTTCAGGGTACTGCAATTCACAAACCTGCAGACTTATAAATGATAACTCTCATCCACAAATATATTGAGGGAAGGCAAAGAAGAGGATTTGAAATCAAGGCAGAATTGCAGGAAACAGATTTCAGGAGGTAGATTCGAATCGCCTTTAAAGCACATGAAAAGCGGCAAAACGTTGACAATGATGCCCTTGGCCAAAAAGGGCGTATGCGTTTTTTCCTGAATATATTCAGGAAAAAACGCATACGCCCTTTTTGGCCAACCAAGCAACCTGGAAAGGCAAATCAGCGCTACAAAGATGTCTCGCTTCCCATCGGTCAAAAGGGCCATGCTGAAAAAAGTGTCAAAACCAGAAATGCAGGACAGGCCATGGAGAAATGGGAGCCTTGCTACACTGATGGGCGGGATGTAAATTGTCAACAGCCACTCTGGAGAAGTGTACAGTGAGTCCTGAAACGTCTAAAAAGCAAAGCTTAGAGAGCATAGGGCACTTCCACTCATGGGGGTATAAATTGGGAAAATTAAAAATCAGCAAGACACAAGCACCCCAAAGTTTAGGGCTGCTCTGTTGACAAGGACCTCCACTTCATTCCACCTTCAATATCCCAGGAAAGAGAAAAATGGATAAAGAAGTTGTGGTCCTTATGTACAATGGAATATCACTCAGCCATGAAATCAATGTCATAAGGCTAGTAGCAGCATGATGAGTGGATTTAGGTACGACGATTCTAAGTGAAATAAGTCACACAGAAAAGGACACTTCTCATAAGGTATCACTGATAGAGGGAATGTAAAAACCGTTACACTTGAACAGAATTACAAAACAGAACAGAGTCACACATGCAGAAAACACACTATGGCTGCTTAACGGGAAAGGTGAGGTGGGGTGATACATAAAAAAAGGGTTTCAAATTAGCTCAGATACCGTTCCATAAAACCAATATGTAATAGACAGGACCTACTCCTTGCTCAGAGAACTGGACTCAACACGCCCTATTCACCGCACAAGAATATATCTGACTAGTAATAATCTTAAAACCTATGTATTGATATCTCTCTGTTAGTGTGTCAATTGGGTGTAAAGCGGCATAAACACAGCAGTGAAAAGCAGCTAAACCCCATTATAAAAATAAATTACTTTGAAACACCCATGAAACAAAGACAGTGAAAGAGAGAGAAATTCTTACACAATGCGTTCAGGGGCTGTGATGCAACCTGGATTGACCATATCTAGACGCACAGCTGGATGAGACATAAGGGTGGACACTCTTGGGGCTGAGAGGTTTGGTGAGGTTGGGTGAGCAAACGCAGACCCTTTAAAGTAATACTGCGTGGTACCCATCGCATGGGTCCCAAATCTCCAGGTTCAAGGGCATCTTCCTACATCAAAAACATGCATGAGAAACCCAGAAGATGGTACACCGTGTGATGGGGAAAGGTTTCTAAAACGCACCTCATTTCTCATCTCCTTGTGCCCGGGTTCGCCATTCCAGCCACTTTACTAGCAAGCTCCCTACTTGGAGCATCAGCACCTTTAACCTCCTGTTCCGTACAGGTTGCAATTTGTCCTGAGGATAAACGGGAAGACGTGGAACCAACGAGAGACTAGCTCTTGGTGTTGGGACAGGCACAGGTCACTCTATTTTCCCATCAGAAAGAAGAATTAACCACAGGCTCAGCCTGCCCCCCGGAACCAGAACAGGGCCTGAAGCCATTCTGCGATTTTGCGGCCAGCTCCCATAAAAACGAGTTGTAAAATGGAGGTTCAGGGCACTGCAATTCACAAACCTGCAGAGTTATAAATGATAACTGTCGTCCACAAATATATTGAGGGAAGGCAAAGAAGAGGATTTGAAATCAAGGCAGAATTGCAGGAAACAGATTTCAGGAGGTAGATACGAATCGCCTTTAAAGCACATGAAAAGCGGCAAAACGTTGACAATGATGCCCTTGGCCAAAAAGGGCGTATGCGTTTTTTCCTGAATATATTCAGGAAAAAACGCATACGCCCTTTTTGGCCAACCAAGCAACCTGGAAAGGCAAATCAGCGCTACAAAGAAGTCTCGCTTCCCATCGGTCAAAAGGGCCATGCTGAAAAAAGTGTCAAAACCAGAAATGCAGGACAGGCCATGGAGAAATGGGAGCCTTGCTACACTGATGGGCGGGATGTAAATTGCCAAGAGCCACTCTGGAGAAGTGTCCGGTGAGTCCTGAAACATCTGAAAAACACAGCTTAGAGAGCATAGGGCACTTCCACTCATGGGGGTATAAATTGGGAAAATTAAAAATCAGCAAGACACAAGCACCCCAAAGTTTAGGGCTGCTCTCTTGACCAGGACCTCCACTTCATTCCACCTTAAATATCCCAGGAAAGAGAAAAATGGATAAAGAAGTTGTGGTCCTTATGTACAATGGAATATCACTAAGCCATGAAATCAATGTCATAAGGCTAGTAGCAGCATGATGAGTGGATTTAGGTACGACGACTCTAAGTGAAATAAGTCACACAGAAAAGGACTCTTCTCATAAGGTATCACTTATAGAGGGAATGTAAAAACCGTTACACTTGAACTGAATTACAAAACAGAACAGAGTCACACATGCAGAAAACACACTATGGCTGCTTAACGGGAAAGGTGAGGTGGGGTGATACATAAAACAAGGGTTTCAAATTAGCTCATATACCGTTCCATAAACCCAATATGTAATAGACAAGACCTACACCTTGCTCAGAGAACTGGACTCAACACGCCCTATTCACCGCACAAGAATATATCTGACTAGTAATAATCTTAAAACCTATGTATTGATATCTCTCTGTTAGTGTGTCAAGTGGGTAAAAAGCGGCATAAACACAGCAGTGAAAAGCAGCTAAACCCCATTATAAAAATAAATTACTTTGAAAAACCCATGAAACAAAGACAGTGAAAGAGAGAGAAATTCTTACACAATGCGTTCAGGGGCTGTGATGCAACCTGGATTGACCATATCTAGACCCACAGCTGGATGAGACATAAGGGTGGACACTGTTGCGGCTGAGAGGTTTGGTGAGGTTGGGTGAGCAAACGCAGACCCTTTAAAGTAATACTGCGTGGTACCCATCGCATGGGTCCCAAATCTCCTGGTTCAAGGGCATCTTCCTACATCGAAAACATGCATGAGATACCCAGAAGATGGTACACCGTGTGATGGGGAAAGGTTTCTAAAACGCACCTCATTTCTCATCTGCTTGTGCCCGGGTTCGCCATTCCAGCCACTTTACTAGCAATCTCCCTCCTTGGAGCATCAGCACCTTTAACCTCCTGTTCCGTACAGGTTGCAATTTGTACTGAGGATGAACGGGAAGACGTGGAACCAATGAAAGACTAGCTCTTGGTGTTGGGACAGGCACAGGTCACTCTATTTTCCCATCAGGAAGAAGAATTAACCACAGGCTCAGCCTGCCCCCCGGAACCAGAACAGGGCCTGAAGCCATCCTGCGCTTTTGCGGCCAGCTCCCTAAAAAGCGAGTTGTAAAATGGAGGTTCAGGGTACTGCAATTCACAAACCTGCAGACTTATAAATGATAACTCTCATCCACAAATATATTGAGGGAAGGCAAAGAAGAGGATTTGAAATCAAGGCAGAATTGCAGGAAACAGATTTCAGGAGGTAGATTCGAATCGCCTTTAAAGCACATGAAAAGCGGCAAAACGTTGACAATGATGCCCTTGGCCAAAAAGGGCGTATGCGTTTTTTCCTGAATATATTCAGGAAAAAACGCATACGCCCTTTTTGGCCAACCAAGCAACCTGGAAAGGCAAATCAGCGCTACAAAGATGTCTCGCTTCCCATCGGTCAAAAGGGCCATGCTGAAAAAAGTGTCAAAACCAGAAATGCAGGACAGGCCATGGAGAAATGGGAGCCTTGCTACACTGATGGGCGGGATGTAAATTGTCAACAGCCACTCTGGAGAAGTGTACGGTGAGTCCTGAAACGTCTAAAAAGCAAAGCTTAGAGAGCATAGGGCACTTCCACTCATGGGGGTATAAATTGGGAAAATTAAAAATCAGCAAGACACAAGCACCCCAAAGTTGAGGGCTGCTCTGTTGACAAGGACCTCCACTTCATTCCACCTTCAATATCCCAGGAAAGAGAAAAATGGATAAGGAGGTTGTGGTCCATATGTACAATGGAATATCACTCAGCCATGAAATCAATGTCATAAGGCTAGTAGCAGCATGATGAGTGGATTTAGGTACGACGATTCTAAGTGAAATAAGTCACACAGAAAAGGACACTTCTCATAAGGTATCACTGATAGAGGGAATGTAAAAACCGTTACACTTGAACTGAATTACAAAACAGAACAGAGTCACACATGCAGAAAACACACTATGGCTGCTTAACGGGAAAGGTGAGGTGGGGTGATACATAAAACAAGGGTTTCAATTTAGCTCAGATACCGTTCCATAAACCCAATATGTAATAGACAAGACCTACTCCTTGCTCAGAGAACTGGACTCAACACGCCCTATTCACCGCACAAGAATATATCTGACTAGTAATAATCTTAAAACCTATGTATTGATATCTCTCTGTTAGTGTGTCAATTGGGTGTAAAGCGGCATAAACACAGCAGTGAAAAGCAGCTAAACCCCATTATAAAAATAAATTACTTTGAAAAACCCATGAAACAAAGACAGTGAAAGAGAGAGAAATTCTTACACAATGCGTTCAGGGGCTGTGATGCAACCTGGATTGACCATATCTAGACCCACAGCTGGATGAGACATAAGGGTGGACACTGTTGCGGCTGAGAGGTTTGGTGAGGTTGGGTGAGCAAACGCAGACCCTTTAAAGTAATACTGCGTGGTACCCATCGCATGGGTCCCAAATCTCCAGGTTCAAGGTCATCTTCCTACATCGTAAACATGCATGAGATACCCAGAAGATGGTACACCATGTGATGGGGAAAGGTTTCTAAAACGCACCATATTTCTCATCTGCCTGTGCCCGGGTTCGCCATTCCAGCCACTTTACTAGCAATCTCCCTCCTTGGAGCATCAGCACCTTTAACCTCCTGTTCCGTACAGGTTGCAATTTGTACTGAGGATGAACGGGAAGACGTGGAACCAATGAAAGACTAGCTCTTGGTGTTGGGACAGGCACAGGTCACTCTATTTTCCCATCAGGAAGAAGAATTAACCACAGGCTCAGCCTGCCCCCCGGAACCAGAACAGGGCCTGAAGCCATCCTGCGCTTTTGCGGCCAGCTCCCTAAAAAGCGAGTTGGAAAATGGAGGTTCAGAGCACTGCAATTCACAAACCTGCAGAGTTATAAATGATAACTCTCATCCACAAATATATTGAGGGAAGGCAAAGAAGAGGATTTGAAATCAAGGCAGAATTGCAGGAATCAGATTTCAGGAGGTAGATTCGAATCGCCTTTAAAGCACATGAAAAGCGGCAAAACGTTGACAATGATGCCCTTGGCCAAAAAGGGCGTATGCGTTTTTTCCTGAATATATTCAGGAAAAAACGCATACGCCCTTTTTGGCCAACCAAGCAACCTGGAAAGGCAAATCAGCGCTACAAAGATGTCTCGCTTCCCATCGGTCAAAAGGGCCATGCGGAAAAAAGTGTCAAAACCAGAAATGCAGGACAGGCCATGGAGAAATGGGAGCCTTGCTACACTGATAGGCGGGATGTAAATTGTCAACAGCCACTCTGGAGAAGTGTACAGTGAGTCCTGAAACGTCTAAAAAGCAAAGCTTAGAGAGAATAGGGCACTTCCACTCATGGGGGTATAAATAGGGAAAATTAAAAATCAGCAAGACACAAGCACCCCAAAGTTTAGGGCTGCTCTGTTGACAAGGACCTCCACTTCATTCCACCTTCAATATCCCAGGAAAGACAAAAATGGATAAAGAAGTTGTGGTCCTTATGTACAATGGAATATCACTCAGCCGTGAAATCAATGTCATAAGGGTAGTAGCAGCATGATGAGTGGATTTAGGTACGACGACTCTAAGTGAAATAAGTCACACAGAAAAGGACACTTCTCATAAGGTATCACTTATAGAGGGAATGTAAAAACCGTTACACTTGAACTGAATTACAAAACAGAACAGAGTCACACATGCAGAAAACACACTATGGCTGCTTAACGGGAAACGTGAGGTGGGGTGATACATAAAACAAGGGTTTCAAATTAGCTCAGATACCGTTCCATAAAACCAATATGTAATAGACAAGTCCTACTGCTTGCTCAGAGAACTGGACTCAACACGCCCTATTCACCGCACAAGAATATATCTGTCTAGTAATAATCTTAAAACCTATGTATTGATATCTCTCTGTTAGTGTGTCAAGTGGGTGTAAAGCGGCATAAACACAGCAGTGAAAAGCAGCTAAACCCCATTATAAAAATAAATTACTTTGAAAAACCCATGAAACAAAGACAGTGAAAGAGATAGAAATTCTTACACAATGCGTTCACGGGCTGTGACGCAACCTGGATTGACCATATCTAGACCCACAGCTGGATGAGACATAAGGGTGGACACTCTTGGGGCTGAGAGGTTTGGTGAGGTTGGGTGAGCAAACGCAGTCCCTTTAAAGTAATACTGCGTGGTACCCATCGCATGGGTCCCAAATCTCCAGGTTCAAGGGCATCTTCCTACATCGAAAACATGCATGAGAAACCCAGAAGATGGTACACTGTGTGATGTGGAAAGGTTTCTAAAACGCACCTCATTTCTCATCTCCTTGTGCCCGGGTTCGCTATTCCAGCCGCTTTACTAGCAATCTACCTACTTGGAGCATCAGCACTTTTAACCTCCTGTTCCGTACAGGTTGCAATTTGTCCTGAGGATGAACGGGAAGACGTGGAACCAATGAGAGACTAGCTCTTGGTGTTGGGACAGGCACAGGTCACTCTATTTTCCCATCAGGAAGAAGAATTAACCACAGGCTCAGCCTGCCACCCGGAACCAGAACAGGGCCTGAAGCCATCCTGCGCTATTGCGGCCAGCTCCCTAAAAAGCGAGTTGTAAAATGGAGGTTCAGGGCACTGCAATTCACAAACCTGCAGACTTATAAATGATAACTCTCGTCCACAAATATATTGAGGGAAGGCAAAGAAGAGGATTTGAAATCAAGGCAGAATTGCAGGAAACAGATTTCACAAGGTAGATTCGAATCGCCTTTAAAGCACATGAAAAGCGGCAAAACGTTGACAATGATGCCCTTGGCCAAAAAGGGCGTATGCGTTTTTTCCTGAATATATTCAGGAAAAAACGCATACGCCCTTTTTGGCCAACCAAGCAACCTGGAAAGGCAAATCAGCGCTACAAAGATGTCTCGCTTCCCATCGGTTAAAAAGGCCATGCTGAAAAAAGTGTCAAAATCAGAAATGCAAGACAGGCCATGGAGAAATGGGAGCCTTGCTACGCTGATGGGCGGGATGTAAATTGCCAACAGCCACTCTGGAGAAGCGTACAGTGAGTCCTGAAACATCTAAAAAACAAAGCTTAGAGAGCATAGGGCACTTCCACTCATGGGGTTATAAATTGGGAAAATGAAAAATCAGCAAGACACAAGCACCCCAAAGTTTAGGGCTGCTCTGTTGACAAGGACCTCCACTTCATTCCACCTTCAATATCCCAGGAAAGAGAAAAATGGATAAGGAGGTTGTGGTCCATATGTACAATGGAATATCACTCAGCCATGAAATCAATGTCATAAGGCTAGTAGCAGCATGATGAGTGGATTTAGGTACGACGATTCTAAGTGAAATAAGTCACACAGAAAAGGACACTTCTCATAAGGTATCACTGATAGAGGGAATGTAAAAACCGTTACACTTGAACTGAATTACAAAACAGAACAGAGTCACACATGCAGAAAACACACTATGGCTGCTTAACGGGAAAGGTGAGGTGGGGTGATACATAAAACAAGGGTTTCAATTTAGCTCAGATACCGTTCCATAAACCCAATATGTAATAGACAAGACCTACTCCTTGCTCAGAGAACTGGACTCAACACGCCCTATTCACCGCACAAGAATATATCTGACTAGTAATAATCTTAAAACCTATGTATTGATATCTCTCTGTTAGTGTGTCAATTGGGTGTAAAGCGGCATAAACACAGCAGTGAAAAGCAGCTAAACCCCATTATAAAAATAAATTACTTTGAAAAACCCATGAAACAAAGACAGTGAAAGAGAGAGAAATTCTTACACAATGCGTTCAGGGGCTGTGATGCAACCTGGATTGACCATATCTAGACCCACAGCTGGATGAGACATAAGGGTGGACACTGTTGCGGCTGAGAGGTTTGGTGAGGTTGGGTGAGCAAACGCAGACCCTTTAAAGTAATACTGCGTGGTACCCATCACATGGGTCCCAAATCTCCAGGTTCAAGGGCATCTTCCTACATCGAAAACATGCATGAGATACCCAGAAGATGGTACACCGTGTGATGGGGAAAGGTTTCTAAAACGCACCTCATTTCTCATCTGCTTGTGCCCGGGTTCGCCATTCCAGCCACTTTACTAGCAATCTCCCTCCTTGGAGCATCAGCACCTTTAACCTCCTGTTCCGTACAGGTTGCAATTTGTACTGAGGATGAACGGGAAGACGTGGAACCAATGAAAGACTAGCTCTTGGTGTTGGGACAGGCACAGGTCACTCTATTTTCCCATCAGGAAGAAGAATTAACCACAGGCTCAGCCTGCCCCCCGGAACCAGAACAGGGCCTGAAGCCATCCTGCGCTTTTGCGGCCAGCTCCCTAAAAAGCGAGTTGTAAAATGGAGGTTCAGGGCACTGCAATTCACAAACCTGCAGACTTATAAATGATAACTCTCATCCACAAATATATTGAGGGAAGGCAAAGAAGAGGATTTGAAATCAAGGCAGAATTGCAGGAAACAGATTTCAGGAGGTAGATTCGAATCGCCTTTAAAGCACATGAAAAGCGGCAAAACGTTGACAATGATGCCCTTGGCCAAAAAGGGCGTATGCGTTTTTTCCTGAATATATTCAGGAAAAAACACATACGCCCTTTTTGGCCAACCAAGCAACCTGGAAAGGCAAATCAGCGCTACAAAGATGTCTCGCTTCCCATCGGTCAAAAGGGCCATGCTGAAAAAAGTGTCAAAACCAGAAATGCAGGACAGGCCATGGAGAAATGGGAGCCTTGCTACACTGATGGGCGGGATGTAAATTGTCAACAGCCACTCTGGAGAAGTGTACGGTGAGTCTTGAAACGTCTAAAAAGCAAAGCTTAGAGAGCATAGGGCACTTCCACTCATGGGGGTATAAATTGGGAAAATTAAAAATCAGCAAGACACAAGCACCCCAAAGTTGAGGGCTGCTCTGTTGACAAGGACCTCCACTTCATTCCACCTTCAATATCCCAGGAAAGAGAAAAATGGATAAAGAAGTTGTGGTCCTTATGTACAATGGAATATCACTAAGCCATGAAATCAATGTCATAAGGCTAGTAGCAGCATGATGAGTGGATTTAGGTACGACGACTCTAAGTGAAATAAGTCACACAGAAAAGGACTCTTCTCATAAGGTATCACTTATAGAGGGAATGTAAAAACCGTTACACTTGAACTGAATTACAAAACAGAACAGAGTCACACATGCAGAAAACACACTATGGCTGCTTAACGGGAAAGGTGAGGTGGGGTGATACATAAAACAAGGGTTTCAAATTAGCTCAGATACCGTTCCATAAACCCAATATGTAATAGACAAGACCTACTCCTTGCTCAGAGAACTGGACTCAACACGCCCTATTCACCGCACAAGAATATATCTGACTAGTAATAATCTTAAAACCTATGTATTGATATCTCTCTGTTAGTGTGTCAAGTGGGTAAAAAGCGGCATAAACACAGCAGTGAAAAGCAGCTAAACCCCATTATAAAAATAAATTACTTTGAAAAACCCATGAAACAAAGACAGTGAAAGAGAGAGAAATTCTTACACAATGCGTTCAGGGGCTGTGATGCAACCTGGATTGACCATATCTAGACCCACAGCTGGATGAGACATAAGGGTGGACACTGTTGCGGCTGAGAGGTTTGGTGAGGTTGGGTGAGCAAACGCAGACCCTTTAAAGTAATACTGCGTGGTACCCATCGCATGGGTCCCAAATCTCCTGGTTCAAGGGCATCTTCCTACATCGAAAACATGCATGAGATACCCAGAAGATGGTACACCGTGTGATGGGGAAAGGTTTCTAAAACGCACCTCATTTCTCATCTGCTTGTGCCCGGGTTCGCCATTCCAGCCACTTTACTAGCAATCTCCCTCCTTGGAGCATCAGCACCTTTAACCTCCTGTTCCGTACAGGTTGCAATTTGTACTGAGGATGAACGGGAAGACGTGGAACCAATGAAAGACTAGCTCTTGGTGTTGGGACAGGCACAGGTCACTCTATTTTCCCATCAGGAAGAAGAATTAACCACAGGCTCAGCCTGCCCCCCGGAACCAGAACAGGGCCTGAAGCCATTCTGCGCTTTTGCGGCCAGCTCCCTAAAAAGCGAGTTGTAAAATGGAGGTTCAGGGTACTGCAATTCACAAACCTGCAGACTTATAAATGATAACTCTCATCCACAAATATATTGAGGGAAGGCAAAGAAGAGGATTTGAAATCAAGGCAGAATTGCAGGAAACAGATTTCAGGAGGTAGATTCGAATCGCCTTTAAAGCACATGAAAAGCGGCAAAACGTTGACAATGATGCCCTTGGCCAAAAAGGGCGTATGCGTTTTTTCCTGAATATATTCAGGAAAAAACGCATACGCCCTTTTTGGCCAACCAAGCAACCTGGAAAGGCAAATCAGCGCTACAAAGATGTCTCGCTTCCCATCGGTCAAAAGGGCCATGCTGAAAAAAGTGTCAAAACCAGAAATGCAGGACAGGCCATGGAGAAATGGGAGCCTTGCTACACTGATGGGCGGGATGTAAATTGTCAACAGCCACTCTGGAGAAGTGTACGGTGAGTCCTGAAACGTCTAAAAAGCAAAGCTTAGAGAGCATAGGGCACTTCCACTCATGGGGGTATAAATTGGGAAAATTAAAAATCAGCAAGACACAAGCACCCCAAAGTTTAGGGCTGCTCTGTTGACAAGGACCTCCACTTCATTCCACCTTCAATATCCCAGGAAAGAGAAAAATGGATAAAGAAGTTGTGGTCCTTATGTACAATGGAATATCACTCAGCCATGAAATCAATGTCATAAGGCTAGTAGCAGCATGATGAGTGGATTTAGGTACGACGATTCTAAGTGAAATAAGTCACACAGAAAAGGACACTTCTCATAAGGTATCACTGATAGAGGGAATGTAAAAACCGTTACACTTGAACAGAATTACAAAACAGAACAGAGTCACACATGCAGAAAACACACTATGGCTGCTTAACGGGAAAGGTGAGGTGGGGTGATACATAAAAAAAGGGTTTCAAATTAGCTCAGATACCGTTCCATAAAACCAATATGTAATAGACAGGACCTACTCCTTGCTCAGAGAACTGGACTCAACACGCCCTATTCACCGCACAAGAATATATCTGACTAGTAATAATCTTAAAACCTATGTATTGATATCTCTCTGTTAGTGTGTCAATTGGGTGTAAAGCGGCATAAACACAGCAGTGAAAAGCAGCTAAACCCCATTATAAAAATAAATTACTTTGAAACACCCATGAAACAAAGACAGTGAAAGAGAGAGAAATTCTTACACAATGCGTTCAGGGGCTGTGATGCAACCTGGATTGACCATATCTAGACGCACAGCTGGATGAGACATAAGGGTGGACACTCTTGGGGCTGAGAGGTTTGGTGAGGTTGGGTGAGCAAACGCAGACCCTTTAAAGTAATACTGCGTGGTACCCATCGCATGGGTCCCAAATCTCCAGGTTCAAGGGCATCTTCCTACATCAAAAACATGCATGAGAAACCCAGAAGATGGTACACCGTGTGATGGGGAAAGGTTTCTAAAACGCACCTCATTTCTCATCTCCTTGTGCCCGGGTTCGCCATTCCAGCCACTTTACTAGCAAGCTCCCTACTTGGAGCATCAGCACCTTTAACCTCCTGTTCCGTACAGGTTGCAATTTGTCCTGAGGATAAACGGGAAGACGTGGAACCAACGAGAGACTAGCTCTTGGTGTTGGGACAGGCACAGGTCACTCTATTTTCCCATCAGAAAGAAGAATTAACCACAGGCTCAGCCTGCCCCCCGGAACCAGAACAGGGCCTGAAGCCATTCTGCGATTTTGCGGCCAGCTCCCATAAAAACGAGTTGTAAAATGGAGGTTCAGGGCACTGCAATTCACAAACCTGCAGAGTTATAAATGATAACTCTCGTCCACAAATATATTGAGGGAAGGCAAAGAAGAGGATTTGAAATCAAGGCAGAATTGCAGGAAACAGATTTCAGCAGGTAGATACGAATCGCCTTTAAAGCACATGAAAAGCGGCAAAACGTTGACAATGATGCCCTTGGCCAAAAAGGGCGTATGCGTTTTTTCCTGAATATATTCAGGAAAAAACGCATACGCCCTTTTTGGCCAACCAAGCAACCTGGAAAGGCAAATCAGCGCTACAAAGAAGTCTCGCTTCCCATCGGTCAAAAGGGCCATGCTGAAAAAAGTGTCAAAACCAGAAATGCAGGACAGGCCATGGAGAAATGGGAGCCTTGCTACACTGATGGGCGGGATGTAAATTGCCAAGAGCCACTCTGGAGAAGTGTCCGGTGAGTCCTGAAACATCTGAAAAACACAGCTTAGAGAGCATAGGGCACTTCCACTCATGGGGGTATAAATTGGGAAAATTAAAAATCAGCAAGACACAAGCACCCCAAAGTTTAGGGCTGCTCTCTTGACCAGGACCTCCACTTCATTCCACCTTAAATATCCCAGGAAAGAGAAAAATGGATAAAGAAGTTGTGGTCCTTATGTACAATGGAATATCACTAAGCCATGAAATCAATGTCATAAGGCTAGTAGCAGCATGATGAGTGGATTTAGGTACGACGACTCTAAGTGAAATAAGTCACACAGAAAAGGACTCTTCTCATAAGGTATCACTTATAGAGGGAATGTAAAAACCGTTACACTTGAACTGAATTACAAAACAGAACAGAGTCACACATGCAGAAAACACACTATGGCTGCTTAACGGGAAAGGTGAGGTGGGGTGATACATAAAACAAGGGTTTCAAATTAGCTCAGATACCGTTCCATAAACCCAATATGTAATAGACAAGACCTACTCCTTGCTCAGAGAACTGGACTCAACACGCCCTATTCACCGCACAAGAATATATCTGACTAGTAATAATCTTAAAACCTATGTATTGATATCTCTCTGTTAGTGTGTCAAGTGGGTAAAAAGCGGCATAAACACAGCAGTGAAAAGCAGCTAAACCCCATTATAAAAATAAATTACTTTGAAAAACCCATGAAACAAAGACAGTGAAAGAGAGAGAAATTCTTACACAATGCGTTCAGGGGCTGTGATGCAACCTGGATTGACCATATCTAGACCCACAGCTGGATGAGACATAAGGGTGGACACTGTTGCGGCTGAGAGGTTTGGTGAGGTTGGGTGAGCAAACGCAGACCCTTTAAAGTAATACTGCGTGGTACCCATCGCATGGGTCCCAAATCTCCTGGTTCAAGGGCATCTTCCTACATCGAAAACATGCATGAGATACCCAGAAGATGGTACACCGTGTGATGGGGAAAGGTTTCTAAAACGCACCTCATTTCTCATCTGCTTGTGCCCGGGTTCGCCATTCCAGCCACTTTACTAGCAATCTCCCTCCTTGGAGCATCAGCACCTTTAACCTCCTGTTCCGTACAGGTTGCAATTTGTACTGAGGATGAACGGGAAGACGTGGAACCAATGAAAGACTAGCTCTTGGTGTTGGGACAGGCACAGGTCACTCTATTTTCCCATCAGGAAGAAGAATTAACCACAGGCTCAGCCTGCCCCCCGGAACCAGAACAGGGCCTGAAGCCATCCTGCGCTTTTGCGGCCAGCTCCCTAAAAAGCGAGTTGTAAAATGGAGGTTCAGGGTACTGCAATTCACAAACCTGCAGACTTATAAATGATAACTCTCATCCACAAATATATTGAGGGAAGGCAAAGAAGAGGATTTGAAATCAAGGCAGAATTGCAGGAAACAGATTTCAGGAGGTAGATTCGAATCGCCTTTAAAGCACATGAAAAGCGGCAAAACGTTGACAATGATGCCCTTGGCCAAAAAGGGCGTATGCGTTTTTTCCTGAATATATTCAGGAAAAAACGCATACGCCCTTTTTGGCCAACCAAGCAACCTGGAAAGGCAAATCAGCGCTACAAAGATGTCTCGCTTCCCATCGGTCAAAAGGGCCATGCTGAAAAAAGTGTCAAAACCAGAAATGCAGGACAGGCCATGGAGAAATGGGAGCCTTGCTACACTGATGGGCGGGATGTAAATTGTCAACAGCCACTCTGGAGAAGTGTACGGTGAGTCCTGAAACGTCTAAAAAGCAAAGCTTAGAGAGCATAGGGCACTTCCACTCATGGGGGTATAAATTGGGAAAATTAAAAATCAGCAAGACACAAGCACCCCAAAGTTTAGGGCTGCTCTGTTGACAAGGACCTCCACTTCATTCCACCTTCAATATCCCAGGAAAGAGAAAAATGGATAAAGAAGTTGTGGTCCTTATGTACAATGGAATATCACTCAGCCATGAAATCAATGTCATAAGGCTAGTAGCAGCATGATGAGTGGATTTAGGTACGACGATTCTAAGTGAAATAAGTCACACAGAAAAGGACACTTCTCATAAGGTATCACTGATAGAGGGAATGTAAAAACCGTTACACTTGAACTGAATTACAAAACAGAACAGAGTCACACATGCAGAAAACACACTATGGCTGCTTAACGGGAAAGGTGAGGTGGGGTGATACATAAAACAAGGGTTTCAATTTAGCTCAGATACCGTTCCATAAACCCAATATGTAATAGACAAGACCTACTCCTTGCTCAGAGAACTGGACTCAACACGCCCTATTCACCGCACAAGAATATATCTGACTAGTAATAATCTTAAAACCTATGTATTGATATCTCTCTGTTAGTGTGTCAATTGGGTGTAAAGCGGCATAAACACAGCAGTGAAAAGCAGCTAAACCCCATTATAAAAATAAATTACTTTGAAAAACCCATGAAACAAAGACAGTGAAAGAGAGAGAAATTCTTACACAATGCGTTCAGGGGCTGTGATGCAACCTGGATTGACCATATCTAGACCCACAGCTGGATGAGACATAAGGGTGGACACTGTTGCGGCTGAGAGGTTTGGTGAGGTTGGGTGAGCAAACGCAGACCCTTTAAAGTAATACTGCGTGGTACCCATCGCATGGGTCCCAAATCTCCTGGTTCAAGGGCATCTTCCTACATCGAAAACATGCATGAGATACCCAGAAGATGGTACACCGTGTGATGGGGAAAGGTTTCTAAAACGCACCTCATTTCTCATCTGCTTGTGCCCGGGTTCGCCATTCCAGCCACTTTACTAGCAATCTCCCTCCTTGGAGCATCAGCACCTTTAACCTCCTGTTCCGTACAGGTTGCAATTTGTACTGAGGATGAACGGGAAGACGTGGAACCAATGAAAGACTAGCTCTTGGTGTTGGGACAGGCACAGGTCACTCTATTTTCCCATCAGGAAGAAGAATTAACCACAGGCTCAGCCTGCCCCCCGGAACCAGAACAGGGCCTGAAGCCATCCTGCGCTTTTGCGGCCAGCTCCCTAAAAAGCGAGTTGTAAAATGGAGGTTCAGGGTACTGCAATTCACAAACCTGCAGACTTATAAATGATAACTCTCATCCACAAATATATTGAGGGAAGGCAAAGAAGAGGATTTGAAATCAAGGCAGAATTGCAGGAAACAGATTTCACAAGGTAGATTCGAATCGCCTTTAAAGCACATGAAAAGCGGCAAAACGTTGACAATGATGCCCTTGGCCAAAAAGGGCGTATGCGTTTTTTCCTGAATATATTCAGGAAAAAACGCATACGCCCTTTTTGGCCAACCAAGCAACCTGGAAAGGCAAATCAGCGCTACAAAGATGTCTCGCTTCCCATCGGTCAAAAGGGCCATGCTGAAAAAAGTGTCAAAACCAGAAATGCAGGACAGGCCATGGAGAAATGGGAGCCTTGCTACACTGATGGGCGGGATGTAAATTGTCAACAGCCACTCTGGAGAAGTGTACGGTGAGTCCTGAAACGTCTAAAAAGCAAAGCTTAGAGAGCATAGGGCACTTCCACTCATAGGGGTATAAATTGGGAAAATTAAAAATCAGCAAGACACAAGCACCCCAAAGTTTAGGGCTGCTCTGTTGACAAGGACCTCCACTTCATTCCACCTTCAATATCCCAGGAAAGAGAAAAATGGATAAAGAAGTTGTGGTCCTTATGTACAATGGAATATCACTCAGCCATGAAATCAATGTCATAAGGCTAGTAGCAGCATGATGAGTGGATTTAGGTACGACGATTCTAAGTGAAATAAGTCACACAGAAAAGGACACTTCTCATAAGGTATCACTGATAGAGGGAATGTAAAAACCGTTACACTTGAACTGAATTACAAAACAGAACAGAGTCACACATGCAGAAAACACACTATGGCTGCTTAACGGGAAAGGTGAGGTGGGGTGATACATAAAACAAGGGTTTCAATTTAGCTCAGATACCGTTCCATAAACCCAATATGTAATAGACAAGACCTACTCCTTGCTCAGAGAACTGGACTCAACACGCCCTATTCACCGCACAAGAATATATCTGACTAGTAATAATCTTAAAACCTATGTATTGATATCTCTCTGTTAGTGTGTCAATTGGGTGTAAAGCGGCATAAACACAGCAGTGAAAAGCAGCTAAACCCCATTATAAAAATAAATTACTTTGAAAAACCCATGAAACAAAGACAGTGAAAGAGAGAGAAATTCTTACACAATGCGTTCAGGGGCTGTGATGCAACCTGGATTGACCATATCTAGACCCACAGCTGGATGAGACATAAGGGTGGACACTGTTGCGGCTGAGAGGTTTGGTGAGGTTGGGTGAGCAAACGCAGACCCTTTAAAGTAATACTGCGTGGTACCCATCGCATGGGTCCCAAATCTCCTGGTTCAAGGGCATCTTCCTACATCGAAAACATGCATGAGATACCCAGAAGATGGTACACCGTGTGATGGGGAAAGGTTTCTAAAACGCACCTCATTTCTCATCTGCTTGTGCCCGGGTTCGCCATTCCAGCCACTTTACTAGCAATCTCCCTCCTTGGAGCATCAGCACCTTTAACCTCCTGTTCCGTACAGGTTGCAATTTGTACTGAGGATGAACGGGAAGACGTGGAACCAATGAAAGACTAGCTCTTGGTGTTGGGACAGGCACAGGTCACTCTATTTTCCCATCAGGAAGAAGAATTAACCACAGGCTCAGCCTGCCCCCCGGAACCAGAACAGGGCCTGAAGCCATCCTGCGCTTTTGCGGCCAGCTCCCTAAAAAGCGAGTTGTAAAATGGAGGTTCAGGGCGCTGCAATTCACAAACCTGCAGACTTATAAATGATAACTCTCATCCACAAATATATTGAGGGAAGGCAAAGAAGAGGATTTGAAATCAAGGCAGAATTGCAGGAAACAGATTTCAGGAGGTAGATTCGAATCGCCTTTAAAGCACATGAAAAGCGGCAAAACGTTGACAATGATGCCCTTGGCCAAAAAGGGCGTATGCGTTTTTTCCTGAATATATTCAGGAAAAAACGCATACGCCCTTTTTGGCCAACCAAGCAACCTGGAAAGGCAAATCAGCGCTACAAAGATGTCTCGCTTCCCATCGGTCAAAAGGGCCATGCTGAAAAAAGTGTCAAAACCAGAAATGCAGGACAGGCCATGGAGAAATGGGAGCCTTGCTACACTGATGGGCGGGATGTAAATTGTCAACAGCCACTCTGGAGAAGTGTACGGTGAGTCCTGAAACGTCTAAAAAGCAAAGCTTAGAGAGCATAGGGCACTTCCACTCATGGGGGTATAAATTGGGAAAATTAAAAATCAGCAAGACACAAGCACCCCAAAGTTGAGGGCTGCTCTGTTGACAAGGACCTCCACTTCATTCCACCTTCAATATCCCAGGAAAGAGAAAAATGGATAAAGAAGTTGTGGTCCTTATGTACAATGGAATATCACTCAGCCATGAAATCAATGTCATAAGGCTAGTAGCAGCATGATGAGTGGATTTAGGTACGACGATTCTAAGTGAAATAAGTCACACAGAAAAGGACACTTCTCATAAGGTATCACTGATAGAGGGAATGTAAAAACCGTTACACTTGAACTGAATTACAAAACAGAACAGAGTCACACATGCAGAAAACACACTATGGCTGCTTAACGGGAAAGGTGAGGTGGGGTGATACATAAAACAAGGGTTTCAATTTAGCTCAGATACCGTTCCATAAACCCAATATGTAATAGACAAGACCTACTCCTTGCTCAGAGAACTGGACTCAACACGCCCTATTCACCGCACAAGAATATATCTGACTAGTAATAATCTTAAAACCTATGTATTGATATCTCTCTGTTAGTGTGTCAATTGGGTGTAAAGCGGCATAAACACAGCAGTGAAAAGCAGCTAAACCCCATTATAAAAATAAATTACTTTGAAAAACCCATGAAACAAAGACAGTGAAAGAGAGAGAAATTCTTACACAATGCGTTCAGGGGCTGTGATGCAACCTGGATTGACCATATCTAGACCCACAGCTGGATGAGACATAAGGGTGGACACTGTTGCGGCTGAGAGGTTTGGTGAGGTTGGGTGAGCAAACGCAGACCCTTTAAAGTAATACTGCGTGGTACCCATCGCATGGGTCCCAAATCTCCTGGTTCAAGGGCATCTTCCTACATCGAAAACATGCATGAGATACCCAGAAGATGGTACACCGTGTGATGGGGAAAGGTTTCTAAAACGCACCTCATTTCTCATCTGCTTGTGCCCGGGTTCGCCATTCCAGCCACTTTACTAGCAATCTCCCTCCTTGGAGCATCAGCACCTTTAACCTCCTGTTCCGTACAGGTTGCAATTTGTACTGAGGATGAACGGGAAGACGTGGAACCAATGAAAGACTAGCTCTTGGTGTTGGGACAGGCACAGGTCACTCTATTTTCCCATCAGGAAGAAGAATTAACCACAGGCTCAGCCTGCCCCCCGGAACCAGAACAGGGCCTGAAGCCATCCTGCGCTTTTGCGGCCAGCTCCCTAAAAAGCGAGTTGTAAAATGGAGGTTCAGGGTACTGCAATTCACAAACCTGCAGACTTATAAATGATAACTCTCATCCACAAATATATTGAGGGAAGGCAAAGAAGAGGATTTGAAATCAAGGCAGAATTGCAGGAAACAGATTTCAGGAGGTAGATTCGAATCGCCTTTAAAGCACATGAAAAGCGGCAAAACGTTGACAATGATGCCCTTGGCCAAAAAGGGCGTATGCGTTTTTTCCTGAATATATTCAGGAAAAAACGCATACGCCCTTTTTGGCCAACCAAGCAACCTGGAAAGGCAAATCAGCGCTACAAAGATGTCTCGCTTCCCATCGGTCAAAAGGGCCATGCTGAAAAAAGTGTCAA
Organism: Balaenoptera borealis; assembly: GCF_965194805.1. Taxonomy (NCBI): domain Eukaryota; kingdom Metazoa; phylum Chordata; class Mammalia; order Artiodactyla; family Balaenopteridae; genus Balaenoptera; species Balaenoptera borealis. Next base: position 238,641 of record NW_028123565.1, on the reverse strand, counting down.
AACCAGAAATGCAGGACAGGCCATGGAGAAATGGGAGCCTTGCTACACTGATGGGCGGGATGTAAATTGTCAACAGCCACTCTGGAGAAGTGTACGGTGAGTCCTGAAACGTCTAAAAAGCAAAGCTTAGAGAGCATAGGGCACTTCCACTCATAGGGGTATAAATTGGGAAAATTAAAAATCAGCAAGACACAAGCACCCCAAAGTTTAGGGCTGCTCTGTTGACAAGGACCTCCACTTCATTCCACCTTCAATATCCCAGGAAAGAGAAAAATGGATAAAGAAGTTGTGGTCCTTATGTACAATGGAATATCACTCAGCCATGAAATCAATGTCATAAGGCTAGTAGCAGCATGATGAGTGGATTTAGGTACGACGATTCTAAGTGAAATAAGTCACACAGAAAAGGACACTTCTCATAAGGTATCACTGATAGAGGGAATGTAAAAACCGTTACACTTGAACTGAATTACAAAACAGAACAGAGTCACACATGCAGAAAACACACTATGGCTGCTTAACGGGAAAGGTGAGGTGGGGTGATACATAAAACAAGGGTTTCAATTTAGCTCAGATACCGTTCCATAAACCCAATATGTAATAGACAAGACCTACTCCTTGCTCAGAGAACTGGACTCAACACGCCCTATTCACCGCACAAGAATATATCTGACTAGTAATAATCTTAAAACCTATGTATTGATATCTCTCTGTTAGTGTGTCAATTGGGTGTAAAGCGGCATAAACACAGCAGTGAAAAGCAGCTAAACCCCATTATAAAAATAAATTACTTTGAAAAACCCATGAAACAAAGACAGTGAAAGAGAGAGAAATTCTTACACAATGCGTTCAGGGGCTGTGATGCAACCTGGATTGACCATATCTAGACCCACAGCTGGATGAGACATAAGGGTGGACACTGTTGCGGCTGAGAGGTTTGGTGAGGTTGGGTGAGCAAACGCAGACCCTTTAAAGTAATACTGCGTGGTACCCATCGCATGGGTCCCAAATCTCCTGGTTCAAGGGCATCTTCCTACATCGAAAACATGCATGAGATACCCAGAAGATGGTACACCGTGTGATGGGGAAAGGTTTCTAAAACGCACCTCATTTCTCATCTGCTTGTGCCCGGGTTCGCCATTCCAGCCACTTTACTAGCAATCTCCCTCCTTGGAGCATCAGCACCTTTAACCTCCTGTTCCGTACAGGTTGCAATTTGTACTGAGGATGAACGGGAAGACGTGGAACCAATGAAAGACTAGCTCTTGGTGTTGGGACAGGCACAGGTCACTCTATTTTCCCATCAGGAAGAAGAATTAACCACAGGCTCAGCCTGCCCCCCGGAACCAGAACAGGGCCTGAAGCCATCCTGCGCTTTTGCGGCCAGCTCCCTAAAAAGCGAGTTGTAAAATGGAGGTTCAGGGTACTGCAATTCACAAACCTGCAGACTTATAAATGATAACTCTCATCCACAAATATATTGAGGGAAGGCAAAGAAGAGGATTTGAAATCAAGGCAGAATTGCAGGAAACAGATTTCACAAGGTAGATTCGAATCGCCTTTAAAGCACATGAAAAGCGGCAAAACGTTGACAATGATGCCCTTGGCCAAAAAGGGCGTATGCGTTTTTTCCTGAATATATTCAGGAAAAAACGCATACGCCCTTTTTGGCCAACCAAGCAACCTGGAAAGGCAAATCAGCGCTACAAAGATGTCTCGCTTCCCATCGGTCAAAAGGGCCATGCTGAAAAAAGTGTCAAAACCAGAAATGCAGGACAGGCCATGGAGAAATGGGAGCCTTGCTACACTGATGGGCGGGATGTAAATTGTCAACAGCCACTCTGGAGAAGTGTACGGTGAGTCCTGAAACGTCTAAAAAGCAAAGCTTAGAGAGCATAGGGCACTTCCACTCATAGGGGTATAAATTGGGAAAATTAAAAATCAGCAAGACACAAGCACCCCAAAGTTTAGGGCTGCTCTGTTGACAAGGACCTCCACTTCATTCCACCTTCAATATCCCAGGAAAGAGAAAAATGGATAAAGAAGTTGTGGTCCTTATGTACAATGGAATATCACTCAGCCATGAAATCAATGTCATAAGGCTAGTAGCAGCATGATGAGTGGATTTAGGTACGACGATTCTAAGTGAAATAAGTCACACAGAAAAGGACACTTCTCATAAGGTATCACTGATAGAGGGAATGTAAAAACCGTTACACTTGAACTGAATTACAAAACAGAACAGAGTCACACATGCAGAAAACACACTATGGCTGCTTAACGGGAAAGGTGAGGTGGGGTGATACATAAAACAAGGGTTTCAATTTAGCTCAGATACCGTTCCATAAACCCAATATGTAATAGACAAGACCTACTCCTTGCTCAGAGAACTGGACTCAACACGCCCTATTCACCGCACAAGAATATATCTGACTAGTAATAATCTTAAAACCTATGTATTGATATCTCTCTGTTAGTGTGTCAATTGGGTGTAAAGCGGCATAAACACAGCAGTGAAAAGCAGCTAAACCCCATTATAAAAATAAATTACTTTGAAAAACCCATGAAACAAAGACAGTGAAAGAGAGAGAAATTCTTACACAATGCGTTCAGGGGCTGTGATGCAACCTGGATTGACCATATCTAGACCCACAGCTGGATGAGACATAAGGGTGGACACTGTTGCGGCTGAGAGGTTTGGTGAGGTTGGGTGAGCAAACGCAGACCCTTTAAAGTAATACTGCGTGGTACCCATCGCATGGGTCCCAAATCTCCTGGTTCAAGGGCATCTTCCTACATCGAAAACATGCATGAGATACCCAGAAGATGGTACACCGTGTGATGGGGAAAGGTTTCTAAAACGCACCTCATTTCTCATCTGCTTGTGCCCGGGTTCGCCATTCCAGCCACTTTACTAGCAATCTCCCTCCTTGGAGCATCAGCACCTTTAACCTCCTGTTCCGTACAGGTTGCAATTTGTACTGAGGATGAACGGGAAGACGTGGAACCAATGAAAGACTAGCTCTTGGTGTTGGGACAGGCACAGGTCACTCTATTTTCCCATCAGGAAGAAGAATTAACCACAGGCTCAGCCTGCCCCCCGGAACCAGAACAGGGCCTGAAGCCATCCTGCGCTTTTGCGGCCAGCTCCCTAAAAAGCGAGTTGTAAAATGGAGGTTCAGGGCGCTGCAATTCACAAACCTGCAGACTTATAAATGATAACTCTCATCCACAAATATATTGAGGGAAGGCAAAGAAGAGGATTTGAAATCAAGGCAGAATTGCAGGAAACAGATTTCAGGAGGTAGATTCGAATCGCCTTTAAAGCACATGAAAAGCGGCAAAACGTTGACAATGATGCCCTTGGCCAAAAAGGGCGTATGCGTTTTTTCCTGAATATATTCAGGAAAAAACGCATACGCCCTTTTTGGCCAACCAAGCAACCTGGAAAGGCAAATCAGCGCTACAAAGATGTCTCGCTTCCCATCGGTCAAAAGGGCCATGCTGAAAAAAGTGTCAAAACCAGAAATGCAGGACAGGCCATGGAGAAATGGGAGCCTTGCTACACTGATGGGCGGGATGTAAATTGTCAACAGCCACTCTGGAGAAGTGTACGGTGAGTCCTGAAACGTCTAAAAAGCAAAGCTTAGAGAGCATAGGGCACTTCCACTCATGGGGGTATAAATTGGGAAAATTAAAAATCAGCAAGACACAAGCACCCCAAAGTTGAGGGCTGCTCTGTTGACAAGGACCTCCACTTCATTCCACCTTCAATATCCCAGGAAAGAGAAAAATGGATAAAGAAGTTGTGGTCCTTATGTACAATGGAATATCACTCAGCCATGAAATCAATGTCATAAGGCTAGTAGCAGCATGATGAGTGGATTTAGGTACGACGATTCTAAGTGAAATAAGTCACACAGAAAAGGACACTTCTCATAAGGTATCACTGATAGAGGGAATGTAAAAACCGTTACACTTGAACTGAATTACAAAACAGAACAGAGTCACACATGCAGAAAACACACTATGGCTGCTTAACGGGAAAGGTGAGGTGGGGTGATACATAAAACAAGGGTTTCAATTTAGCTCAGATACCGTTCCATAAACCCAATATGTAATAGACAAGACCTACTCCTTGCTCAGAGAACTGGACTCAACACGCCCTATTCACCGCACAAGAATATATCTGACTAGTAATAATCTTAAAACCTATGTATTGATATCTCTCTGTTAGTGTGTCAATTGGGTGTAAAGCGGCATAAACACAGCAGTGAAAAGCAGCTAAACCCCATTATAAAAATAAATTACTTTGAAAAACCCATGAAACAAAGACAGTGAAAGAGAGAGAAATTCTTACACAATGCGTTCAGGGGCTGTGATGCAACCTGGATTGACCATATCTAGACCCACAGCTGGATGAGACATAAGGGTGGACACTGTTGCGGCTGAGAGGTTTGGTGAGGTTGGGTGAGCAAACGCAGACCCTTTAAAGTAATACTGCGTGGTACCCATCGCATGGGTCCCAAATCTCCTGGTTCAAGGGCATCTTCCTACATCGAAAACATGCATGAGATACCCAGAAGATGGTACACCGTGTGATGGGGAAAGGTTTCTAAAACGCACCTCATTTCTCATCTGCTTGTGCCCGGGTTCGCCATTCCAGCCACTTTACTAGCAATCTCCCTCCTTGGAGCATCAGCACCTTTAACCTCCTGTTCCGTACAGGTTGCAATTTGTACTGAGGATGAACGGGAAGACGTGGAACCAATGAAAGACTAGCTCTTGGTGTTGGGACAGGCACAGGTCACTCTATTTTCCCATCAGGAAGAAGAATTAACCACAGGCTCAGCCTGCCCCCCGGAACCAGAACAGGGCCTGAAGCCATCCTGCGCTTTTGCGGCCAGCTCCCTAAAAAGCGAGTTGTAAAATGGAGGTTCAGGGTACTGCAATTCACAAACCTGCAGACTTATAAATGATAACTCTCATCCACAAATATATTGAGGGAAGGCAAAGAAGAGGATTTGAAATCAAGGCAGAATTGCAGGAAACAGATTTCAGGAGGTAGATTCGAATCGCCTTTAAAGCACATGAAAAGCGGCAAAACGTTGACAATGATGCCCTTGGCCAAAAAGGGCGTATGCGTTTTTTCCTGAATATATTCAGGAAAAAACGCATACGCCCTTTTTGGCCAACCAAGCAACCTGGAAAGGCAAATCAGCGCTACAAAGATGTCTCGCTTCCCATCGGTCAAAAGGGCCATGCTGAAAAAAGTGTCAAAACCAGAAATGCAGGACAGGCCATGGAGAAATGGGAGCCTTGCTACACTGATGGGCGGGATGTAAATTGTCAACAGCCACTCTGGAGAAGTGTACGGTGAGTCCTGAAACGTCTAAAAAGCAAAGCTTAGAGAGCATAGGGCACTTCCACTCATAGGGGTATAAATTGGGAAAATTAAAAATCAGCAAGACACAAGCACCCCAAAGTTTAGGGCTGCTCTGTTGACAAGGACCTCCACTTCATTCCACCTTCAATATCCCAGGAAAGAGAAAAATGGATAAAGAAGTTGTGGTCCTTATGTACAATGGAATATCACTCAGCCATGAAATCAATGTCATAAGGCTAGTAGCAGCATGATGAGTGGATTTAGGTACGACGATTCTAAGTGAAATAAGTCACACAGAAAAGGACACTTCTCATAAGGTATCACTGATAGAGGGAATGTAAAAACCGTTACACTTGAACTGAATTACAAAACAGAACAGAGTCACACATGCAGAAAACACACTATGGCTGCTTAACGGGAAAGGTGAGGTGGGGTGATACATAAAACAAGGGTTTCAATTTAGCTCAGATACCGTTCCATAAACCCAATATGTAATAGACAAGACCTACTCCTTGCTCAGAGAACTGGACTCAACACGCCCTATTCACCGCACAAGAATATATCTGACTAGTAATAATCTTAAAACCTATGTATTGATATCTCTCTGTTAGTGTGTCAATTGGGTGTAAAGCGGCATAAACACAGCAGTGAAAAGCAGCTAAACCCCATTATAAAAATAAATTACTTTGAAAAACCCATGAAACAAAGACAGTGAAAGAGAGAGAAATTCTTACACAATGCGTTCAGGGGCTGTGATGCAACCTGGATTGACCATATCTAGACCCACAGCTGGATGAGACATAAGGGTGGACACTGTTGCGGCTGAGAGGTTTGGTGAGGTTGGGTGAGCAAACGCAGACCCTTTAAAGTAATACTGCGTGGTACCCATCGCATGGGTCCCAAATCTCCTGGTTCAAGGGCATCTTCCTACATCGAAAACATGCATGAGATACCCAGAAGATGGTACACCGTGTGATGGGGAAAGGTTTCTAAAACGCACCTCATTTCTCATCTGCTTGTGCCCGGGTTCGCCATTCCAGCCACTTTACTAGCAATCTCCCTCCTTGGAGCATCAGCACCTTTAACCTCCTGTTCCGTACAGGTTGCAATTTGTACTGAGGATGAACGGGAAGACGTGGAACCAATGAAAGACTAGCTCTTGGTGTTGGGACAGGCACAGGTCACTCTATTTTCCCATCAGGAAGAAGAATTAACCACAGGCTCAGCCTGCCCCCCGGAACCAGAACAGGGCCTGAAGCCATCCTGCGCTTTTGCGGCCAGCTCCCTAAAAAGCGAGTTGTAAAATGGAGGTTCAGGGCACTGCAATTCACAAACCTGCAGACTTATAAATGATAACTCTCATCCACAAATATATTGAGGGAAGGCAAAGAAGAGGATTTGAAATCAAGGCAGAATTGCAGGAAACAGATTTCAGGAGGTAGATTCGAATCGCCTTTAAAGCACATGAAAAGCGGCAAAACGTTGACAATGATGCCCTTGGCCAAAAAGGGCGTATGCGTTTTTTCCTGAATATATTCAGGAAAAAACACATACGCCCTTTTTGGCCAACCAAGCAACCTGGAAAGGCAAATCAGCGCTACAAAGATGTCTCGCTTCCCATCGGTCAAAAGGGCCATGCTGAAAAAAGTGTCAAAACCAGAAATGCAGGACAGGCCATGGAGAAATGGGAGCCTTGCTACACTGATGGGCGGGATGTAAATTGTCAACAGCCACTCTGGAGAAGTGTACGGTGAGTCTTGAAACGTCTAAAAAGCAAAGCTTAGAGAGCATAGGGCACTTCCACTCATGGGGGTATAAATTGGGAAAATTAAAAATCAGCAAGACACAAGCACCCCAAAGTTGAGGGCTGCTCTGTTGACAAGGACCTCCACTTCATTCCACCTTCAATATCCCAGGAAAGAGAAAAATGGATAAAGAAGTTGTGGTCCTTATGTACAATGGAATATCACTAAGCCATGAAATCAATGTCATAAGGCTAGTAGCAGCATGATGAGTGGATTTAGGTACGACGACTCTAAGTGAAATAAGTCACACAGAAAAGGACTCTTCTCATAAGGTATCACTTATAGAGGGAATGTAAAAACCGTTACACTTGAACTGAATTACAAAACAGAACAGAGTCACACATGCAGAAAACACACTATGGCTGCTTAACGGGAAAGGTGAGGTGGGGTGATACATAAAACAAGGGTTTCAAATTAGCTCAGATACCGTTCCATAAACCCAATATGTAATAGACAAGACCTACTCCTTGCTCAGAGAACTGGACTCAACACGCCCTATTCACCGCACAAGAATATATCTGACTAGTAATAATCTTAAAACCTATGTATTGATATCTCTCTGTTAGTGTGTCAAGTGGGTAAAAAGCGGCATAAACACAGCAGTGAAAAGCAGCTAAACCCCATTATAAAAATAAATTACTTTGAAAAACCCATGAAACAAAGACAGTGAAAGAGAGAGAAATTCTTACACAATGCGTTCAGGGGCTGTGATGCAACCTGGATTGACCATATCTAGACCCACAGCTGGATGAGACATAAGGGTGGACACTGTTGCGGCTGAGAGGTTTGGTGAGGTTGGGTGAGCAAACGCAGACCCTTTAAAGTAATACTGCGTGGTACCCATCGCATGGGTCCCAAATCTCCTGGTTCAAGGGCATCTTCCTACATCGAAAACATGCATGAGATACCCAGAAGATGGTACACCGTGTGATGGGGAAAGGTTTCTAAAACGCACCTCATTTCTCATCTGCTTGTGCCCGGGTTCGCCATTCCAGCCACTTTACTAGCAATCTCCCTCCTTGGAGCATCAGCACCTTTAACCTCCTGTTCCGTACAGGTTGCAATTTGTACTGAGGATGAACGGGAAGACGTGGAACCAATGAAAGACTAGCTCTTGGTGTTGGGACAGGCACAGGTCACTCTATTTTCCCATCAGGAAGAAGAATTAACCACAGGCTCAGCCTGCCCCCCGGAACCAGAACAGGGCCTGAAGCCATTCTGCGCTTTTGCGGCCAGCTCCCTAAAAAGCGAGTTGTAAAATGGAGGTTCAGGGTACTGCAATTCACAAACCTGCAGACTTATAAATGATAACTCTCATCCACAAATATATTGAGGGAAGGCAAAGAAGAGGATTTGAAATCAAGGCAGAATTGCAGGAAACAGATTTCAGGAGGTAGATTCGAATCGCCTTTAAAGCACATGAAAAGCGGCAAAACGTTGACAATGATGCCCTTGGCCAAAAAGGGCGTATGCGTTTTTTCCTGAATATATTCAGGAAAAAACGCATACGCCCTTTTTGGCCAACCAAGCAACCTGGAAAGGCAAATCAGCGCTACAAAGATGTCTCGCTTCCCATCGGTCAAAAGGGCCATGCTGAAAAAAGTGTCAAAACCAGAAATGCAGGACAGGCCATGGAGAAATGGGAGCCTTGCTACACTGATGGGCGGGATGTAAATTGTCAACAGCCACTCTGGAGAAGTGTACGGTGAGTCCTGAAACGTCTAAAAAGCAAAGCTTAGAGAGCATAGGGCACTTCCACTCATGGGGGTATAAATTGGGAAAATTAAAAATCAGCAAGACACAAGCACCCCAAAGTTTAGGGCTGCTCTGTTGACAAGGACCTCCACTTCATTCCACCTTCAATATCCCAGGAAAGAGAAAAATGGATAAAGAAGTTGTGGTCCTTATGTACAATGGAATATCACTCAGCCATGAAATCAATGTCATAAGGCTAGTAGCAGCATGATGAGTGGATTTAGGTACGACGATTCTAAGTGAAATAAGTCACACAGAAAAGGACACTTCTCATAAGGTATCACTGATAGAGGGAATGTAAAAACCGTTACACTTGAACAGAATTACAAAACAGAACAGAGTCACACATGCAGAAAACACACTATGGCTGCTTAACGGGAAAGGTGAGGTGGGGTGATACATAAAAAAAGGGTTTCAACTTAGCTCAGATACCGTTCCATAAAACCAATATGTAATAGACAGGACCTACTCCTTGCTCAGAGAACTGGACTCAACACGCCCTATTCACCGCACAAGAATATATCTGACTAGTAATAATCTTAAAACCTATGTATTGATATCTCTCTGTTAGTGTGTCAATTGGGTGTAAAGCGGCATAAACACAGCAGTGAAAAGCAGCTAAACCCCATTATAAAAATAAATTACTTTGAAACACCCATGAAACAAAGACAGTGAAAGAGAGAGAAATTCTTACACAATGCGTTCAGGGGCTGTGATGCAACCTGGATTGACCATATCTAGACGCACAGCTGGATGAGACATAAGGGTGGACACTCTTGGGGCTGAGAGGTTTGGTGAGGTTGGGTGAGCAAACGCAGACCCTTTAAAGTAATACTGCGTGGTACCCATCGCATGGGTCCCAAATCTCCAGGTTCAAGGGCATCTTCCTACATCAAAAACATGCATGAGAAACCCAGAAGATGGTACACCGTGTGATGGGGAAAGGTTTCTAAAACGCACCTCATTTCTCATCTCCTTGTGCCCGGGTTCGCCATTCCAGCCACTTTACTAGCAAGCTCCCTACTTGGAGCATCAGCACCTTTAACCTCCTGTTCCGTACAGGTTGCAATTTGTCCTGAGGATAAACGGGAAGACGTGGAACCAACGAGAGACTAGCTCTTGGTGTTGGGACAGGCACAGGTCACTCTATTTTCCCATCAGAAAGAAGAATTAACCACAGGCTCAGCCTGCCCCCCGGAACCAGAACAGGGCCTGAAGCCATTCTGCGATTTTGCGGCCAGCTCCCATAAAAACGAGTTGTAAAATGGAGGTTCAGGGCACTGCAATTCACAAACCTGCAGAGTTATAAATGATAACTCTCGTCCACAAATATATTGAGGGAAGGCAAAGAAGAGGATTTGAAATCAAGGCAGAATTGCAGGAAACAGATTTCAGCAGGTAGATACGAATCGCCTTTAAAGCACATGAAAAGCGGCAAAACGTTGACAATGATGCCCTTGGCCAAAAAGGGCGTATGCGTTTTTTCCTGAATATATTCAGGAAAAAACGCATACGCCCTTTTTGGCCAACCAAGCAACCTGGAAAGGCAAATCAGCGCTACAAAGAAGTCTCGCTTCCCATCGGTCAAAAGGGCCATGCTGAAAAAAGTGTCAAAACCAGAAATGCAGGACAGGCCATGGAGAAATGGGAGCCTTGCTACACTGATGGGCGGGATGTAAATTGCCAAGAGCCACTCTGGAGAAGTGTCCGGTGAGTCCTGAAACATCTGAAAAACACAGCTTAGAGAGCATAGGGCACTTCCACTCATGGGGGTATAAATTGGGAAAATTAAAAATCAGCAAGACACAAGCACCCCAAAGTTTAGGGCTGCTCTCTTGACCAGGACCTCCACTTCATTCCACCTTCAATATCCCAGGAAAGAGAAAAATGGATAAAGAAGTTGTGGTCCTTATGTACAATGGAATATCACTAAGCCATGAAATCAATGTCATAAGGCTAGTAGCAGCATGATGAGTGGATTTAGGTACGACGACTCTAAGTGAAATAAGTCACACAGAAAAGGACTCTTCTCATAAGGTATCACTTATAGAGGGAATGTAAAAACCGTTACACTTGAACTGAATTACAAAACAGAACAGAGTCACACATGCAGAAAACACACTATGGCTGCTTAACGGGAAAGGTGAGGTGGGGTGATACATAAAACAAGGGTTTCAAATTAGCTCAGATACCGTTCCATAAACCCAATATGTAATAGACAAGACCTACTCCTTGCTCAGAGAACTGGACTCAACACGCCCTATTCACCGCACAAGAATATATCTGACTAGTAATAATCTTAAAACCTATGTATTGATATCTCTCTGTTAGTGTGTCAAGTGGGTAAAAAGCGGCATAAACACAGCAGTGAAAAGCAGCTAAACCCCATTATAAAAATAAATTACTTTGAAAAACCCATGAAACAAAGACAGTGAAAGAGAGAGAAATTCTTACACAATGCGTTCAGGGGCTGTGATGCAACCTGGATTGACCATATCTAGACCCACAGCTGGATGAGACATAAGGGTGGACACTGTTGCGGCTGAGAGGTTTGGTGAGGTTGGGTGAGCAAACGCAGACCCTTTAAAGTAATACTGCGTGGTACCCATCGCATGGGTCCCAAATCTCCTGGTTCAAGGGCATCTTCCTACATCGAAAACATGCATGAGATACCCAGAAGATGGTACACCGTGTGATGGGGAAAGGTTTCTAAAACGCACCTCATTTCTCATCTGCTTGTGCCCGGGTTCGCCATTCCAGCCACTTTACTAGCAATCTCCCTCCTTGGAGCATCAGCACCTTTAACCTCCTGTTCCGTACAGGTTGCAATTTGTACTGAGGATGAACGGGAAGACGTGGAACCAATGAAAGACTAGCTCTTGGTGTTGGGACAGGCACAGGTCACTCTATTTTCCCATCAGGAAGAAGAATTAACCACAGGCTCAGCCTGCCCCCCGGAACCAGAACAGGGCCTGAAGCCATCCTGCGCTTTTGCGGCCAGCTCCCTAAAAAGCGAGTTGTAAAATGGAGGTTCAGGGCACTGCAATTCACAAACCTGCAGACTTATAAATGATAACTCTCATCCACAAATATATTGAGGGAAGGCAAAGAAGAGGATTTGAAATCAAGGCAGAATTGCAGGAAACAGATTTCAGGAGGTAGATTCGAATCGCCTTTAAAGCACATGAAAAGCGGCAAAACGTTGACAATGATGCCCTTGGCCAAAAAGGGCGTATGCGTTTTTTCCTGAATATATTCAGGAAAAAACGCATACGCCCTTTTTGGCCAACCAAGCAACCTGGAAAGGCAAATCAGCGCTACAAAGATGTCTCGCTTCCCATCGGTCAAAAGGGCCATGCTGAAAAAAGTGTCAAAACCAGAAATGCAGGACAGGCCATGGAGAAATGGGAGCCTTGCTACACTGATGGGCGGGATGTAAATTGTCAACAGCCACTCTGGAGAAGTGTACGGTGAGTCCTGAAACGTCTAAAAAGCAAAGCTTAGAGAGCATAGGGCACTTCCACTCATGGGGGTATAAATTGGGAAAATTAAAAATCAGCAAGACACAAGCACCCCAAAGTTTAGGGCTGCTCTGTTGACAAGGACCTCCACTTCATTCCACCTTCAATATCCCAGGAAAGAGAAAAATGGATAAAGAAGTTGTGGTCCTTATGTACAATGGAATATCACTCAGCCATGAAATCAATGTCATAAGGCTAGTAGCAGCATGATGAGTGGATTTAGGTACGACGATTCTAAGTGAAATAAGTCACACAGAAAAGGACACTTCTCATAAGGTATCACTGATAGAGGGAATGTAAAAACCGTTACACTTGAACAGAATTACAAAACAGAACAGAGTCACACATGCAGAAAACACACTATGGCTGCTTAACGGGAAAGGTGAGGTGGGGTGATACATAAAAAAAGGGTTTCAAATTAGCTCAGATACCATTCCATAAAACCAATATGTAATAGACAAGACCTACTCCTTGCTCAGAGAACTGGACTCAACACGCCCTATTCACCGCACAAGAATATATCTGACTAGTAATAATCTTAAAACCTATGTATTGATATCTCTCTGTTAGTGTGTCAATTGGGTGTAAAGCGGCATAAACACAGCAGTGAAAAGCAGCTAAACCCCATTATAAAAATAAATTACTTTGAAAAACCCATGAAACAAAGACAGTGAAAGAGATAGAAATTCTTACACAATGCGTTCACGGGCTGTGATGCAACCTGGATTGACCATATCGAGACCCACAGCTGGATGAGACATAAGGGTGGACACTCTTGGGGCTGAGAGGTTTGGTGAGGTTGGGTGAGCAAACGCAGACCCTTTAAAGTAATACTGCATGGTACCCATCGCATGGGTCCCAAATCTCCAGGTTCAAGGGCATCTTCCTACATCGAAAACATGCATGAGAAACCCAGAAGATGGTATACCGTGTGATGTGGAAAGGTTTCTAAAACGCACCTCATTTCTCATCTCCTTGTGCCCGGGTTCGCTATTCCAGCCGCTTTACTAGCAATCTCCCTACTTGGAGCATCAGCACCTTTAACCTCCTGTTCCGTACAGGTTGCAATTTGTCCTGAGGATGAACGGGAAGACGTGGAACCAATGAGAGACTAGCTCTTGGTGTTGGGACAGGCACAGGTCACTCTATTTTCCCATCAGGAAGAAGAATTAACCACAGGCTCAGCCTGCCACCCGGAACCAGAACAGGGCCTGAAGCCATCCTGCGCTATTGCGGCCAGCTCCCTAAAAAGCGAGTTGTAAAATGTAGGTTCAGGGCACTGAAATTCACAAACCTGCAGACTTATAAATGATAACTCTCGTCCACAAATATATTGAGGGAAGGCAAAGAAGAGGATTTGAAATCAAGGCAGAATTGCAGGAAACAGATTTCAGGAGGTAGATTCGAATCGCCTTTAAAGCACATGAAAAGCGGCAAAACGTTGACAATGATGCCCTTGGCCAAAAAGGGCGTATGCGTTTTTTCCTGAATATATTCAGGAAAAAACGCATACGCCCTTTTTGGCCAACCAAGCAACCTGGAAAGGCAAATCAGCGCTACAAAGATGTCTCGCTTCCCATCGGTTAAAAAGGCCATGCTGAAAAAAGTGTCAAAATCAGAAATGCAAGACAGGCCATGGAGAAATGGGAGCCTTGCTACGCTGATGGGCGGGATGTAAATTGCCAAGAGCCACTCTGGAGAAGTGTCCGGTGAGTCCTGAAACATCTGAAAAACACAGCTTAGAGAGCATAGGGCACTTCCACTCATGGGGGTATAAATTGGGAAAATTAAAAATCAGCAAGACACAAGCACCCCAAAGTTTAGGGCTGCTCTCTTGACCAGGACCTCCACTTCATTCCACCTTAAATATCCCAGGAAAGAGAAAAATGGATAAAGAAGTTGTGGTCCTTATGTACAATGGAATATCACTCAGCCATGAAATCAATGTCGTAAGGTTAGTAGCAGCATGATGAGTGGATTTAGGTACGACGATTCTAAGTGAAATAAGTCACACAGAAAAGGACACTTCTCATAAGGTATCACTGATAGAGGGAATGTAAAAACCGTTACACTTGAACTGAATTACAAAACAGAACAGAGTCACACATGCAGAAAACACACTATGGCTGCTTAACGGGAAAGGTGAGGTGGGGTGATACATAAAACAAGGGTATCAAATTAGCTCAGATACCGTTCCATAAACCCAATATGTAATAGACAAGACTTACCCCTTGCTCAGAGAACTGGACTCAACACGCCCTATTCACCACACAAGAATATATCTGACTAATAATAATCGTAAAACCTATATATTGATATCTCTCTGTTAGTGTGTCAAGTGGGTGTAAAGCGGCATAAACACAGCAGTGAAAAGCAGCTAAACCCCATTATAAAAATAAATTACTTTGAAACACCCATGAAACAAAGACAGTGAAAGAGAGAGAAATTCTTACACAATGCGTTCAGGGGCTGTGATGCAACCTGGATTGACCATATCTAGACCCACAGCTGGATGAGACATAAGGGTGGACACTCTTGGGGCTGAGAGGTTTGGTGAGGTTGGGTGAGCAAACACAGACCCTTTAAAGTAATACTGCGTGGTACCCATCGCATGGGTCCCAAATCTCCAGGTTCAAGGGCATCTTCCTACATCAAAAACATGCATGAGAAACCCAGAAGATGGTACACCGTGTGATGGGGAAAGGTTTCTAAAACGCACCTCATTTCTCATCTCCTTGTGCCCGGGTTCGCCATTCCAGCCACTTTACTAGCAAGCTCCCTACTTGGAGCATCAGCACCTTTAACCTCCTGTTCCGTACAGGTTGCAATTTGTCCTGAGGATAAACGGGAAGACGTGGAACCAACGAGAGACTAGCTCTTGGTGTTGGGACAGGCACAGGTCACTCTATTTTCCCATCAGAAAGAAGAATTAACCACAGGCTCAGCCTGCCCCCCGGAACCAGAACAGGGCCTGAAGCCATTCTGCGATTTTGCGGCCAGCTCCCATAAAAACGAGTTGTAAAATGGAGGTTCAGGGCACTGCAATTCACAAACCTGCAGAGTTATAAATGATAACTCTCGTCCACAAATATATTGAGGGAAGGCAAAGAAGAGGATTTGAAATCAAGGCAGAATTGCAGGAAACAGATTTCAGCAGGTAGATACGAATCGCCTTTAAAGCACATGAAAAGCGGCAAAACGTTGACAATGATGCCCTTGGCCAAAAAGGGCGTATGCGTTTTTTCCTGAATATATTCAGGAAAAAACGCATACGCCCTTTTTGGCCAACCAAGCAACCTGGAAAGGCAAATCAGCGCTACAAAGAAGTCTCGCTTCCCATCGGTCAAAAGGGCCATGCTGAAAAAAGTGTCAAAACCAGAAATGCAGGACAGGCCATGGAGAAATGGGAGCCTTGCTACACTGATGGGCGGGATGTAAATTGCCAAGAGCCACTCTGGAGAAGTGTCCGGTGAGTCCTGAAACATCTGAAAAACACAGCTTAGAGAGCATAGGGCACTTCCACTCATGGGGGTATAAATTGGGAAAATTAAAAATCAGCAAGACACAAGCACCCCAAAGTTTAGGGCTGCTCTCTTGACCAGGACCTCCACTTCATTCCACCTTAAATATCCCAGGAAAGAGAAAAATGGATAAAGAAGTTGTGGTCCTTATGTACAATGGAATATCACTCAGCCATGAAATCAATGTCGTAAGGTTAGTAGCAGCATGATGAGTGGATTTAGGTACGACGATTCTAAGTGAAATAAGTCACACAGAAAAGGACACTTCTCATAAGGTATCACTGATAGAGGGAATGTAAAAACCGTTACACTTGAACTGAATTACAAAACAGAACAGAGTCACACATGCAGAAAACACACTATGGCTGCTTAACGGGAAAGGTGAGGTGGGGTGATACATAAAACAAGGGTATCAAATTAGCTCAGATACCTTTCCATAAACCCAATATGTAATAGACAAGACCTACCCCTTGCTCAGAGAACTGGACTCAACACGCCCTATTCACCACACAAGAATATATCTGACTAATAATAATCGTAAAACCTATGTATTGATATCTCTCTGTTAGTGTGTCAAGTGGGTGTAAAGCGGCATAAACACAGCAGTGAAAAGCAGCTAAACCCCATTATAAAAATAAATTACTTTGAAACACCCATGAAACAAAGACAGTGAAAGAGAGAGAAATTCTTACACAATGCGTTCAGGGGCTGTGATGCAACCTGGATTGACCATATCTAGATGCACAGCTGGATGAGACATAAGGGTGGACACTCTTGGGGCTGAGAGGTTTGGTGAGGTTGGGTGAGCAAACGCAGACCCTTTAAAGTAATACTGCGTGGTACCCATCGCATGGGTCCCAAATCTCCAGGTTCAAGGGCATCTTCCTACATCAAAAACATGCATGAGAAACCCAGAAGATGGTACACCGTGTGATGGGGAAGGTTTCTAAAACGCACCTCATTTCTCATCTCCTTGTGCCCGGGTTCGCCATTCCAGCCGCTTTACTAGCAAGCTCCCTACTTGGAGCATCAGCACCTTTAACCTCCTGTTCCGTACAGGTTGCAATTTGTCCTGAGGATAAACGGGAAGACGTGGAACCAACGAGAGACTAGCTCTTGGTGTTGGGACAGGCACAGGTCACTCTATTTTCCCATCAGAAAGAAGAATTAACCACAGGCTCAGCCTGCCCCCCGGAACCAGAACAGGGCCTGAAGCCATTCTGCGATTTTGCGGCCAGCTCCCATAAAAACGAGTTGTAAAATGGAGGTTCAGGGCACTGCAATTCACAAACCTGCAGACTTATAAATGATAACTCTCATCCACAAATATATTGAGGGAAGGCAAAGAAGAGGATTTGAAATCAAGGCAGAATTGCAGGAAACAGATTTCAGGAGGTAGATTCGAATCGCCTTTAAAGCACATGAAAAGCGGCAAAACGTTGACAATGATGCCCTTGGCCAAAAAGGGCGTATGCGTTTTTTCCTGAATATATTCAGGAAAAAACGCATACGCCCTTTTTGGCCAACCAAGCAACCTGGAAAGGCAAATCAGCGCTACAAAGATGTCTCGCTTCCCATCGGTCAAAAGGGCCATGCTGAAAAAAGTGTCAAAACCAGAAATGCAGGACAGGCCATGGAGAAATGGGAGCCTTGCTACACTGATGGGCGGGATGTAAATTGTCAACAGCCACTCTGGAGAAGTGTACGGTGAGTCCTGAAACGTCTAAAAAGCAAAGCTTAGAGAGCATAGGGCACTTCCACTCATGGGGGTATAAATTGGGAAAATTAAAAATCAGCAAGACACAAGCACCCCAAAGTTTAGGGCTGCTCTGTTGACAAGGACCTCCACTTCATTCCACCTTCAATATCCCAGGAAAGAGAAAAATGGATAAAGAAGTTGTGGTCCTTATGTACAATGGAATATCACTCAGCCATGAAAACAATGTCATAAGGCTAGTAGCAGCATGATGAGTGGATTTAGGTACGACGATTCTAAGTGAAATAAGTCACACAGAAAAGGACACTTCTCATAAGGTATCACTGATAGAGGGAATGTAAAAACCGTTACACTTGAACAGAATTACAAAACAGAACAGAGTCACACATGCAGAAAACACACTATGGCTGCTTAACGGGAAAGGTGAGGTGGGGTGATACATAAAAAAAGGGTTTCAAATTAGCTCAGATACCATTCCATAAAACCAATATGTAATAGACAAGACCTACTCCTTGCTCAGAGAACTGGACTCAACACGCCCTATTCACCGCACAAGAATATATCTGACTAGTAATAATCTTAAAACCTATGTATTGATATCTCTCTGTTAGTGTGTCAATTGGGTGTAAAGCGGCATAAACACAGCAGTGAAAAGCAGCTAAACCCCATTATAAAAATAAATTACTTTGAAAAACCCATGAAACAAAGACAGTGAAAGAGATAGAAATTCTTACACAATGCGTTCACGGGCTGTGATGCAACCTGGATTGACCATATCTAGACCCACAGCTGGATGAGACATAAGGGTGGACACTCTTGGGGCTGAGAGGTTTGGTGAGGTTGGGTGAGCAAACGCAGACCCTTTAAAGTAATACTGCATGGTACCCATCGCATGGGTCCCAAATCTCCAGGTTCAAGGGCATCTTCCTACATCGAAAACATGCATGAGAAACCCAGAAGATGGTATACCGTGTGATGTGGAAAGGTTTCTAAAACGCACCTCATTTCTCATCTCCTTGTGCCCGGGTTCGCTATTCCAGCCGCTTTACTAGCAATCTCCCTAATTGGAGCATCATCACCTTTAACCTCCTGTTCCGTACAGGTTGCAATTTGTCCTGAGGATGAACGGGAAGACGTGGAACCAATGAGAGACTAGCTCTTGGTGTTGGGACAGGCACAGGCCACTCTATTTTCCCATCAGGAAGAAGAATTAACCACAGGCTCAGCCTGCCACCCGGAACCAGAACAGGGCCTGAAGCCATCCTGCGCTATTGCGGCCAGCTCCCTAAAAAGCGAGTTGTAAAATGGAGGTTCAGGGCACTGCAATTCACAAACCTGCAGACTTATAAATGATAACTCTCGTCCACAAATATATTGAGGGAAGGCAAAGAAGAGGATTTGAAATCAAGGCAGAATTGCAGGAAACAGATTTCAGGAGGTAGATTCGAATCGCCTTTAAAGCACATGAAAAGCGGCAAAACGTTGACAATGATGCCCTTGGCCAAAAAGGGCGTATGCGTTTTTTCCTGAATATATTCAGGAAAAAACGCATACGCCCTTTTTGGCCAACCAAGCAACCTGGAAAGGCAAATCAGCGCTACAAAGATGTCTCGCTTCCCATCGGTTAAAAAGGCCATGCTGAAAAAAGTGTCAAAATCAGAAATGCAAGACAGGCCATGGAGAAATGGGAGCCTTGCTACGCTGATGGGCGGGATGTAAATTGCCAAGAGCCACTCTGGAGAAGTGTCCGGTGAGTCCTGAAACATCTGAAAAACACAGCTTAGAGAGCATAGGGCACTTCCACTCATGGGGGTATAAATTGGGAAAATTAAAAATCAGCAAGACACAAGCACCCCAAAGTTTAGGGCTGCTCTCTTGACCAGGACCTCCACTTCATTCCACCTTAAATATCCCAGGAAAGAGAAAAATGGATAAAGAAGTTGTGGTCCTTATGTACAATGGAATATCACTCAGCCATGAAATCAATGTCGTAAGGTTAGTAGCAGCATGATGAGTGGATTTAGGTACGACGATTCTAAGTGAAATAAGTCACACAGAAAAGGACACTTCTCATAAGGTATCACTGATAGAGGGAATGTAAAAACCGTTACACTTGAACTGAATTACAAAACAGAACAGAGTCACACATGCAGAAAACACACTATGGCTGCTTAACGGGAAAGGTGAGGTGGGGTGATACATAAAACAAGGGTATCAAATTAGCTCAGATACCGTTCCATAAACCCAATATGTAATAGACAAGACTTACCCCTTGCTCAGAGAACTGGACTCAACACGCCCTATTCACCACACAAGAATATATCTGACTAATAATAATCGTAAAACCTATATATTGATATCTCTCTGTTAGTGTGTCAAGTGGGTGTAAAGCGGCATAAACACAGCAGTGAAAAGCAGCTAAACCCCATTATAAAAATAAATTACTTTGAAACACCCATGAAACAAAGACAGTGAAAGAGAGAGAAATTCTTACACAATGCGTTCAGGGGCTGTGATGCAACCTGGATTGACCATATCTAGACCCACAGCTGGATGAGACATAAGGGTGGACACTCTTGGGGCTGAGAGGTTTGGTGAGGTTGGGTGAGCAAACGCAGACCCTTTAAAGTAATACTGCGTGGTACCCATCGCATGGGTCCCAAATCTCCAGGTTCAAGGGCATCTTCCTACATCAAAAACATGCATGAGAAACCCAGAAGATGGTACACCGTGTGATGGGGAAATGTTTCTAAAACGCACCTCATTTCTCATCTCCTTGTGCCCGGGTTCGCCATTCCAGCCACTTTACTAGCAAGCTCCCTACTTGGAGCATCAGCACCTTTAACCTCCTGTTCCGTACAGGTTGCAATTTGTCCTGAGGATAAACGGGAAGACGTGGAACCAACGAGAGACTAGCTCTTGGTGTTGGGACAGGCACAGGTCACTCTATTTTCCCATCAGAAAGAAGAATTAACCACAGGCTCAGCCTGCCCCCCGGAACCAGAACAGGGCCTGAAGCCATTCTGCGATTTTGCGGCCAGCTCCCATAAAAACGAGTTGTAAAATGGAGGTTCAGGGCACTGCAATTCACAAACCTGCAGAGTTATAAATGATAACTCTCGTCCACAAATATATTGAGGGAAGGCAAAGAAGAGGATTTGAAATCAAGGCAGAATTGCAGGAAACAGATTTCAGCAGGTAGATACGAATCGCCTTTAAAACACATGAAAAGCGGCAAAACGTTGACAATGATGCCCTTGGCCAAAAAGGGCGTATGCGTTTTTTCCTGAATATATTCAGGAAAAAACGCATACGCCCTTTTTGGCCAACCAAGCAACCTGGAAAGGCAAATCAGCGCTACAAAGAAGTCTCGCTTCCCATCGGTCAAAAGGGCCATGCTGAAAAAAGTGTCAAAACCAGAAATGCAGGACAGGCCATGGAGAAATGGGAGCCTTGCTACACTGATGGGCGGGATGTAAATTGCCAAGAGCCACTCTGGAGAAGTGTCCGGTGAGTCCTGAAACATCTGAAAAACACAGCTTAGAGAGCATAGGGCACTTCCACTCATGGGGGTATAAATAGGGAAAATTAAAAATCAGCAAGACACAAGCACCCCAAAGTTTAGGGCTGCTCTCTTGACCAGGACCTCCACTTCATTCCACCTTAAATATCCCAGGAAAGAGAAAAATGGATAAAGAAGTTGTGGTCCTTATGTACAATGGAATATCACTCAGCCATGAAATCAATGTCGTAAGGTTAGTAGCAGCATGATGAGTGGATTTAGGTACGACGATTCTAAGTGAAATAAGTCACACAGAAAAGGACACTTCTCATAAGGTATCACTGATAGAGGGAATGTAAAAACCGTTACACTTGAACTGAATTACAAAACAGAACAGAGTCACACATGCAGAAAACACACTATGGCTGCTTAACGGGAAAGGTGAGGTGGGGTGATACATAAAACAAGGGTATCAAATTAGCTCAGATACCGTTCCATAAACCCAATATGTAATAGACAAGACCTACCCCTTGCTCAGAGAACTGGACTCAACACGCCCTATTCACCACACAAGAATATATCTGACTAATAATAATCGTAAAACCTATGTATTGATATCTCTCTGTTAGTGTGTCAAGTGGGTGTAAAGCGGCATAAACACAGCAGTGAAAAGCAGCTAAACCCCATTATAAAAATAAATTACTTTGAAACACCCATGAAACAAAGACAGTGAAAGAGAGAGAAATTCTTACACAATGCGTTCAGGGGCTGTGATGCAACCTGGATTGACCATATCTAGATGCACAGCTGGATGAGACATAAGGGTGGACACTCTTGGGGCTGAGAGGTTTGGTGAGGTTGGGTGAGCAAACGCAGACCCTTTAAAGTAATACTGCGTGGTACCCATCGCATGGGTCCCAAATCTCCAGGTTCAAGGGCATCTTCCTACATCAAAAACATGCATGAGATACCCAGAAGATGGTACACCGTGTGATGGGGAAGGTTTCTAAAACGCACCTCATTTCTCATCTCCTTGTGCCCGGGTTCGCCATTCCAGCCGCTTTACTAGCAAGCTCCCTACTTGGAGCATCAGCACCTTTAACCTCCTGTTCCGTACAGGTTGCAATTTGTCCTGAGGATAAACGGGAAGACGTGGAACCAACGAGAGACTAGCTCTTGGTGTTGGGACAGGCACAGGTCACTCTATTTTCCCATCAGAAAGAAGAATTAACCACAGGCTCAGCCTGCCCCCCGGAACCAGAACAGGGCCTGAAGCCATTCTGCGATTTTGCGGCCAGCTCCCATAAAAACGAGTTGTAAAATGGAGGTTCAGGGCACTGCAATTCACAAACCTGCAGAGTTATTAATGATAACTCTCGTCCACAAATATATTGAGGGAAGGCAAAGAAGAGGATTTGAAATCAAGGCAGAATTGCAGGAAACAGATTTCAGGAGGTAGATACGAATCGCCTTTAAAGCACATGAAAAGCGGCAAAACGTTGACAATGATGCCCTTGGCCAAAAAGGGCGTATGCGTTTTTTCCTGAATATATTCAGGAAAAAACGCATACGCCCTTTTTGGCCAACCAAGCAACCTGGAAAGGCAAATCAGCGCTACAAAGAAGTCTCGCTTCCCATCGGTCAAAAGGGCCATGCTGAAAAAAGTGTCAAAACCAGAAATGCAGGACAGGCCATGGAGAAATGGGAGCCTTGCTACACTGATGGGCGGGATGTAAATTGCCAAGAGCCACTCTGGAGAAGTGTCCGGTGAGTCCTGAAACATCTGAAAAACACAGCTTAGAGAGCATAGGGCACTTCCACTCATGGGGGTATAAATTGGGAAAATTAAAAATCAGCAAGACACAAGCACCCCAAAGTTTAGGGCTGCTCTGTTGACCAGGACCTCCACTTCATTCCACCTTAAATATCCCAGGAAAGAGAAAAATGGATAAAGAAGTTGTGGTCCTTATGTACAATGGAATATCACTCAGCCATGAAATCAATGTCGTAAGGTTAGTAGCAGCATGATGAGTGGATTTAGGTACGACGATTCTAAGTGAAATAAGTCACACAGAAAAGGACACTTCTCATAAGGTATCACTGATAGAGGGAATGTAAAAACCGTTACACTTGAACTGAATTACAAAACAGAACAGAGTCACACATGCAGAAAACACACTATGGCTGCTTAACGGGAAAGGTGAGGTGGGGTGATACATAAAACAAGGGTATCAAATTAGCTCAGATACCGTTCCATAAACCCAATATGTAATAGACAAGACCTACCCCTTGCTCAGAGAACTGGACTCAACACGCCCTATTCACCACACAAGAATATATCTGACTAATAATAATCGTAAAACCTATGTATTGATATCTCTCTGTTAGTGTGTCAAGTGGGTGTAAAGCGGCATAAACACAGCAGTGAAAAGCAGCTAAACCCCATTATAAAAATAAATTACTTTGAAACACCCATGAAACAAAGACAGTGAAAGAGAGAGAAATTCTTACACAATGCGTTCAGGGGCTGTGATGCAACCTGGATTGACCATATCTAGACGCACAGCTGGATGAGACATAAGGGTGGACACTCTTGGGGCTGAGAGGTTTGGTGAGGTTGGGTGAGCAAACGCAGACCCTTTAAAGTAATACTGCGTGGTACCCATCGCATGGGTCCCAAATCTCCAGGTTCAAGGGCATCTTCCTACATCAAAAACATGCATGAGAAACCCAGAAGATGGTACACCGTGTGATGGGGAAGGTTTCTAAAACGCACCTCATTTCTCATCTCCTTGTGCCCGGGTTCGCCATTCCAGCCGCTTTACTAGCAAGCTCCCTACTTGGAGCATCAGCACCTTTAACCTCCTGTTCCGTACAGGTTGCAATTTGTCCTGAGGATAAACGGGAAGACGTGGAACCAACGAGAGACTAGCTCTTGGTGTTGGGACAGGCACAGGTCACTCTATTTTCCCATCAGAAAGAAGAATTAACCACAGGCTCAGCCTGCCCCCCGGAACCAGAACAGGGCCTGAAGCCATTCTGCGATTTTGCGGCCAGCTCCCATAAAAACGAGTTGTAAAATGGAGGTTCAGGGCACTGCAATTCACAAACCTGCAGAGTTATTAATGATAACTCTCGTCCACAAATATATTGAGGGAAGGCAAAGAAGAGGATTTGAAATCAAGGCAGAATTGCAGGAAACAGATTTCAGGAGGTAGATACGAATCGCCTTTAAAGCACATGAAAAGCGGCAAAACGTTGACAATGATGCCCTTGGCCAAAAAGGGCGTATGCGTTTTTTCTTGAATATATTCAGGAAAAAATGCATACGCCCTTTTTGGCCAACCAAGCAACCTGGAAAGGCAAATCAGCGCTACAAAGAAGTCTCGCTTCCCATCGGTCAAAAGGGCCATGCTGAAAAAAGTGTCAAAACCAGAAATGCAGGACAGGCCATGGAGAAATGGGAGCCTTGCTACACTGATGGGCGGGATGTAAATTGCCAAGAGCCACTCCGGAGAAGTGTCCGGTGAGTCCTGAAACATCTGAAAAACACAGCTTAGAGAGCATAGGGCACTTCCACTCATGGGGGTATAAATTGGGAAAATTAAAATTCAGCAAGACACAAGCACCCCAAAGTTTAGGGCTGCTCTGTTGACCAGGACCTCCACTTCATTCCACCTTAAATATCCCAGGAAAGAGAAAAATGGATAAAGAAGTTGTGGTCCTTATGTACAATGGAATATCACTCAGCCATGAAATCAATGTCATAAGGCTAGTAGCAGCATGATGAGTGGATTTAGGTACGACGATTCTAAGTGAAATAAGTCACACAGAAAAGGACACTTCTCATAAGGTATCACTGATAGAGGGAATGTAAAAACCGTTACACTTGAACTGAATTACAAAACAGAACAGAGTCACACATGCAGAAAACACACTATGGCTGCTTAACGGGAAAGGTGAGGTGGGGTGATACATAAAACAAGGGTATCAAATTAGCTCAGATACCGTTCCATAAACCCAATATGTAATAGACAAGACTTACCCCTTGCTCAGAGAACTGGACTCAACACGCCCTATTCACCACACAAGAATATATCTGACTAATAATAATCGTAAAACCTATATATTGATATCTCTCTGTTAGTGTGTCAAGTGGGTGTAAAGCGGCATAAACACAGCAGTGAAAAGCAGCTAAACCCCATTATAAAAATAAATTACTTTGAAACACCCATGAAACAAAGACAGTGAAAGAGAGAGAAATTCTTACACAATGCGTTCAGGGGCTGTGATGCAACCTGGATTGACCATATCTAGACCCACAGCTGGATGAGACATAAGGGTGGACACTCTTGGGGCTGAGAGGTTTGGTGAGGTTGGGTGAGCAAACGCAGACCCTTTAAAGTAATACTGCGTGGTACCCATCGCATGGGTCCCAAATCTCCAGGTTCAAGGGCATCTTCCTACATCAAAAACATGCATGAGAAACCCAGAAGATGGTACACCGTGTGATGGGGAAATGTTTCTAAAACGCACCTCATTTCTCATCTCCTTGTGCCCGGGTTCGCCATTCCAGCCACTTTACTAGCAAGCTCCCTACTTGGAGCATCAGCACCTTTAACCTCCTGTTCCGTACAGGTTGCAATTTGTCCTGAGGATAAACGGGAAGACGTGGAACCAACGAGAGACTAGCTCTTGGTGTTGGGACAGGCACAGGTCACTCTATTTTCCCATCAGAAAGAAGAATTAACCACAGGCTCAGCCTGCCCCCCGGAACCAGAACAGGGCCTGAAGCCATTCTGCGATTTTGCGGCCAGCTCCCATAAAAACGAGTTGTAAAATGGAGGTTCAGGGCACTGCAATTCACAAACCTGCAGAGTTATAAATGATAACTCTCGTCCACAAATATATTGAGGGAAGGCAAAGAAGAGGATTTGAAATCAAGGCAGAATTGCAGGAAACAGATTTCAGCAGGTAGATACGAATCGCCTTTAAAACACATGAAAAGCGGCAAAACGTTGACAATGATGCCCTTGGCCAAAAAGGGCGTATGCGTTTTTTCCTGAATATATTCAGGAAAAAACGCATACGCCCTTTTTGGCCAACCAAGCAACCTGGAAAGGCAAATCAGCGCTACAAAGAAGTCTCGCTTCCCATCGGTCAAAAGGGCCATGCTGAAAAAAGTGTCAAAACCAGAAATGCAGGACAGGCCATGGAGAAATGGGAGCCTTGCTACACTGATGGGCGGGATGTAAATTGCCAAGAGCCACTCTGGAGAAGTGTCCGGTGAGTCCTGAAACATCTGAAAAACACAGCTTAGAGAGCATAGGGCACTTCCACTCATGGGGGTATAAATTGGGAAAATTAAAAATCAGCAAGACACAAGCACCCCAAAGTTTAGGGCTGCTCTCTTGACCAGGACCTCCACTTCATTCCACCTTAAATATCCCAGGAAAGAGAAAAATGGATAAAGAAGTTGTGGTCCTTATGTACAATGGAATATCACTCAGCCATGAAATCAATGTCGTAAGGTTAGTAGCAGCATGATGAGTGGATTTAGGTACGACGATTCTAAGTGAAATAAGTCACACAGAAAAGGACACTTCTCATAAGGTATCACTGATAGAGGGAATGTAAAAACCGTTACACTTGAACTGAATTACAAAACAGAACAGAGTCACACATGCAGAAAACACACTATGGCTGCTTAACGGGAAAGGTGAGGTGGGGTGATACATAAAACAAGGGTATCAAATTAGCTCAGATACCGTTCCATAAACCCAATATGTAATAGACAAGACCTACCCCTTGCTCAGAGAACTGGACTCAACACGCCCTATTCACCACACAAGAATATATCTGACTAATAATAATCGTAAAACCTATGTATTGATATCTCTCTGTTAGTGTGTCAAGTGGGTGTAAAGCGGCATAAACACAGCAGTGAAAAGCAGCTAAACCCCATTATAAAAATAAATTACTTTGAAACACCCATGAAACAAAGACAGTGAAAGAGAGAGAAATTCTTACACAATGCGTTCAGGGGCTGTGATGCAACCTGGATTGACCATATCTAGATGCACAGCTGGATGAGACATAAGGGTGGACACTCTTGGGGCTGAGAGGTTTGGTGAGGTTGGGTGAGCAAACGCAGACCCTTTAAAGTAATACTGCGTGGTACCCATCGCATGGGTCCCAAATCTCCAGGTTCAAGGGCATCTTCCTACATCAAAAACATGCATGAGAAACCCAGAAGATGGTACACCGTGTGATGGGGAAGGTTTCTAAAACGCACCTCATTTCTCATCTCCTTGTGCCCGGGTTCGCCATTCCAGCCGCTTTACTAGCAAGCTCCCTACTTGGAGCATCAGCACCTTTAACCTCCTGTTCCGTACAGGTTGCAATTTGTCCTGAGGATAAACGGGAAGACGTGGAACCAACGAGAGACTAGCTCTTGGTGTTGGGACAGGCACAGGTCACTCTATTTTCCCATCAGAAAGAAGAATTAACCACAGGCTCAGCCTGCCCCCCGGAACCAGAACAGGGCCTGAAGCCATTCTGCGATTTTGCGGCCAGCTCCCATAAAAACGAGTTGTAAAATGGAGGTTCAGGGCACTGCAATTCACAAACCTGCAGAGTTATTAATGATAACTCTCGTCCACAAATATATTGAGGGAAGGCAAAGAAGAGGATTTGAAATCAAGGCAGAATTGCAGGAAACAGATTTCAGGAGGTAGATACGAATCGCCTTTAAAGCACATGAAAAGCGGCAAAACGTTGACAATGATGCCCTTGGCCAAAAAGGGCGTATGCGTTTTTTCCTGAATATATTCAGGAAAAAACGCATACGCCCTTTTTGGCCAACCAAGCAACCTGGAAAGGCAAATCAGCGCTACAAAGAAGTCTCGCTTCCCATCGGTCAAAAGGGCCATGCTGAAAAAAGTGTCAAAACCAGAAATGCAGGACAGGCCATGGAGAAATGGGAGCCTTGCTACACTGATGGGCGGGATGTAAATTGCCAAGAGCCACTCTGGAGAAGTGTCCGGTGAGTCCTGAAACATCTGAAAAACACAGCTTAGA
This sequence comes from Balaenoptera borealis, assembly GCF_965194805.1. Taxonomy (NCBI): domain Eukaryota; kingdom Metazoa; phylum Chordata; class Mammalia; order Artiodactyla; family Balaenopteridae; genus Balaenoptera; species Balaenoptera borealis. Next base: position 210,354 of record NW_028123565.1, on the reverse strand, counting down.
GAGCATAGGGCACTTCCACTCATGGGGGTATAAATTGGGAAAATTAAAAATCAGCAAGACACAAGCACCCCAAAGTTTAGGGCTGCTCTGTTGACCAGGACCTCCACTTCATTCCACCTTAAATATCCCAGGAAAGAGAAAAATGGATAAAGAAGTTGTGGTCCTTATGTACAATGGAATATCACTCAGCCATGAAATCAATGTCGTAAGGTTAGTAGCAGCATGATGAGTGGATTTAGGTACGACGATTCTAAGTGAAATAAGTCACACAGAAAAGGACACTTCTCATAAGGTATCACTGATAGAGGGAATGTAAAAACCGTTACACTTGAACTGAATTACAAAACAGAACAGAGTCACACATGCAGAAAACACACTATGGCTGCTTAACGGGAAAGGTGAGGTGGGGTGATACATAAAACAAGGGTATCAAATTAGCTCAGATACCGTTCCATAAACCCAATATGTAATAGACAAGACCTACCCCTTGCTCAGAGAACTGGACTCAACACGCCCTATTCACCACACAAGAATATATCTGACTAATAATAATCGTAAAACCTATGTATTGATATCTCTCTGTTAGTGTGTCAAGTGGGTGTAAAGCGGCATAAACACAGCAGTGAAAAGCAGCTAAACCCCATTATAAAAATAAATTACTTTGAAACACCCATGAAACAAAGACAGTGAAAGAGAGAGAAATTCTTACACAATGCGTTCAGGGGCTGTGATGCAACCTGGATTGACCATATCTAGACGCACAGCTGGATGAGACATAAGGGTGGACACTCTTGGGGCTGAGAGGTTTGGTGAGGTTGGGTGAGCAAACGCAGACCCTTTAAAGTAATACTGCGTGGTACCCATCGCATGGGTCCCAAATCTCCAGGTTCAAGGGCATCTTCCTACATCAAAAACATGCATGAGAAACCCAGAAGATGGTACACCGTGTGATGGGGAAGGTTTCTAAAACGCACCTCATTTCTCATCTCCTTGTGCCCGGGTTCGCCATTCCAGCCGCTTTACTAGCAAGCTCCCTACTTGGAGCATCAGCACCTTTAACCTCCTGTTCCGTACAGGTTGCAATTTGTCCTGAGGATAAACGGGAAGACGTGGAACCAACGAGAGACTAGCTCTTGGTGTTGGGACAGGCACAGGTCACTCTATTTTCCCATCAGAAAGAAGAATTAACCACAGGCTCAGCCTGCCCCCCGGAACCAGAACAGGGCCTGAAGCCATTCTGCGATTTTGCGGCCAGCTCCCATAAAAACGAGTTGTAAAATGGAGGTTCAGGGCACTGCAATTCACAAACCTGCAGAGTTATTAATGATAACTCTCGTCCACAAATATATTGAGGGAAGGCAAAGAAGAGGATTTGAAATCAAGGCAGAATTGCAGGAAACAGATTTCAGGAGGTAGATACGAATCGCCTTTAAAGCACATGAAAAGCGGCAAAACGTTGACAATGATGCCCTTGGCCAAAAAGGGCGTATGCGTTTTTTCTTGAATATATTCAGGAAAAAATGCATACGCCCTTTTTGGCCAACCAAGCAACCTGGAAAGGCAAATCAGCGCTACAAAGAAGTCTCGCTTCCCATCGGTCAAAAGGGCCATGCTGAAAAAAGTGTCAAAACCAGAAATGCAGGACAGGCCATGGAGAAATGGGAGCCTTGCTACACTGATGGGCGGGATGTAAATTGCCAAGAGCCACTCCGGAGAAGTGTCCGGTGAGTCCTGAAACATCTGAAAAACACAGCTTAGAGAGCATAGGGCACTTCCACTCATGGGGGTATAAATTGGGAAAATTAAAAATCAGCAAGACACAAGCACCCCAAAGTTTAGGGCTGCTCTGTTGACCAGGACCTCCACTTCATTCCACCTTAAATATCCCAGGAAAGAGAAAAATGGATAAAGAAGTTGTGGTCCTTATGTACAATGGAATATCACTCAGCCATGAAATCAATGTCATAAGGCTAGTAGCAGCATGATGAGTGGATTTAGGTACGACGATTCTAAGTGAAATAAGTCACACAGAAAAGGACACTTCTCATAAGGTATCACTGATAGAGGGAATGTAAAAACCGTTACACTTGAACAGAATTACAAAACAGAACAGAGTCACACATGCAGAAAACACACTATGGCTGCTTAACGGGAAACGTGAGGTGGGGTGATACATAAAACAAGGGTTTCAAATTAGCTCAGATACCGTTCCATAAAACCAATATGTAATAGACAAGTCCTACTGCTTGCTCAGAGAACTGGACTCAACACGCCCTATTCACCGCACAAGAATATATCTGTCTAGTAATAATCTTAAAACCTATGTATTGATATCTCTCTGTTAGTGTGTCAATTGGGTGTAAAGCGGCATAAACACAGCAGTGAAAAGCAGCTAAACCCCATTATAAAAATAAATTACTTTGAAAAACCCATGAAACAAAGACAGTGAAAGAGATAGAAATTCTTACACAATGCGTTCACGGGCTGTGACGCAACCTGGATTGACCATATCTAGACCCACAGCTGGATGAGACATAAGGGTGGACACTCTTGGGGCTGAGAGGTTTGGTGAGGTTGGGTGAGCAAACGCAGACCCTTTAAAGTAATACTGCGTGGTACCCATCGCATGGGTCCCAAATCTCCAGGTTCAAGGGCATCTTCCTACATCGAAAACATGCATGAGAAACCCAGAAGATGGTACACCGTGTGATGTGGAAAGGTTTCTAAAACGCACCTCATTTCTCATCTCCTTGTGCCCGGGTACGCTATTCCAGCCGCTTTACTAGCAATCTACCTACTTGGAGCATCAGCACTTTTAACCTCCTGTTCCGTACAGGTTGCAATTTGTCCTGAGGATGAACGGGAAGACGTGGAACCAATGAGAGACTAGCTCTTGGTGTTGGGACAGGCACAGGTCACTCTATTTTCCCATCAGGAAGAAGAATTAACCACAGGCTCAGCCTGCCACCCGGAACCAGAACAGGGCCTGAAGCCATCCTGCGCTATTACGGCCAGCTCCCTAAAAAGCGAGTTGTAAAATGGAGGTTCAGGGCACTGCAATTCACAAACCTGCAGACTTATAAATGATAACTCTCGTCCACAAATATATTGAGGGAAGGCAAAGAAGAGGATTTGAAATCAAGGCAGAATTGCAGGAAACAGATTTCACAAGGTAGATTCGAATCGCCTTTAAAGCACATGAAAAGCGGCAAAACGTTGACAATGATGCCCTTGGCCAAAAAGGGCGTATGCGTTTTTTCCTGAATATATTCAGGAAAAAACGCATACGCCCTTTTTGGCCAACCAAGCAACCTGGAAAGGCAAATCAGCGCTACAAAGATGTCTCGCTTCCCATCGGTTAAAAAGGCCATGCTGAAAAAAGTGTCAAAATCAGAAATGCAAGACAGGCCATGGAGAAATGGGAGCCTTGCTACGCTGATGGGCGGGATGTAAATTGCCAACAGCCACTCTGGAGAAGCGTACAGTGAGTCCTGAAACATCTAAAAAACAAAGCTTAGAGAGCATAGGGCACTTCCACTCATGGGGTTATAAATTGGGAAAATGAAAAATCAGCAAGACACAAGCACCCCAAAGTTTAGGGCTGCTCTGTTGACAAGGACCTCCACTTCATTCCACCTTCAATATCCCAGGAAAGAGAAAAATGGATAAAGAAGTTGTGGTCCATATGTACAATGGAATATCACTCAGCCATGAAATCAATGTCATAAGGCTAGTAGCAGCATGATGAGTGGATTTAGGTACGACGATTCTAAGTGAAATAAGTCACACAGAAAAGGACACTTCTCATAAGGTATCACTGATAGAGGGAATGTAAAAACCGTTACACTTGAACTGAATTACAAAACAGAACAGAGTCACACATGCAGAAAACACACTATGGCTGCTTAACGGGAAAGGTGAGGTGGGGTGATACATAAAACAAGGGTTTCAAATTAGCTCAGATACCGTTCCATAAACCCAATATGTAATAGACAAGACCTACTCCTTGCTCAGAGAACTGGACTCAACACGCCCTATTCACCGCACAAGAATATATCTGACTAGTAATAATCTTAAAACCTATGTATTGATATCTCTCTGTTAGTGTGTCAATTGGGTGTAAAGTGGCATAAACACAGCAGTGAAAAGCAGCTAAACCCCATTATAAAAATAAATTACTTTGAAAAACCCATGAAACAAAGACAGTGAAAGAGAGAGAAATTCTTACACAATGCGTTCAGGGGCTGTGATGCAACCTGGATTGACCATATCTAGACCCACAGCTGGATGAGACATAAGGGTGGACACTGTTGCGGCTGAGAGGTTTGGTGAGGTTGGGTGAGCAAACGCAGACCCTTTAAAGTAATACTGCGTGGTACCCATCACATGGGTCCCAAATCTCCAGGTTCAAGGGCATCTTCCTACATCGAAAACATGCATGAGATACCCAGAAGATGGTACACCGTGTGATGGGGAAAGGTTTCTAAAACGCACCTCATTTCTCATCTGCTTGTGCCCGGGTTCGCCATTCCAGCCACTTTACTAGCAATCTCCCTCCTTGGAGCATCAGCACCTTTAACCTCCTGTTCCGTACAGGTTGCAATTTGTACTGAGGATGAACGGGAAGACGTGGAACCAATGAAAGACTAGCTCTTGGTGTTGGGACAGGCACAGGTCACTCTATTTTCCCATCAGGAAGAAGAATTAACCACAGGCTCAGCCTGCCCCCCGGAACCAGAACAGGGCCTGAAGCCATCCTGCGCTTTTGCGGCCAGCTCCCTAAAAAGCGAGTTGTAAAATGGAGGTTCAGGGCACTGCAATTCACAAACCTGCAGACTTATAAATGATAACTCTCATCCACAAATATATTGAGGGAAGGCAAAGAAGAGGATTTGAAATCAAGGCAGAATTGCAGGAAACAGATTTCAGGAGGTAGATTCGAATCGCCTTTAAAGCACATGAAAAGCGGCAAAACGTTGACAATGATGCCCTTGGCCAAAAAGGGCGTATGCGTTTTTTCCTGAATATATTCAGGAAAAAACACATACGCCCTTTTTGGCCAACCAAGCAACCTGGAAAGGCAAATCAGCGCTACAAAGATGTCTCGCTTCCCATCAGTCAAAAGGGCCATGCTGAAAAAAGTGTCAAAACCAGAAATGCAGGACAGGCCATGGAGAAATGGGAGCCTTGCTACACTGATGGGCGGGATGTAAATTGTCAACAGCCACTCTGGAGAAGTGTACGGTGAGTCCTGAAACGTCTAAAAAGCAAAGCTTAGAGAGCATAGGGCACTTCCACTCATGGGGGTATAAATTGGGAAAATTAAAAATCAGCAAGACACAAGCACCCCAAAGTTGAGGGCTGCTCTGTTGACAAGGACCTCCACTTCATTCCACCTTCAATATCCCAGGAAAGAGAAAAATGGATAAAGAAGTTGTGGTCCTTATGTACAATGGAATATCACTAAGCCATGAAATCAATGTCATAAGGCTAGTAGCAGCATGATGAGTGGATTTAGGTACGACGACTCTAAGTGAAATAAGTCACACAGAAAAGGACTCTTCTCATAAGGTATCACTTATAGAGGGAATGTAAAAACCGTTACACTTGAACTGAATTACAAAACAGAACAGAGTCACACATGCAGAAAACACACTATGGCTGCTTAACGGGAAAGGTGAGGTGGGGTGATACATAAAACAAGGGTTTCAAATTAGCTCAGATACCGTTCCATAAACCCAATATGTAATAGACAAGACCTACTCCTTGCTCAGAGAACTGGACTCAACACGCCCTATTCACCGCACAAGAATATATCTGACTAGTAATAATCTTAAAACCTATGTATTGATATCTCTCTGTTAGTGTGTCAAGTGGGTAAAAAGCGGCATAAACACAGCAGTGAAAAGCAGCTAAACCCCATTATAAAAATAAATTACTTTGAAAAACCCATGAAACAAAGACAGTGAAAGAGAGAGAAATTCTTACACAATGCGTTCAGGGGCTGTGATGCAACCTGGATTGACCATATCTAGACCCACAGCTGGATGAGACATAAGGGTGGACACTGTTGCGGCTGAGAGGTTTGGTGAGGTTGGGTGAGCAAACGCAGACCCTTTAAAGTAATACTGCGTGGTACCCATCGCATGGGTCCCAAATCTCCAGGTTCAAGGGCATCTTCCTACATCGAAAACATGCATGAGATACCCAGAAGATGGTACACCGTGTGATGGGGAAAGGTTTCTAAAACGCACCTCATTTCTCATCTGCTTGTGCCCGGGTTCGCCATTCCAGCCACTTTACTAGCAATCTCCCTCCTTGGAGCATCAGCACCTTTAACCTCCTGTTCCGTACAGGTTGCAATTTGTACTGAGGATGAACGGGAAGACGTGGAACCAATGAAAGACTAGCTCTTGGTGTTGGGACAGGCACAGGTCACTCTATTTTCCCATCAGGAAGAAGAATTAACCACAGGCTCAGCCTGCCCCCCGGAACCAGAACAGGGCCTGAAGCCATCCTGCGCTTTTGCGGCCAGCTCCCTAAAAAGCGAGTTGTAAAATGGAGGTTCAGGGTACTGCAATTCACAAACCTGCAGACTTATAAATGATAACTCTCATCCACAAATATATTGAGGGAAGGCAAAGAAGAGGATTTGAAATCAAGGCAGAATTGCAGGAAACAGATTTCAGGAGGTAGATTCGAATCGCCTTTAAAGCACATGAAAAGCGGCAAAACGTTGACAATGATGCCCTTGGCCAAAAAGGGCGTGTGCATTTTTTCCTGAATATATTCAGGAAAAAACGCATACGTCCTTTTTGGCCAACCAAGCAACCTGGAAAGGCAAATCAGCGCTACAAAGATGTCTCGCTTCCCATCGGTCAAAAGGGCCATGCTGAAAAAAGTGTCTTAACCAGAAATGCAGGACAGGCCATGGAGAAATGGGAGCCTTGCTACGCTGATGGGCGGGATGTAAATTGCCAACAGCCACTCTGGAGAAGCGTACAGTGAGTCCTGAAACATCTAAAAAACAAAGCTTAGAGAGCATAGGGCACTTCCACTCATGGGGTTATAAATTGGGAAAATGAAAAATCAGCAAGACACAAGCACCCCAAAGTTTAGGGCTGCTCTGCTGACAAGGACCTCCACTTCATTCCACCTTCAATATCCCAGGAAAGAGAAAAATGGATAAAGAAGTTGTGGTCCATATGTACAATGGAATATCACTCAGCCATGAAATCAATGTCATAAGGCTAGTAGCAGCATGATGAGTGGATTTAGGTACAACGATTCTAAGTGAAATAAGTCACACAGAAAAGGACACTTCTCATAAGGTATCACTTATAGAGGGAATGTAAAAACCGTTACACTTGAACTGAATTACAAAACAGAACAGAGTCACACATGCAGAAAACACACTATGGCTGCTTAACGGGAAAGGTGAGGTGGGGTGATACATAAAACAAGGGTTTCAAATTAGCTCAGATACCGTTCCATAAACCCAATATGTAATAGACAAGACCTACTCCTTGCTCAGAGAACTGGACTCAACACGCCCTATTCACCGCACAAGAATATATCTGACTAGTAATAATCTTAAAACCTATGTATTGATATCTCTCTGTTAGTGTGTCAATTGGGTGTAAAGCGGCATAAACACAGCAGTGAAAAGCAGCTAAACCCCATTATAAAAATAAATTACTTTGAAAAACCCATGAAACAAAGACAGTGAAAGAGATAGAAATTCGTACACAATGCGTTCACGGGCTGTGATGCAACCTGGATTGACCATATCTAGACCCACAGCTGGATGAGACATAAGGGTGAACACTCTTGGGGCTGAGAGGTTTGGTGAGGTTGGGTGAGCAAACGCAGACCCTTTAAAGTAATACTGCATGGTACCCATCGCATGGGTCCCAAATCTCCAGGTTCAAGGGCATCTTCCTACATCGAAAACATGCATGAGAAACCCAGAAGATGGTATACCGTGTGATGTGGAAAGGTTTCTAAAACGCACCTCATTTCTCATCTCCTTGTGCCCGGGTTCGCTATTCCAGCCGCTTTACTAGCAATCTCCCTACTTGGAGCATCAGCACCTTTAACCTCCTGTTCCGTACAGGTTGCAATTTGTCCTGAGGATGAACGGGAAGACGTGGAACCAATGAGAGACTAGCTCTTGGTGTTGGGACAGGCACAGGTCACTCTATTTTCCCATCAGGAAGAAGAATTAACCACAGGCTCAGCCTGCCACCCGGAACCAGAACAGGGCCTGAAGCCATCCTGCGCTATTGCGGCCAGCTCCCTAAAAAGCGAGTTGTAAAATGGAGGTTCAGGGCACTGCAATTCACAAACCTGCAGACTTATAAATGATAACTCTCGTCCACAAATATATTGAGGGAAGGCAAAGAAGAGGATTTGAAATCAAGGCAGAATTGCAGGAAACAGATTTCAGGAGGTAGATTCGAATCGCCTTTAAAGCACATGAAAAGCGGCAAAACGTTGACAATGATGCCCTTGGCCAAAAAGGGCGTATGCGTTTTTTCCTGAATATATTCAGGAAAAAACGCATACGCCCTTTTTGGCCAACCAAGCAACCTGGAAAGGCAAATCAGCGCTACAAAGATGTCTCGCTTCCCATCGGTTAAAAAGGCCATGCTGAAAAAAGTGTCAAAATCAGAAATGCAAGACAGGCCATGGAGAAATGGGAGCCTTGCTACGCTGATGGGCGGGATGTAAATTGCCAACAGCCACTCTGGAGAAGCGTACAGTGAGTCCTGAAACATCTAAAAAACAAAGCTTAGAGAGCATAGGGCACTTCCACTCATGGGGTTATAAATTGGGAAAATGAAAAATCAGCAAGACACAAGCACCCCAAAGTTTAGGGCTGCTCTGTTGACAAGGACCTCCACTTCATTCCACCTTCAATATCCCAGGAAAGAGAAAAATGGATAAAGAAGTTGTGGTCCTTATGTACAATGGAATATCACTCAGCGGTGAAATCAATGTCATAAGGCTAGTAGAAGCATGATGAGTGGATTTAGGTACGACGATTCTAAGTGAAATAAGTCACACAGAAAAGGACACTTCTCATAAGGTATCACTTATAGACGGAATGTAAAAACCGTTACACTTGAACTGAATTACAAAACAGAACAGAGTCACACATGCAGAAAACACACTATGGCTGCTTAACGGGCAAGGTGAGGTGGGGTGATACATAAAAGAAGGGTTTCAAATTAGCTCAGATACCGTTCCATAAACCCAATATGTAATAGACAAGACCTACTCCTTGCTCAGAGAACTGGACTCAACACGCCCTATTCACCGCACAAGAATATATCTGACTAGTAATAATCTTAAAACCTATGTATTGATATCTCTCTGTTAGTGTGTCAATTGGGTGTAAAGCGGCATAAACACAGCAGTGAAAAGCAGCTAAACCCCATTATAAAAATAAATTACTTTGAAAAACCCATGAAACAAAGACAGTGAAAGAGAGAGAAATTCTTACACAATGCGTTCAGGGGCTGTGATGCAACCTGGATTGACCATATCTAGACCCACAGCTGGATGAGACATAAGGGTGGACACTGTTGCGGCTGAGAGGTTTGGTGAGGTTGGGTGAGCAAACGCAGACCCTTTAAAGTAATACTGCGTGGTACCCATCACATGGGTCCCAAATCTCCAGGTTCAAGGGCATCTTCCTACATCGAAAACATGCATGAGATACCCAGAAGATGGTACACCGTGTGATGGGGAAAGGTTTCTAAAACGCACCTCATTTCTCATCTGCTTGTGCCCGGGTTCGCCATTCCAGCCACTTTACTAGCAATCTCCCTCCTTGGAGCATCAGCACCTTTAACCTCCTGTTCCGTACAGGTTGCAATTTGTACTGAGGATGAACGGGAAGACGTGGAACCAATGAAAGACTAGCTCTTGGTGTTGGGACAGGCACAGGTCACTCTATTTTCCCATCAGGAAGAAGAATTAACCACAGGCTCAGCCTGCCCCCCGGAACCAGAACAGGGCCTGAAGCCATCCTGCGCTTTTGCGGCAAGCTCCCTAAAAAGCGAGTTGTAAAATGGAGGTTCAGGGCACTGCAATTCACAAACCTGCAGACTTATAAATGATAACTCTCATCCACAAATATATTGAGGGAAGGCAAAGAAGAGGATTTGAAATCAAGGCAGAATTGCAGGAAACAGATTTCAGGAGGTAGATTCGAATCGCCTTTAAAGCACATGAAAAGCGGCAAAACGTTGACAATGATGCCCTTGGCCAAAAAGGGCGTATGCGTTTTTTCCTGAATATATTCAGGAAAAAACGCATACGCCCTTTTTGGCCAACCAAGCAACCTGGAAAGGCAAATCAGCGCTACAAAGATGTCTCGCTTCCCATCGGTCAAAAGGGCCATGCTGAAAAAAGTGTCAAAACCAGAAATGCAGGACAGGCCATGGAGAAATGGGAGCCTTGCTACACTGATGGGCGGGATGTAAATTGTCAACAGCCACTCTGGAGAAGTGTACGGTGAGTCCTGAAACGTCTAAAAAGCAAAGCTTAGAGAGCATAGGGCACTTCCACTCATGGGGGTATAAATTGGGAAAATTAAAAATCAGCAAGACACAAGCACCCCAAAGTTGAGGGCTGCTCTGTTGACAAGGACCTCCACTTCATTCCACCTTCAATATCCCAGGAAAGAGAAAAATGGATAAAGAAGTTGTGGTCCTTATGTACAATGGAATATCACTAAGCCATGAAATCAATGTCATAAGGCTAGTAGCAGCATGATGAGTGGATTTAGGTACGACGACTCTAAGTGAAATAAGTCACACAGAAAAGGACTCTTCTCATAAGGTATCACTGATAGAGGGAATGTAAAAACCGTTACACTTGAACTGAATTACAAAACAGAACAAAGTCACACATGCAGAAAACACACTATGGCTGCTTAACGGGAAAGGTGAGGTGGGGTGATACATAAAACAAGGGTTTCAAATTAGCTCAGATACCGTTCCATAAACCCAATATGTAATAGACAAGACCTACTCCTTGCTCAGAGAACTGGACTCAACACGCCCTATTCACCGCACAAGAATATATCTGACTAGTAATAATCTTAAAACCTATGTATTGATATCTCTCTGTTAGTGTGTCAAGTGGGTAAAAAGCGGCATAAACACAGCAGTGAAAAGCAGCTAAACCCCATTATAAAAATAAATTACTTTGAAAAACCCATGAAACAAAGACAGTGAAAGAGAGAGAAATTCTTACACAATGCGTTCAGGGTCTGTGATGCAACCTGGATTGACCATATCTAGACCCACAGCTGGATGAGACATAAGGGTGGACACTGTTGCGGCTGAGAGGTTTGGTGAGGTTGGGTGAGCAAACGCAGACCCTTTAAAGTAATACTGCGTGGTACCCATCGCATGGGTCCCAAATCTCCAGGTTCAAGGGCATCTTCCTACATCGAAAACATGCATGAGATACCCAGAAGATGGTACACCGTGTGATGGGGAAAGGTTTCTAAAACGCACCTCATTTCTCATCTGCTTGTGCCCGGGTTCGCCATTCCAGCCACTTTACTAGCAATCTCCCTCCTTGGAGCATCAGCACCTTTAACCTCCTGTTCCGTACAGGTTGCAATTTGTACTGAGGATGAACGGGAAGACGTGGAACCAATGAAAGACTAGCTCTTGGTGTTGGGACAGGCACAGGTCACTCTATTTTCCCATCAGGAAGAAGAATTAACCACAGGCTCAGCCTGCCCCCCGGAACCAGAACAGGGCCTGAAGCCATCCTGCGCTTTTGCGGCCAGCTCCCTAAAAAGCGAGTTGTAAAATGGAGGTTCAGGGTACTGCAATTCACAAACCTGCAGACTTATAAATGATAACTCTCATCCACAAATATATTGAGGGAAGGCAAAGAAGAGGATTTGAAATCAAGGCAGAATTGCAGGAAACAGATTTCAGGAGGTAGATTCGAATCGCCTTTAAAGCACATGAAAAGCGGCAAAACGTTGACAATGATGCCCTTGGCCAAAAAGGGCGTGTGCATTTTTTCCTGAATATATTCAGGAAAAAACGCATACGCCCTTTTTGGCCAACCAAGCAACCTGGAAAGGCAAATCAGCGCTACAAAGATGTCTCGCTTCCCATCGGTCAAAAGGGCCATGCTGAAAAAAGTGTCAAAACCAGAAATGCAGGACAGGCCATGGAGAAATGGGAGCCTTGGTACACTGATGGGCGGGATGTAAATTGTCAACAGCCACTCTGGAGAAGTGTACGGTGAGTCCTGAAACGTCTAAAAAGCAAAGCTTAGAGAGCATAGGGCACTTCCACTCATGGGGGTATAAATTGGGAAAATTAAAAATCAGCAAGACACAAGCACCCCAAAGTTTAGGGCTGCTCTGTTGACAAGGACCTCCACTTCATTCCACCTTCAATATCCCAGGAAAGAGAAAAATGGATAAAGAAGTTGTGGTCCTTATGTACAATGGAATATCACTCAGCCATGAAATCAATGTCATAAGGCTAGTAGCAGCATGATGAGTGGATTTAGGTACGACGATTCTAAGTGAAATAAGTCACACAGAAGAGGACACTTCTCATAAGGTATCACTGATAGAGGGAATGTAAAAACCGTTACACTTGAACAGAATTACAAAACAGAACAGAGTCACACATGCAGAAAACACACTATGGCTGCTTAACGGGAAAGGTGAGGTGGGGTGATACATAAAAAAAGGGTTTCAAATTAGCTCAGATACCGTTCCATAAAACCAATATGTAATAGACAAGACCTACTCCTTGCTCAGAGAACTGGACTCAACACGCCCTATTCACCGCACAAGAATATATCTGACTAGTAATAATCTTAAAACCTATGTATTGATATCTCTCTGTTAGTGTGTCAATTGGGTGTAAAGCGGCATAAACACAGCAGTGAAAAGCAGCTAAACCCCATTATAAAAATAAATAACTTTGAAAAACCCATGAAACAAAGACAGTGAAAGAGATAGAAATTCTTACACAATGCGTTCACGGGCTGTGATGCAACCTGGATTGACCATATCTAGACCCACAGCTGGATGAGACATAAGGGTGGACACTCTTGGGGCTGAGAGGTTTGGTGAGGTTGGGTGAGCAAACGCAGACCCTTTAAAGTAATACTGCATGGTACCCATCGCATGGGTCCCAAATCTCCAGGTTCAAGGGCATCTTCCTACATCGAAAACATGCATGAGAAACCCAGAAGATGCTATACCGTGTGATGTGGAAAGGTTTCTAAAACGCACCTCATTTCTCATCTCCTTGTGCCCGGGTTCGCTATTCCAGCCGCTTTACTAGCAATCTCCCTACTTGGAGCATCAGCACCTTTAACCTCCTGTTCCGTACAGGTTGCAATTTGTCCTGAGGATGAACAGGAAGACGTGGAACCAATGAGAGACTAGCTCTTGGTGTTGGGACAGGCACAGGTCACTCTATTTTCCCATCAGGAAGAAGAATTAACCACAGGCTCAGCCTGCCCCCCGGAAACAGAACAGGGCCTGAAGCCATCCTGCGCTTTTGCGGCCAGCTCCCTAAAAAGCGAGTTGTAAAATGGAGGTTCAGGGCACTGCAATTCACAAACCTGCAGACTTATAAATGATAACTCTCGTCCACAAATATATTGAGGGAAGGCAAAGAAGAGGATTTGAAATCAAGGCAGAATAGCAGGAAACAGATTTCAGGAGGTAGATACGAATCGCCTTTAAAGCACATGAAAAGCGGCAAAACGTTGACAATGATGCCCTTGGCCAAAAAGGGCGTATGCCTTTTTTCTTGAATATATTCAGGAAAAAATGCATACGCCCTTTTTGGCCAACCAAGCAACCTGGAAAGGCAAATCAGCGCTACAAAGAAGTCTCGCTTCCCATCGGTCAAAAGGGCCATGCTGAAAAAAGTGTCAAAACCAGAAATGCAGGACAGGCCATGGAGAAATGGGAGCCTTGCTACACTGATGGGCGGGATGTAAATTGCCAAGAGCCACTCCGGAGAAGTGTCCGGTGAGTCCTGAAACATCTGAAAAACACAGCTTAGAGAGCATAGGGCACTTCCACTCATGGGGGTATAAATTGGGAAAATTAAAAATCAGCAAGACACAAGCACCCCAAAGTTTAGGGCTGCTCTGTTGACCAGGACCTCCACTTCATTCCACCTTCAATATCCCAGGAAAGAGAAAAATGGATAAAGAAGTTGTGGTCCTTATGTACAATGGAATATCACTCAGCCATGAAATCAATGTCATAAGGCTAGTAGCAGCATGATGAGTGGATTTAGGTACGACGATTCTAAGTGAAATAAGTCACACAGAAAAGGACACTTCTCATAAGGTATCACTGATAGAGGGAATGTAAAAACCGTTACACTTGAACAGAATTACAAAACAGAACAGAGTCACACATGCAGAAAACACACTATGGCTGCTTAACGGGAAACGTGAGGTGGGGTGATACATAAAACAAGGGTTTCAAATTAGCTCAGATACCGTTCCATAAAACCAATATGTAATAGACAAGTCCTACTGCTTGCTCAGAGAACTGGACTCAACACGCCCTATTCACCGCACAAGAATATATCTGTCTAGTAATAATCTTAAAACCTATGTATTGATATCTCTCTGTTAGTGTGTCAATTGGGTGTAAAGCGGCATAAACACAGCAGTGAAAAGCAGCTAAACCCCATTATAAAAATAAATTACTTTGAAAAACCCATGAAACAAAGACAGTGAAAGAGATAGAAATTCTTACACAATGCGTTCACGGGCTGTGACGCAACCTGGATTGACCATATCTAGACCCACAGCTGGATGAGACATAAGGGTGGACACTCTTGGGGCTGAGAGGTTTGGTGAGGTTGGGTGAGCAAACGCAGTCCCTTTAAAGTAATACTGCGTGGTACCCATCGCATGGGTCCCAAATCTCCAGGTTCAAGGGCATCTTCCTACATCGAAAACATGCATGAGAAACCCAGAAGATGGTACACCGTGTGATGTGGAAAGGTTTCTAAAACGCACCTCATTTCTCATCTCCTTGTGCCCGGGTACGCTATTCCAGCCGCTTTACTAGCAATCTACCTACTTGGAGCATCAGCACTTTTAACCTCCTCTTCCGTACAGGTTGCAATTTGTCCTGAGGATGAACGGGAAGACGTGGAACCAATGAGAGACTAGCTCTTGGTGTTGGGACAGGCACAGGTCACTCTATTTTCCCATCAGGAAGAAGAATTAACCACAGGCTCACCCTGCCACCCGGAACCAGAACAGGGCCTGAAGCCATCCTGCGCTATTGCGGCCAGCTCCCTAAAAAGCGAGTTGTAAAATGGAGGTTCAGGGCACTGCAATTCACAAACCTGCACACTTATAAATGATAACTCTCGTCCACAAATATTTGAGGGAAGGCAAAGAAGAGGATTTGAAATCAAGGCAGAATTGCAGGAAACAGATTTCACAAGGTAGATTCGAATCGCCTTTAAAGCACATGAAAAGCGGCAAAACGTTGACAATGATGCCCTTGGCCAAAAAGGGCGTATGCGTTTTTTCCTGAATATATTCAGGAAAAAACGCATACGCCCTTTTTGGCCAACCAAGCAACCTGGAAAGGCAAATCAGCGCTACAAAGATGTCTCGCTTCCCATCGGTTAAAAAGGCCATGCTGAAAAAAGTGTCAAAATCAGAAATGCAAGACAGGCCATGGAGAAATGGGAGCCTTGCTACGCTGATGGGCGGGATGTAAATTGCCAACAGCCACTCTGGAGAAGCGTACAGTGAGTCCTGAAACATCTAAAAAACAAAGCTTAGAGAGCATAGGGCACTTCCACTCATGGGGTTATAAATTGGGAAAATGAAAAATCAGCAAGACACAAGCACCCCAAAGTTTAGGGCTGCTCTGTTGACAAGGGCCTCCACTTCATTCCACCTTCAATATCCCAGGAAAGAGAAAAATGGATAAAGAAGTTGTGGTCCATATGTACAATGGAATATCACTCAGCCATGAAATCAATGTCATAAGGCTAGTAGCAGCATGATGAGTGGATTTAGGTACGACGATTCTAAGTGAAATAAGTCACACAGAAAAGGACACTTCTCATAAGGTATCACTGATAGAGGGAATGTAAAAACCGTTACACTTGAACTGAATTACAAAACAGAACAGAGTCACACATGCAGAAAACACACTATGGCTGCTTAACGGGAAAGGTGAGGTGGGGTGATACATAAAACAAGGGTTTCAAATTAGCTCAGATACCGTTCCATAAACCCAATATGTAATAGACAAGACCTACTCCTTGCTCAGAGAACTGGACTCAACACGCCCTATTCACCACACAAGAATATATCTGACTAGTAATAATCTTAAAACCTATGTATTGATATCTCTCTGTTAGTGTGTCAATTGGGTGTAAAGCGGCATAAACACAGCAGTGAAAAGCAGCTAAACCCCATTATAAAAATAAATTACTTTGAAAAACCCATGAAACAAAGACAGTGAAAGAGATAGAAATTCTTACACAATGCGTTCAGGGGCTGTGATGCAACCTGGATTGACCATATCTAGACCCACAGCTGGATGAGACATAAGGGTGGACACTGTTGCGGCTGAGAGGTTTGGTGAGGTTGGGTGAGCAAACGCAGACCCTTTAAAGTAATACTGCGTGGTACCCATCGCATGGGTCCCAAATCTCCAGGTTCAAGGGCATCTTCCTACATCGAAAACATGCATGAGATACCCAGAAGATGGTACACCGTGTGATGGGGAAAGGTTTCTAAAACGCACCTCATTTCTCATCTGCTTGTGCCCGGGTTCGCCATTCCAGCCACTTTACTAGCAATCTCCCTCCTTGGAGCATCAGCACCTTTAACCTCCTGTTCCGTACAGGTTGCAATTTGTACTGAGGATGAACGGGAAGACGTGGAACCAATGAAAGACTAGCTCTTGGTGTTGGGACAGGCACAGGTCACTCTATTTTCCCATCAGGAAGAAGAATTAACCACAGGCTCAGCCTGCCCCCCGGAACCAGAACAGGGCCTGAAGCCATCCTGCGCTTTTGCGGCCAGCTCCCTAAAAAGCGAGTTGTAAAATGGAGGTTCAGGGCACTGCAATTCACAAACCTGCAGACTTATAAATGATAACTCTCATCCACAAATATATTGAGGGAAGGCAAAGAAGAGGATTTGAAATCAAGGCAGAATTGCAGGAAACAGATTTCAGGAGGTAGATTCGAATCGCCTTTAAAGCACATGAAAAGCGGCAAAACGTTGACAATGATGCCCTTGGCCAAAAAGGGCGTATGCGTTTTTTCCTGAATATATTCAGGAAAAAACACATACGCCCTTTTTGGCCAACCAAGCAACCTGGAAAGGCAAATCAGCGCTACAAAGATGTCTCGCTTCCCATCGGTCAAAAGGGCCATGCTGAAAAAAGTGTCAAAACCAGAAATGCAGGACAGGCCATGGAGAAATGGGAGCCTTGCTACACTGATGGGCGGGATGTAAATTGTCAACAGCCACTCTGGAGAAGTGTACGGTGAGTCCTGAAACGTCTAAAAAGCAAAGCTTAGAGAGCATAGGGCACTTCCACTCATGGGGGTATAAATTGGGAAAATTAAAAATCAGCAAGACACAAGCACCCCAAAGTTGAGGGCTGCTCTGTTGACAAGGACCTCCACTTCATTCCACCTTCAATATCCCAGGAAAGAGAAAAATGGATAAAGAAGTTGTGGTCCTTATGTACAATGGAATATCACTAAGCCATGAAATCAATGTCATAAGGCTAGTAGCAGCATGATGAGTGGATTTAGGTACGACGACTCTAAGTGAAATAAGTCACACAGAAAAGGACTCTTCTCATAAGGTATCACTTATAGAGGGAATGTAAAAACCGTTACACTTGAACTGAATTACAAAACAGAACAGAGTCACACATGCAGAAAACACACTATGGCTGCTTAACGGGAAAGGTGAGGTGGGGTGATACATAAAACAAGGGTTTCAAATTAGCTCAGATACCGTTCCATAAACCCAATATGTAATAGACAAGACCTACTCCTTGCTCAGAGAACTGGACTCAACACGCCCTATTCACCGCACAAGAATATATCTGACTAGTAATAATCTTAAAACCTATGTATTGATATCTCTCTGTTAGTGTGTCAAGTGGGTAAAAAGCGGCATAAACACAGCAGTGAAAAGCAGCTAAACCCCATTATAAAAATAAATTACTTTGAAAAACCCATGAAACAAAGACAGTGAAAGAGAGAGAAATTCTTACACAATGCGTTCAGGGGCTGTGATGCAACCTGGATTGACCATATCTAGACCCACAGCTGGATGAGACATAAGGGTGGACACTGTTGCGGCTGAGAGGTTTGGTGAGGTTGGGTGAGCAAACGCAGACCCTTTAAAGTAATACTGCGTGGTACCCATCGCATGGGTCCCAAATCTCCAGGTTCAAGGGCATCTTCCTACATCGAAAACATGCATGAGATACCCAGAAGATGGTACACCGTGTGATGGGGAAAGGTTTCTAAAACGCACCTCATTTCTCATCTGCTTGTGCCCGGGTTCGCCATTCCAGCCACTTTACTAGCAATCTCCCTCCTTGGAGCATCAGCACCTTTAACCTCCTGTTCCGTACAGGTTGCAATTTGTACTGAGGATGAACGGGAAGACGTGGAACCAATGAAAGACTAGCTCTTGGTGTTGGGACAGGCACAGGTCACTCTATTTTCCCATCAGGAAGAAGAATTAACCACAGGCTCAGCCTGCCCCCCGGAACCAGAACAGGGCCTGAAGCCATCCTGCGCTTTTGCGGCCAGCTCCCTAAAAAGCGAGTTGTAAAATGGAGGTTCAGGGTACTGCAATTCACAAACCTGCAGACTTATAAATGATAACTCTCATCCACAAATATATTGAGGGAAGGCAAAGAAGAGGATTTGAAATCAAGGCAGAATTGCAGGAAACAGATTTCAGGAGGTAGATTCGAATCGCCTTTAAAGCACATGAAAAGCGGCAAAACGTTGACAATGATGCCCTTGGCCAAAAAGGGCGTGTGCATTTTTTCCTGAATATATTCAGGAAAAAACGCATACGCCCTTTTTGGCCAACCAAGCAACCTGGAAAGGCAAATCAGCGCTACAAAGATGTCTCGCTTCCCATCGGTCAAAAGGGCCATGCTGAAAAAAGTGTCTTAACCAGAAATGCAGGACAGGCCATGGAGAAATGGGAGCCTTGCTACGCTGATGGGCGGGATGTAAATTGCCAACAGCCACTCTGGAGAAGCGTACAGTGAGTCCTGAAACATCTAAAAAACAAAGCTTAGAGAGCATAGGGCACTTCCACTCATGGGGGTATAAATTGGGAAAATGAAAAATCAGCAAGACACAAGCACCCCAAAGTTTAGGGCTGCTCTGCTGACAAGGACCTCCACTTCATTCCACCTTCAATATCCCAGGAAAGAGAAAAATGGATAAAGAAGTTGTGGTCCATATGTACAATGGAATATCACTCAGCCATGAAATCAATGTCATAAGGCTAGTAGCAGCATGATGAGTGGATTTAGGTACGACGATTCTAAGTGAAATAAGTCACACAGAAAAGGACACTTCTCATAAGGTATCACTTATAGAGGGAATGTAAAAACCGTTACACTTGAACTGAATTACAAAACAGAACAGAGTCACACATGCAGAAAACACACTATGGCTGCTTAACGGGAAAGGTGAGGTGGGGTGATACATAAAACAAGGGTTTCAAATTAGCTCAGATACCGTTCCATAAACCCAATATGTAATAGACAAGACCTACTCCTTGCTCAGAGAACTGGACTCAACACGCCCTATTCACCGCACAAGAATATATCTGACTAGTAATAATCTTAAAACCTATGTATTGATATCTCTCTGTTAGTGTGTCAATTGGGTGTAAAGCGGCATAAACACAGCAGTGAAAAGCAGCTAAACCCCATTATAAAAATAAATTACTTTGAAAAACCCATGAAACAAAGACAGTGAAAGAGATAGAAATTCTTACACAATGCGTTCACGGGCTGTGATGCAACCTGGATTGACCATATCTAGACCCACAGCTGGATGAGACATAAGGGTGAACACTCTTGGGGCTGAGAGGTTTGGTGAGGTTGGGTGAGCAAACGCAGACCCTTTAAAGTAATACTGCATGGTACCCATCGCATGGGTCCCAAATCTCCAGGTTCAAGGGCATCTTCCTACATCGAAAACATGCATGAGAAACCCAGAAGATGGTATACCGTGTGATGTGGAAAGGTTTCTAAAACGCACCTCATTTCTCATCTCCTTGTGCCCGGGTTCGCTATTCCAGCCGCTTTACTAGCAATCTCCCTACTTGGAGCATCAGCACCTTTAACCTCCTGTTCCGTACAGGTTGCAATTTGTCCTGAGGATGAACGGGAAGACGTGGAACCAATGAGAGACTAGCTCTTGGTGTTGGGACAGGCACAGGTCACTCTATTTTCCCATCAGGAAGAAGAATTAACCACAGGCTCAGCCTGCCACCCGGAACCAGAACAGGGCCTGAAGCCATCCTGCGCAATTGCGGCCAGCTCCCTAAAAAGCGAGTTGTAAAATGGAGGTTCAGGGCACTGCAATTCACAAACCTGCAGACTTATAAATGATAACTCTCGTCCACAAATATATTGAGGGAAGGCAAAGAAGAGGATTTGAAATCAAGGCAGAATTGCAGGAAACAGATTTCAGGAGGTAGATTCGAATCGCCTTTAAAGCACATGAAAAGCGGCAAAACGTTGACAATGATGCCCTTGGCCAAAAAGGGCGTATGCGTTTTTTCCTGAATATATTCAGGAAAAAACGCATACGCCCTTTTTGGCCAACCAAGCAACCTGGAAAGGCAAATCAGCGCTACAAAGATGTCTCGCTTCCCATCGGTTAAAAAGGCCATGCTGAAAAAAGTGTCAAAATCAGAAATGCAAGACAGGCCATGGAGAAATGGGAGCCTTGCTACGCTGATGGGCGGGATGTAAATTGCCAACAGCCACTCTGGAGAAGCGTACAGTGAGTCCTGAAACATCTAAAAAACAAAGCTTAGAGAGCATAGGGCACTTCCACTCATGGGGTTATAAATTGGGAAAATGAAAAATCAGCAAGACACAAGCACCCCAAAGTTTAGGGCTGCTCTGTTGACAAGGACCTCCACTTCATTCCACCTTCAATATCCCAGGAAAGAGAAAAATGGATAAAGAAGTTGTGGTCCTTATGTACAATGGAATATCAATCAGCGGTGAAATCAATGTCATAAGGCTAGTAGAAGCATGATGAGTGGATTTAGGTACGACGATTCTAAGTGAAATAAGTCACACAGAAAAGGACACTTCTCATAAGGTATCACTTATAGACGGAATGTAAAAACCGTTACACTTGAACTGAATTACAAAACAGAACAGAGTCACACATGCAGAAAACACACTATGGCTGCTTAACGGGAAAGGTGAGGTGGGGTGATACATAAAACAAGGGTTTCAAATTAGCTCAGATACCGTTCCATAAACCCAATATGTAATAGACAAGACCTACTCCTTGCTCAGAGAACTGGACTCAACACGCCCTATTCACCGCACAAGAATATATCTGACTAGTAATAATCTTAAAACCTATGTATTGATATCTCTCTGTTAGTGTGTCAATTGGGTGTAAAGCGGCATAAACACAGCAGTGAAAAGCAGCTAAACCCCATTATAAAAATAAATTACTTTGAAAAACCCATGAAACAAAGACAGTGAAAGAGAGAGAAATTCTTACACAATGCGTTCAGGGGCTGTGATGCAACCTGGATTGACCATATCTAGACCCACAGCTGGATGAGACATAAGGGTGGACACTGTTGCGGCTGAGAGGTTTGGTGAGGTTGGGTGAGCAAACGCAGACCCTTTAAAGTAATACTGCGTGGTACCCATCACATGGGTCCCAAATCTCCAGGTTCAAGGGCATCTTCCTACATCGAAAACATGCATGAGATACCCAGAAGATGGTACACCGTGTGATGGGGAAAGGTTTCTAAAACGCACCTCATTTCTCATCTGCTTGTGCCCGGGTTCGCCATTCCAGCCACTTTACTAGCAATCTCCCTCCTTGGAGCATCAGCACCTTTAACCTCCTGTTCCGTACAGGTTGCAATTTGTACTGAGGATGAACGGGAAGACGTGGAACCAATGAAAGACTAGCTCTTGGTGTTGGGACAGGCACAGGTCACTCTATTTTCCCATCAGGAAGAAGAATTAACCACAGGCTCAGCCTGCCCCCCGGAACCAGAACAGGGCCTGAAGCCATCCTGCGCTTTTGCGGCAAGCTCCCTAAAAAGCGAGTTGTAAAATGGAGGTTCAGGGCACTGCAATTCACAAACCTGCAGACTTATAAATGATAACTCTCATCCACAAATATATTGAGGGAAGGCAAAGAAGAGGATTTGAAATCAAGGCAGAATTGCAGGAAACAGATTTCAGGAGGTAGATTCGAATCGCCTTTAAAGCACATGAAAAGCGGCAAAACGTTGACAATGATGCCCTTGGCCAAAAAGGGCGTATGCGTTTTTTCCTGAATATATTCAGGAAAAAACGCATACGCCCTTTTTGGCCAACCAAGCAACCTGGAAAGGCAAATCAGCGCTACAAAGATGTCTCGCTTCCCATCGGTCAAAAGGGCCATGCTGAAAAAAGTGTCAAAACCAGAAATGCAGGACAGGCCATGGAGAAATGGGAGCCTTGCTACACTGATGGGCGGGATGTAAATTGTCAACAGCCACTCTGGAGAAGTGTACGGTGAGTCCTGAAACGTCTAAAAAGCAAAGCTTAGAGAGCATAGGGCACTTCCACTCATGGGGGTATAAATTGGGAAAATTAAAAATCAGCAAGACACAAGCACCCCAAAGTTGAGGGCTGCTCTGTTGACAAGGACCTCCACTTCATTCCACCTTCAATATCCCAGGAAAGAGAAAAATGGATAAAGAAGTTGTGGTCCTTATGTACAATGGAATATCACTAAGCCATGAAATCAATGTCATAAGGCTAGTAGCAGCATGATGAGTGGATTTAGGTACGACGACTCTAAGTGAAATAAGTCACACAGAAAAGGACTCTTCTCATAAGGTATCACTGATAGAGGGAATGTAAAAACCGTTACACTTGAACTGAATTACAAAACAGAACAAAGTCACACATGCAGAAAACACACTATGGCTGCTTAACGGGAAAGGTGAGGTGGGGTGATACATAAAACAAGGGTTTCAAATTAGCTCAGATACCGTTCCATAAACCCAATATGTAATAGACAAGACCTACTCCTTGCTCAGAGAACTGGACTCAACACGCCCTATTCACCGCACAAGAATATATCTGACTAGTAATAATCTTAAAACCTATGTATTGATATCTCTCTGTTAGTGTGTCAAGTGGGTAAAAAGCGGCATAAACACAGCAGTGAAAAGCAGCTAAACCCCATTATAAAAATAAATTACTTTGAAAAACCCATGAAACAAAGACAGTGAAAGAGAGAGAAATTCTTACACAATGCGTTCAGGGTCTGTGATGCAACCTGGATTGACCATATCTAGACCCACAGCTGGATGAGACATAAGGGTGGACACTGTTGCGGCTGAGAGGTTTGGTGAGGTTGGGTGAGCAAACGCAGACCCTTTAAAGTAATACTGCGTGGTACCCATCGCATGGGTCCCAAATCTCCAGGTTCAAGGGCATCTTCCTACATCGAAAACATGCATGAGATACCCAGAAGATGGTACACCGTGTGATGGGGAAAGGTTTCTAAAACGCACCTCATTTCTCATCTGCTTGTGCCCGGGTTCGCCATTCCAGCCACTTTACTAGCAATCTCCCTCCTTGGAGCATCAGCACCTTTAACCTCCTGTTCCGTACAGGTTGCAATTTGTACTGAGGATGAACGGGAAGACGTGGAACCAATGAAAGACTAGCTCTTGGTGTTGGGACAGGCACAGGTCACTCTATTTTCCCATCAGGAAGAAGAATTAACCACAGGCTCAGCCTGCCCCCCGGAACCAGAACAGGGCCTGAAGCCATCCTGCGCTTTTGCGGCCAGCTCCCTAAAAAGCGAGTTGTAAAATGGAGGTTCAGGGTACTGCAATTCACAAACCTGCAGACTTATAAATGATAACTCTCATCCACAAATATATTGAGGGAAGGCAAAGAAGAGGATTTGAAATCAAGGCAGAATTGCAGGAAACAGATTTCAGGAGGTAGATTCGAATCGCCTTTAAAGCACATGAAAAGCGGCAAAACGTTGACAATGATGCCCTTGGCCAAAAAGGGCGTGTGCATTTTTTCCTGAATATATTCAGGAAAAAACGCATACGCCCTTTTTGGCCAACCAAGCAACCTGGAAAGGCAAATCAGCGCTACAAAGATGTCTCGCTTCCCATCGGTCAAAAGGGCCATGCTGAAAAAAGTGTCAAAACCAGAAATGCAGGACAGGCCATGGAGAAATGGGAGCCTTGGTACACTGATGGGCGGGATGTAAATTGTCAACAGCCACTCTGGAGAAGTGTACGGTGAGTCCTGAAACGTCTAAAAAGCAAAGCTTAGAGAGCATAGGGCACTTCCACTCATGGGGGTATAAATTGGGAAAATTAAAAATCAGCAAGACACAAGCACCCCAAAGTTTAGGGCTGCTCTGTTGACAAGGACCTCCACTTCATTCCACCTTCAATATCCCAGGAAAGAGAAAAATGGATAAAGAAGTTGTGGTCCTTATGTACAATGGAATATCACTCAGCCATGAAATCAATGTCATAAGGCTAGTAGCAGCATGATGAGTGGATTTAGGTACGACGATTCTAAGTGAAATAAGTCACACAGAAAAGGACACTTCTCATAAGGTATCACTGATAGAGGGAATGTAAAAACCGTTACACTTGAACAGAATTACAAAACAGAACAGAGTCACACATGCAGAAAACACACTATGGCTGCTTAACGGGAAAGGTGAGGTGGGGTGATACATAAAACAAGGGTTTCAAATTAGCTCAGATACCGTTCCATAAAACCAATATGTAATAGACAAGACCTACTCCTTGCTCAGAGAACTGGACTCAACACGCCCTATTCACCGCACAAGAATATATCTGACTAGTAATAATCTTAAAACCTATGTATTGATATCTCTCTGTTAGTGTGTCAATTGGGTGTAAAGCGGCATAAACACAGCAGTGAAAAGCAGCTAAACCCCATTATAAAAATAAATAACTTTGAAAAACCCATGAAACAAAGACAGTGATAGAGATAGAAATTCTTACACAATGCGTTCACGGGCTGTGATGCAACCTGGATTGACCATATCTAGACCCACAGCTGGATGAGACATAAGGGTGGACACTCTTGGGGCTGAGAGGTTTGGTGAGGTTGGGTGAGCAAACGCAGACCCTTTAAAGTAATACTGCGTGGTACCCATCGCATGGGTCCCAAATCTCCAGGTTCAAGGTCATCTTCCTACATCGAAAACATGCATGAGAAACCCAGAAGATGGTATACCGTGTGATGTGGAAAGGTTTCTAAAACGCACCTCATTTCTCATCTCCTTGTGCCCGGGTTCGCTATTCCAGCCGCTTTACTAGCAATCTCCCTACTTGGAGCATCAGCACCTTTAACCTCCTGTTCCGTACAGGTTGCAATTTGTCCTGAGGATGAACAGGAAGACGTGGAACCAATGAGAGACTAGCTCTTGGTGTTGGGACAGGCACAGGTCACTCTATTTTCCCATCAGGAAGAAGAATTAACCACAGGCTCAGCCTGCCCCCCGGAAACAGAACAGGGCCTGAAGCCATCCTGCGCTTTTGCGGCCAGCTCCCTAAAAAGCGAGTTGTAAAATGGAGGTTCAGGGCACTGCAATTCACAAACCTGCAGACTTATAAATGATAACTCTCGTCCACAAATATATTGAGGGAAGGCAAAGAAGAGGATTTGAAATCAAGGCAGAATTGCAGGAAACAGATTTCAGGAGGTAGATTCGAATCGCCTTTAAAGCACATGAAAAGCGGCAAAACGTTGACAATGATGCCCTTGGCCAAAAAGGGCGTATGCGTTTTTTCCTGAATATATTCAGGAAAAACGCATACGCCCTTTTTGGCCAACCAAGCAACCTGGAAAGGCAAATCAGCGCTACAAAGATGTCTCGCTTCCCATGGGTTAAAAAGGCCATGCTGAAAAAAGTGTCAAAACCAGAAATGCAGGACAGGCCATGGAGAAATGGGAGCCTTGCTACACTGATGGGCGGGATGTAAATTGTCAACAGCCACTCTGGAGAAGTGTATGGTGAGTCCTGAAACGTCTAAAAAGCAAAGCTTAGAGAGCATAGGGCACTTCCACTCATGGGGGTATAAATTGGGAAAATTAAAAATCAGCAAGACACAAGCACCCCAAAGTTTAGGGCTGCTCTGTTGACAAGGACCTCCACTTCCTTCCACCTTCAATATCCCAGGAAAGAGAAAAATGGATAAAGAAGTTGTGGTCCTTATGTACAATGGAATATCACTCAGCCGTAAAATCAATGTCATAAGGCTAGTAGCAGCATGATGAGTGGATTTAGGTACGACGACTCTAAGTGAAATAAGTCACACAGAAAAGGACACTTCTCATAAGGTATCACTGATAGAGGGAATGTAAAAACCGTTACACTTGAACTGAATTACAAAACAGAACAGAGTCACACATGCAGAAAACACACTATGGCTGCTTAACGGGAAAGGTGAGGTGGGGTGATACATAAAACAAGGGTTTCAAATTAGCTCAGATACCGTTCCATAAACCTAATATGTAATAGACAAGACCCACTCCTTGCTCAGAGAACTGGACTCAACATGCCCTATTCACCGCACAAGAATATATCTGACTAGTAATAATCTTAAAACCTATGTATTGATAGCTCTCTGTTAGTGTGTCAAGTGGGTAAAAAGCGGCATAAACACAGCAGTGAAAAGCAGCTAAACCCCATTATAAAAATAAATTACTTTGAAAAACCCATGAAACAAAGACAGTGAAAGAGAGAGAAATTCTTACACAATGCGTTCAGGGGCTGTGATGCAACCTGGATTGACCATATCTAGACCCACAGCTGGATGAGACATAAGGGTGGACACTGTTGCGGCTGAGAGGTTTGGTGAGGTTGGGTGAGCAAACGCAGACCCTTTAAAGTAATACTGCGTGGTACCCATCGCATGGGTCCCAAATCTCCAGGTTCAAGGGCATCTTCCTACATCGAAAACATGCATAAGATACCCAGAAGATGGTACACCGTGTGATGGGGAAAGGTTTCTAAAACGCACCTCATTTCTCATCTGCTTGTGTCCGGGTTCGCCATTCCAGCCACTTTACTAGCAATCTCCCTCCTTGGAGCATCAGCACCTTTAACCTCCTGTTCCTTACAGGTTGCAATTTGTACTGAGGATGAACGGGAAGATGTGGAACCAATGAAAGACTAGCTCTTGGTGTTGGGACAGGCACAGGTCACTCTATTTTCCCATCAGGAAGAAGAATTAACCACAGGCTCAGCCTGCCCCCCGGAAACAGAACAGGGCCTGAAGCCATCCTGCGCTTTTGCGGCCAGCTCCCTAAAAAGCGAGTTGTAAAATGGAGGTTCAGGGCACTGCAATTCACAAACCTGCAGACTTATAAATGATAACTCTCATCCACAAATATATTGAGGGAAGGCAAAGAAGAGGATTTGAAATCAAGGCAGAATTGCAGGAAACAGATTTCAGGAGGTAGATTCGAATCGCCTTTAAAGCACATGAAAAGCGGAAAAACGTTGACAATGATGCCCTTGGCCAAAAAGGGCGTATGCGTTTTTTCCTGAATATATTCAGGAAAAAACGCATACGCCCTTTTTGGCCAACCAAGCAACCTGGAAAGGCAAATCAGCGCTACAAAGATGTCTCGCTTCCCATCGGTCAAAAGGGCCATGCTGAAAAAAGTGTCAAAACCAGAAATGCAGGACAGGCCATGGAGAAATGGGAGCCTTGCTACACTGATGGGCGGGATGTAAATTGTCAACAGCCACTCTGGAGAAGTGTACGGTGAGTCCTGAAACGTCTAAAAAGCAAAGCTTAGAGAGCATAGGGCACTTCCACTCATGGGGGTATAAATTGGGAAAATTAAAAATCAGCAAGACACAAGCACCCCAAAGTTGAGGGCTGCTCTGTTGACAAGGACCTCCACTTCATTCCACCTTCAATATCCCAGGAAAGAGAAAAATGGATAAAGAAGTTGTGGTCCTTATGTACAATGGAATATCACTCAGCCGTGAAATCAATGTCATAAGGCTAGTAGCAGCATGATGAGTGGATTTAGGTACGACGACTCTAAGTGAAATAAGTCACACAGAAAAGGACACTTCTCATAAGGTATCACTTATAGAGGGAATGTAAAAACCGTTACACTTGAACTGAATTACAAAACAGAACAGAGTCACACATGCAGAAAACACACTATGGCTGCTTAACGGGAAAGGTGAGGTGGGGTGATACATAAAACAAGGGTTTCAAATTAGCTCAGATACCGTTCCATAAACCCAATATGTAATAGACAAGACCTACTCCTTGCTCAGAGAACTGGACTCAACACGCCCTATTCACCGCACAAGAATATATCTGACTAGTAATAATCTTAAAACCTATGTATTGATATCTCTCTGTTAGTGTGTCAAGTGGGTAAAAAGCGGCATAAACACAGCAGTGAAAAGCAGCTAAACCCCATTATAAAAATAAATTACTTTGAAAAACCCATGAAACAAAGACAGTGAAAGAGAGAGAAATTCTTACACAATGCGTTCAGGGGCTGTGATGCAACCTGGATTGACCATATCTAGACCCACAGCTGGATGAGACATAAGGGTGGACACTGTTGCGGCTGAGAGGTTTGGTGAGGTTGGGTGAGCAAACGCAGACCCTTTAAAGTAATACTGCGTGGTACCCATCGCATGGGTCCCAAATCTCCAGGTTCAAGGGCATCTTCCTACATCGAAAACATGCATGAGATACCCCGAAGATGGTACACCGTGTGATGGGGAAAGGTTTCTAAAACGCACCTCATTTCTCATCTGCTTGTGCCCGGGTTCGCCATTCCAGCCACTTTACTAGCAATCTCCCTCCTTGGAGCATCAGCACCTTTGACCTCCTGTTCCGTACAGGTTGCAATTTGTACTGAGGATGAACGGAAAGACGTGGAACCAATGAAAGACTAGCTCTTGGTGTTGGGACAGGCACAGGTCACTCTATTTTCCCATCAGGAAGAAGAATTAACCACAGGCTCAGCCTGCCCCCCGGAACCAGAACAGGGCCTGAAGCCATCCTGCGCTTTTGCGGCCAGCTCCCTAAAAAGCGAGTTGTAAAATGGAGGTTCAGGGCACTGCAATTCACAAACCTGCAGACTTATAGATGATAACTCTCATCCACAAATATATTGAGGGAAGGCAAAGAAGAGGATTTGAAATCAAGGCAGAATTGCAGGAAACAGATTTCAGGAGGTAGATTCGAATCGCCTTTAAAGCACATGAAAAGCGGCAAAACGTTGACAATGATGCCCTTGGCCAAAAAGGGCGTATGCGTTTTTTCCTGAATATATTCAGGAAAAAACGCATACGCCCTTTTTGGCCAACCAAGCAACCTGGAAAGGCAAATCAGCGCTACAAAGATGTCTCGCTTCCCATCGGTCAAAAGGGCCATGCTGAAAAAAGTGTCAAAACCAGAAATGCAGGACAGGCCATGGAGAAATGGGAGCCTTGCTACACTGATGGGCGGGATGTAAATTGTCAACAGCCACTCTGGAGAAGTGTACGGTGAGTCCTGAAACGTCTAAAAAGCAAAGCTTAGAGAGCATAGGGCACTTCCACTCATGGGGGTATAAATTGGGAAAATTAAAAATCAGCAAGACACAAGCACCCCAAAGTTGAGGGCTGCTCTGTTGACAAGGACCTCCACTTCCTTCCACCTTCAATATCCCAGGAAAGAGAAAAATGGATAAAGAAGTTGTGGTCCTTATGTACAATGGAATATCACTCAGCCGTGAAATCAATGTCATAAGGCTAGTAGCAGCATGATGAGTGGATTTAGGTACGACGACTCTAAGTGAAATAAGTCACACAGAAAAGGACACTTCTCATAAGGTATCACTTATAGAGGGAATGTAAAAACCGTTACACTTGAACTGAATTACAAAACAGAACAGAGTCACACATGCAGAAAACACACTATGGCTGCTTAACGGGAAAGGTGAGGTGGGGTGATACATAAAACAAGGGTTTCAAATTAGCTCAGATACCGTTCCATAAACCCAATATGTAATAGACAAGACCTACTCCTTGCTCAGAGAACTGGACTCAACACGCCCTATTCACCGCACAAGAATATATCTGACTAGTAATAATCTTAAAACCTATGTATTGATATCTCTCTGTTAGTGTGTCAAGTGGGTGTAAAGCGGCATAAACACAGCAGTGAAAAGCAGCTAAACCCCATTATAAAAATAAATTACTTTGAAAAACCCATGAAACAAAGACAGTGAAAGAGAGAGAAATTCTTACACAATGCGTTCAGGGGCTGTGATGCAACCTGGATTGACCATATCTAGACCCACAGCTGGATGAGACATAAGGGTGGACACTGTTGCGGCTGAGAGGTTTGGTGAGGTTGGGTGAGCAAACGCAGACCCTTTAAAGTAATACTGCGTGGTACCCATCGCATGGGTCCCAAATCTCCAGGTTCAAGGGCATCTTCCTACATCGAAAACATGCATGAGATACCCAGAAGATGGTACACCGTGTGATGGGGAAAGGTTTCTAAAACGCACCTCATTTCTCATCTGCTTGTGCCCGGGTTCGCCATTCCAGCCACTTTACTAGCAATCTCCCTCCTTGGAGCATCAGCACCTTTAACCTCCTGTTCCGTACAGTTTGCAATTTGTACTGAGGATGAACGGGAAGACGTGGAACCAATGAAAGACTAGCTCTTGGTGTTGGGACAGGCACAGGTCACTCTATTTTCCCATCAGGAAGAAGAATTAACCACAGGCTCAGCCTGCCACCCGGAACCAGAACAGGGCCTGAAGCCATCCTGCGCTTTTGCGGCCAGCTCCCTAAAAAGCGAGTTGTAAAATGGAGGTTCAGGGCACTGCAATTCACAAACCTGCAGACTTATAAATGATAACTCTCATCCACAAATATATTGAGGGAAGGCAAAGAAGAGGATTTGAAATCAAGGCAGAATTGCAGGAAACAGATTTCAGGAGGTAGATTCGAATCGCCTTTAAAGCACATGAAAAGCGGCAAAACGTTGACAATGATGCCCTTGGCCAAAAAGGGCGTATGCGTTTTTTCCTGAATATATTCAGGAAAAAACGCATACGCCCTTTTTGGCCAACCAAGCAACCTGGAAAGGCAAATCAGCGCTACAAAGATGTCTCGCTTCCCATCGGTCAAAAGGGCCATGCTGAAAAAAGTGTCAAAACCAGAAATGCAGGACAGGCCATGGAGAAATGGGAGCCTTGCTACACTGATGGGCGGGATGTAAATTGTCAACAGCCACTCTGGAGAAGTGTACGGTGAGTCCTGAAACGTCTAAAAAGCAAAGCTTAGAGAGCATAGGGCACTTCCACTCATGGGGGTATAAATTGGGAAAATTAAAAATCAGCAAGACACAAGCACCCCAAAGTTTAGGGCTGCTCTGTTGACAAGGACCTCCACTTCATTCCACCTTCAATATCCCAGGAAAGAGAAAAATGGATAAAGAAGTTGTGGTCCTTATGTACAATGGTATATCACTCAGCCATGAAATCAATGTCATAAGGCTAATAGCAGCATGATGAGTGGATTTAGGTACGACGATTCTAAGTGAAATAAGTCACACAGAAAAGGACACTTCTCATAAGGTATCACTGATAGAGGGAATGTAAAAACCGTTACACTTGAACTGAATTACAAAACAGAACAGAGTCACACATGCAGAAAACACACTATGGCTGCTTAACGGGAAAGGTGAGGTGGGGTGATACATAAAACAAGGGTTTCAAATTAGCTCAGATACCGTTCCATAAACCCAATATGTAATAGACAAGACCTACTCCTTGCTCAGAGAACTGGACTCAACATGCCCTATTCACCGCACAAGAATATATCTGACTAGTAATAATCTTAAAACCTATGTATTGATATCTCTCTGTTAGTGTGTCAAGTGGGTAAAAAGCGGCATAAACACAGCAGTGAAAAGCAGCTAAACCCCATTATAAAAATAAATTACTTTGAAAAACCCATGAAACAAAGACAGTGAAAGAGAGAGAAATTCTTACACAATGCGTTCAGGGGCTGTGATGCAACCTGGATTGACCATATCTAGACCCACAGCTGGATGAGACATAAGGGTGGACACTGTTGCGGCTGAGAGGTTTGGTGAGGTTGGGTGAGCAAACACAGACCCTTTAAAGTAATACTGCGTGGTACCCATCGCATGGGTCCCAAATCTCCAGGTTCAAGGGCATCTTCCTACATCGAAAACATGCATAAGATACCCAGAAGATGGTACACCGTGTGATGGGGAAAGGTTTCTAAAACGCACCTCATTTCTCATCTGCTTGTGCCCGGGTTCGCCATTCCAGCCACTTTACTAGCAATCTCCCTCCTTGGAGCATCAGCACCTTTAACCTCCTGTTCCTTACAGGTTGCAATTTGTACTGAGGATGAACGGGAAGATGTGGAACCAATGAAAGAGTAACTCTTGGTGTTGGGACAGGCACAGGTCACTCTATTTTCCCATCAGGAAGAAGAATTAACCACAGGCTCAGCCTGCCCCCCGGAACCAGAACAGGGCCTGAAGCCATCCTGCGCTTTTGCGGCCAGCTCCCTAAAAAGCGAGTTGTAAAATGGAGGTTCAGGGCACTGCAATTCACAAACCTGCAGACTTATAAATGATAACTCTCATCCACAAATATATTGAGGGAAGGCAAAGAAGAGGATTTGAAATCAAGGCAGAATTGCAGGAAACAGATTTCAGGAGGTAGATTCGAATCGCCTTTAAAGCACATGAAAAGCGGCAAAACGTTGACAATGATGCCCTTGGCCAAAAAGGGCGTATGCGTTTTTTCCTGAATATATTCAGGAAAAAACGCATACGCCCTTTTTGGCCAACCAAGCAACCTGGAAAGGCAAATCAGCGCTACAAAGATGTCTCGCTTCCCATCGGTCAAAAGGGCCATGCTGAAAAAAGTGTCAAAACCAGAAATGCAGGACAGGCCATGGAGAAATGGGAGCCTTGCTACACTGATGGGCGGGATGTAAATTGTCAACAGCCACTCTGGAGAAGTGTACGGTGAGTCCTGAAACGTCTAAAAAGCAAAGCTTAGAGAGCATAGGGCACTTCCACTCATGGGGGTATAAATTGGGAAAATTAAAAATCAGCAAGACACAAGCACCCCAAAGTTTAGGGCTGCTCTGTTGACAAGGACCTCCACTTCATTCCACCTTCAATATCCCAGGAAAGAGAAAAATGGATAAAGAAGTTGTGGTCCTTATGTACAATGGAATATCACTCAGCCGTGAAATCAATGTCATAAGGCTAGTAGCAGCATGATGAGTGGATTTAGGTACGACGACTCTAAGTGAAATAAGTCACACAGAAAAGGACACTTCTCATAAGGTATCACTTATAGAGGGAATGTAAAAACCGTTACACTTGAACTGAATTACAAAACAGAACAGAGTCACACATGCAGAAAACACACTATGGCTGCTTAACGGGAAAGGTGAGGTGGGGTGATACATAAAACAAGGGTTTCAAATTAGCTCAGATACCGTTCCATAAACCCAATATGTAATAGACAAGACCTACTCCTTGCTCAGAGAACTGGACTCAACACGCCCTATTCACCGCACAAGAATATATCTGACTAGTAATAATCTTAAAACCTATGTATTGATATCTCTCTGTTAGTGTGTCAAGTGGGTGTAAAGCGGCATAAACACAGCAGTGAAAAGCAGCTAAACCCCATTATAAAAATAAATTACTTTGAAAAACCCATGAAACAAAGACAGTGAAAGAGAGAGAAATTCTTACACAATGCGTTCAGGGGCTGTGATGCAACCTGGATTGACCATATCTAGACCCACAGCTGGATGAGACATAAGGGTGGACACTGTTGCGGCTGAGAGGTTTGGTGAGGTTGGGTGAGCAAACGCAGACCCTTTAAAGTAATACTGCGTGGTACCCATCGCATGGGTCCCAAATCTCCAGGTTCAAGGGCATCTTCCTACATCGAAAACATGCATGAGATACCCAGAAGATGGTACACCGTGTGATGGGGAAAGGTTTCTAAAACGCACCTCATTTCTCATCTGCTTGTGCCCGGGTTCGCCATTCCAGCCACTTTACTAGCAATCTCCCTCCTTGGAGCATCAGCACCTTTAACCTCCTGTTCCGTACAGTTTGCAATTTGTACTGAGGATGAACGGGAAGACGTGGAACCAATGAGAGACTAGCTCTTGGTGTTGGGACAGGCACAGGTCACTCTATTTTCCCATCAGGAAGAAGAATTAACCACAGGCTCAGCCTGCCCCCCGGAACCAGAACAGGGCCTGAAGCCATCCTGCGCTTTTGCGGCCAGCTCCCTAAAAAGCGAGTTGTAAAATGGAGGTTCAGGGCACTGCAATTCACAAACCTGCAGACTTATAAATGATAACTCTCATCCACAAATATATTGAGGGAAGGCAAAGAAGAGGATTTGAAATCAAGGCAGAATTGCAGGAAACAGATTTCAGGAGGTAGATTCGAATCGCCTTTAAAGCACATGAAAAGCGGCAAAACGTTGACAATGATGCCCTTGGCCAAAAAGGGCGTATGCGTTTTTTCCTGAATATATTCAGGAAAAAACGCATACGCCCTTTTTGGCCAACCAAGCAACCTGGAAAGGCAAATCAGCGCTACAAAGATGTCTCGCTTCCCATCGGTCAAAAGGGCCATGCTGAAAAAAGTGTCAAAACCAGAAATGCAGGACAGGCCATGGAGAAATGGGAGCCTTGCTACACTGATGGGCGGGATGTAAATTGTCAACAGCCACTCTGGAGAAGTGTACGGTGAGTCCTGAAACGTCTAAAAAGCAAAGCTTAGAGAGCATAGGGCACTTCCACTCATGGGGGTATAAATTGGGAAAATTAAAAATCAGCAAGACACAAGCACCCCCAAAGTTTAGGGCTGCTCTGTTGACAAGGACCTCCACTTCATTCCACCTTCAATATCCCAGGAAAGAGAAAAATGGATAAAGAAGTTGTGGTCCTTATGTACAATGGAATATCACTCAGCCATGAAATCAATGTCATAAGGCTAGTAGCAGCATGATGAGTGGATTTAGGTACGACGACTCTAAGTGAAATAAGTCACACAGAAAAGGACACTTCTCATAAGGTATCACTGATAGAGGGAATGTAAAAACCGTTACACTTGAACAGAATTACAAAACAGAACAGAGTCACACATGCAGAAAACACACTATGGCTGCTTAACGGGAAAGGTGAGGTGGGGTGGTACATAAAACAAGGGTTTCAAATTAGCTCAGATACCGTTCCATAAAACCAATATGTAATAGACAAGACCTACTGCTTGCTCAGAGAACTGGACTCAACACGCCCTATTCACCGCACAAGAATATATCTGACTAGTAATAATCTTAAAACCTATGTATTGATATCTCTCTGTTAGTGTGTCAAGTGGGTAAAAAGCGGCATAAACACAGCAGTGAAAAGCAGCTAAACCCCATTATAAAAATAAATTACTTTGAAAAACCCATGAAACAAAGACAGTGAAAGAGAGAGAAATTCTTACACAATGCGTTCAGGGGCTGTGATGCAACCTGGATTGACCATATCTAGACCCACAGCTGGATGAGACATAAGGGTGGACACTGTTGCGGCTGAGAGGTTTGGTGAGGTTGGGTGAGCAAACGCAGACCCTTTAAAGTAATACTGCGTGGTACCCATCGCATGGGTCCCAAATCTCCAGGTTCAAGGGCATCTTCCTACATCGAAAACATGCATGAGATACCCCGAAGATGGTACACCGTGTGATGGGGAAAGGTTTCTAAAACGCACCTCATTTCTCATCTGCTTGTGCCCGGGTTCGCCATTCCAGCCACTTTACTAGCAATCTCCCTCCTTGGAGCATCAGCACCTTTGACCTCCTGTTCCGTACAGGTTGCAATTTGTACTGAGGATGAACGGAAAGACGTGGAACCAATGAAAGACTAGCTCTTGGTGTTGGGACAGGCACAGGTCACTCTATTTTCCCATCAGGAAGAAGAATTAACCACAGGCTCAGCCTGCCCCCCGGAACCAGAACAGGGCCTGAAGCCATCCTGCGCTTTTGCGGCCAGCTCCCTAAAAAGCGAGTTGTAAAATGGAGGTTCAGGGCACTGCAATTCACAAACCTGCAGACTTATAGATGATAACTCTCATCCACAAATATATTGAGGGAAGGCAAAGAAGAGGATTTGAAATCAAGGCAGAATTGCAGGAAACAGATTTCAGGAGGTAGATTCGAATCGCCTTTAAAGCACATGAAAAGCGGCAAAACGTTGACAATGATGCCCTTGGCCAAAAAGGGCGTATGCGTTTTTTCCTGAATATATTCAGGAAAAAACGCATACGCCCTTTTTGGCCAACCAAGCAACCTGGAAAGGCAAATCAGCGCTACAAAGATGTCTCGCTTCCCATCGGTCAAAAGGGCCATGCTGAAAAAAGTGTCAAAACCAGAAATGCAGGACAGGCCATGGAGAAATGGGAGCCTTGCTACACTGATGGGCGGGATGTAAATTGTCAACAGCCACTCTGGAGAAGTGTACGGTGAGTCCTGAAACGTCTAAAAAGCAAAGCTTAGAGAGCATAGGGCACTTCCACTCATGGGGGTATAAATTGGGAAAATTAAAAATCAGCAAGACACAAGCACCCCCAAAGTTTAGGGCTGCTCTGTTGACAAGGACCTCCACTTCATTCCACCTTCAATATCCCAGGAAAGAGAAAAATGGATAAAGAAGTTGTGGTCCTTATGTACAATGGAATATCACTCAGCCATGAAATCAATGTCATAAGGCTAGTAGCAGCATGATGAGTGGATTTAGGTACGACGATTCTAAGTGAAATAAGTCACACAGAAAAGGACACTTCTCATAAGGTATCACTGATAGAGGGAATGTAAAAACCGTTACACTTGAACAGAATTACAAAACAGAACAGAGTCACACATGCAGAAAACACACTATGGCTGCTTAACGGGAAAGGTGAGGTGGGGTGGTACATAAAACAAGGGTTTCAAATTAGCTCAGATACCGTTCCATAAAACCAATATGTAATAGACAAGACCTACTGCTTGCTCAGAGAACTGGACTCAACACGCCCTATTCACCGCACAAGAATATATCTGACTAGTAATAATCTTAAAACCTATGTATTGATATCTCTCTGTTAGTGTGTCAAGTGGGTGTAAAGCGGCATAAACACAGCAGTGAAAAGCAGCTAAACCCCATTATAAAAATAAATTACTTTGAAAAACCCATGAAACAAAGACAGTGAAAGAGAGAGAAATTCTTACACAATGCGTTCAGGGGCTGTGATGCAACCTGGATTGACCATATCTAGACCCACAGCTGGATGAGACATAAGGGTGGACACTGTTGTGGCTGAGAGGTTTGGTGAGGTTGGGTGAGCAAACGCAGACCCTTTAAAGTAATACTGCGTGGTACCCATCGCATGGGTCCCAAATCTCCAGGTTCAAGGGCATCTTCCTACATCGAAAACATGCATGAGATACCCAGAAGATGGTACACCGTGTGATGGGGAAAGGTTTCTAAAACGCACCTCATTTCTCATCTGCTTGTGCCCGGGTTCGCCATTCCAGCCACTTTACTAGCAATCTCCCTCCTTGGAGCATCAGCACCTTTAACCTCCTGTTCCGTACAGTTTGCAATTTGTACTGAGGATGAACGGGAAGACGTGGAACCAATGAAAGACTAGCTCTTGGTGTTGGGACAGGCACAGGTCACTCTATTTTCCCATCAGGAAGAAGAATTAACCACAGGCTCAGCCTGCCCCCCGGAACCAGAACAGGGCCTGAAGCCATCCTGCGCTTTTGCGGCCAGCTCCCTAAAAAGCGAGTTGTAAAATGGAGGTTCAGGGCACTGCAATTCACAAACCTGCAGACTTATAGATGATAACTCTCATCCACAAATATATTGAGGGAAGGCAAAGAAGAGGATTTGAAATCAAGGCAGAATTGCAGGAAACAGATTTCAGGAGGTAGATTCGAATCGCCTTTAAAGCACATGAAAAGCGGAAAAACGTTGACAATGATGCCCTTGGCCAAAAAGGGCGTATGCGTTTTTTCCTGAATATATTCAGGAAAAAACGCATACGCCCTTTTTGGCCAACCAAGCAACCTGGAAAGGCAAATCAGCGCTACAAAGATGTCTCGCTTCCCATCGGTCAAAAGGGCCATGCTGAAAAAAGTGTCAAAACCAGAAATGCAGGACAGGCCATGGAGAAATGGGAGCCTTGCTACACTGATGGGCGGGATGTAAATTGTCAACAGCCACTCTGGAGAACTGTACGGTGAGTCCTGAAACGTCTGAAAAGCAAAGCTTAGAGAGCATAGGGCACTTCCACTCATGGGGGTATAAATTGGGAAAATTAAAATTCAGCAAGACACAAGCACCCCAAAGTTGAGGGCTGCTCTGTTGACAAGGACCTCCACTTCATTCCACCTTCAATATCCCAGGGAAGAGAAAAATGGATAAAGAAGTTGTGGTCCTTATGTACAATGGAATATCACTCAGCCGTGAAATCAATGTCATAAGGCTAGTAGCAGCATGATGAGTGGATTTAGGTACGACGACTCTAAGTGAAATAAGTCACACAGAAAAGGACACTTCTCATAAGGTATCACTTATAGAGGGAATGTAAAAACCGTTACACTTGAACTGAATTACAAAACAGAACAGAGTCACACATGCAGAAAACACACTATGGCTGCTTAACGGGAAAGGTGAGGTGGGGTGATACATAAAACAAGGGTTTCAAATTAGCTCAGATACCGTTCCATAAACCCAATATGTAATAGACAAGACCTACTCCTTGCTCAGAGAACTGGACTCAACACGCCCTATTCACCGCACAAGAATATATCTGACTAGTAATAATCTTAAAACCTATGTATTGATATCTCTCTGTTAGTGTGTCAAGTGGGTAAAAAGCGGCATAAACACAGCAGTGAAAAGCAGCTAAACCCCATTATAAAAATAAATTACTTTGAAAAACCCATGAAACAAAGACAGTGAAAGAGATAGAAATTCTTACACAATGCGTTCAGGGGCTGTGATGCAACCTGGATTGACCATATCTAGACCCACAGCTGGATGAGACATAAGGGTGGACACTGTTGCGGCTGAGAGGTTTGGTGAGGTTGGGTGAGCAAACGCAGACCCTTTAAAGTAATACTGCGTGGTACCCATCGCATGGGTCCCAAATCTCCAGGTTCAAGGGCATCTTCCTACATCGAAAACATGCATGAGATACCCAGAAGATGGTACACCGTGTGATGGGGAAAGGTTTCTAAAACGCACCTCATTTCTCATCTGCTTGTGCCCGGGTTCGCCATTCCAGCCACTTTACTAGCAATCTCCCTCCTTGGAGCATCAGCACCTTTAACCTCCTGTTCCGTACAGTTTGCAATTTGTACTGAGGATGAACGGGAAGACGTGGAACCAATGAAAGACTAGCTCTTGGTGTTGGGACAGGCACAGGTCACTCTATTTTCCCATCAGGAAGAAGAATTAACCACAGGCTCAGCCTGCCACCCGGAACCAGAACAGGGCCTGAAGCCATCCTGCGCTTTTGCGGCCAGCTCCCTAAAAAGCGAGTTGTAAAATGGAGGTTCAGGGCACTGCAATTCACAAACCTGCAGACTTATAAATGATAACTCTCATCCACAAATATATTGAGGGAAGGCAAAGAAGAGGATTTGAAATCAAGGCAGAATTGCAGGAAACAGATTTCAGGAGGTAGATTCGAATCGCCTTTAAAGCACATGAAAAGCGGCAAAACGTTGACAATGATGCCCTTGGCCAAAAAGGGCGTATGCGTTTTTTCCTGAATATATTCAGGAAAAAACGCATACGCCCTTTTTGGCCAACCAAGCAACCTGGAAAGGCAAATCAGCGCTACAAAGATGTCTCGCTTCCCATCGGTCAAAAGGGCCATGCTGAAAAAAGTGTCAAAACCAGAAATGCAGGACAGGCCATGGAGAAATGGGAGCCTTGCTACACTGATGGGCGGGATGTAAATTGTCAACAGCCACTCTGGAGAAGTGTACGGTGAGTCCTGAAACGTCTAAAAAGCAAAGCTTAGAGAGCATAGGGCACTTCCACTCATGGGGGTATAAATTGGGAAAATTAAAAATCAGCAAGACACAAGCACCCCAAAGTTTAGGGCTGCTCTGTTGACAAGGACCTCCACTTCATTCCACCTTCAATATCCCAGGAAAGAGAAAAATGGATAAAGAAGTTGTGGTCCTTATGTACAATGGTATATCACTCAGCCATGAAATCAATGTCATAAGGCTAATAGCAGCATGATGAGTGGATTTAGGTACGACGATTCTAAGTGAAATAAGTCACACAGAAAAGGACACTTCTCATAAGGTATCACTGATAGAGGGAATGTAAAAACCGTTACACTTGAACTGAATTACAAAACAGAACAGAGTCACACATGCAGAAAACACACTATGGCTGCTTAACGGGAAAGGTGAGGTGGGGTGATACATAAAACAAGGGTTTCAAATTAGCTCAGATACCGTTCCATAAACCCAATATGTAATAGACAAGACCTACTCCTTGCTCAGAGAACTGGACTCAACATGCCCTATTCACCGCACAAGAATATATCTGACTAGTAATAATCTTAAAACCTATGTATTGATATCTCTCTGTTAGTGTGTCAAGTGGGTAAAAAGCGGCATAAACACAGCAGTGAAAAGCAGCTAAACCCCATTATAAAAATAAATTACTTTGAAAAACCCATGAAACAAAGACAGTGAAAGAGAGAGAAATTCTTACACAATGCGTTCAGGGGCTGTGATGCAACCTGGATTGACCATATCTAGACCCACAGCTGGATGAGACATAAGGGTGGACACTGTTGCGGCTGAGAGGTTTGGTGAGGTTGGGTGAGCAAACACAGACCCTTTAAAGTAATACTGCGTGGTACCCATCGCATGGGTCCCAAATCTCCAGGTTCAAGGGCATCTTCCTACATCGAAAACATGCATAAGATACCCAGAAGATGGTACACCGTGTGATGGGGAAAGGTTTCTAAAACGCACCTCATTTCTCATCTGCTTGTGCCCGGGTTCGCCATTCCAGCCACTTTACTAGCAATCTCCCTCCTTGGAGCATCAGCACCTTTAACCTCCTGTTCCTTACAGGTTGCAATTTGTACTGAGGATGAACGGGAAGATGTGGAACCAATGAAAGAGTAACTCTTGGTGTTGGGACAGGCACAGGTCACTCTATTTTCCCATCAGGAAGAAGAATTAACCACAGGCTCAGCCTGCCCCCCGGAACCAGAACAGGGCCTGAAGCCATCCTGCGCTTTTGCGGCCAGCTCCCTAAAAAGCGAGTTGTAAAATGGAGGTTCAGGGCACTGCAATTCACAAACCTGCAGACTTATAAATGATAACTCTCATCCACAAATATATTGAGGGAAGGCAAAGAAGAGGATTTGAAATCAAGGCAGAATTGCAGGAAACAGATTTCAGGAG
Source organism: Balaenoptera borealis (assembly GCF_965194805.1). NCBI lineage: Eukaryota > Metazoa > Chordata > Mammalia > Artiodactyla > Balaenopteridae > Balaenoptera > Balaenoptera borealis. The sequence continues at coordinate 168,462 of NW_028123565.1, read as the reverse complement.
GTAGATTCGAATCGCCTTTAAAGCACATGAAAAGCGGCAAAACGTTGACAATGATGCCCTTGGCCAAAAAGGGCGTATGCGTTTTTTCCTGAATATATTCAGGAAAAAACGCATACGCCCTTTTTGGCCAACCAAGCAACCTGGAAAGGCAAATCAGCGCTACAAAGATGTCTCGCTTCCCATCGGTCAAAAGGGCCATGCTGAAAAAAGTGTCAAAACCAGAAATGCAGGACAGGCCATGGAGAAATGGGAGCCTTGCTACACTGATGGGCGGGATGTAAATTGTCAACAGCCACTCTGGAGAAGTGTACGGTGAGTCCTGAAACGTCTAAAAAGCAAAGCTTAGAGAGCATAGGGCACTTCCACTCATGGGGGTATAAATTGGGAAAATTAAAAATCAGCAAGACACAAGCACCCCAAAGTTTAGGGCTGCTCTGTTGACAAGGACCTCCACTTCATTCCACCTTCAATATCCCAGGAAAGAGAAAAATGGATAAAGAAGTTGTGGTCCTTATGTACAATGGAATATCACTCAGCCGTGAAATCAATGTCATAAGGCTAGTAGCAGCATGATGAGTGGATTTAGGTACGACGACTCTAAGTGAAATAAGTCACACAGAAAAGGACACTTCTCATAAGGTATCACTTATAGAGGGAATGTAAAAACCGTTACACTTGAACTGAATTACAAAACAGAACAGAGTCACACATGCAGAAAACACACTATGGCTGCTTAACGGGAAAGGTGAGGTGGGGTGATACATAAAACAAGGGTTTCAAATTAGCTCAGATACCGTTCCATAAACCCAATATGTAATAGACAAGACCTACTCCTTGCTCAGAGAACTGGACTCAACACGCCCTATTCACCGCACAAGAATATATCTGACTAGTAATAATCTTAAAACCTATGTATTGATATCTCTCTGTTAGTGTGTCAATTGGGTGTAAAGCGGCATAAACACAGCAGTGAAAAGCAGCTAAACCCCATTATAAAAATAAATTACTTTGAAAAACCCATGAAACAAAGACAGTGAAAGAGAGAGAAATTCTTACACAATGCGTTCAGGGGCTGTGATGCAACCTGGATTGACCATATCTAGACCCACAGCTGGATGAGACATAAGGGTGGACACTGTTGCGGCTGAGAGGTTTGGTGAGGTTGGGTGAGCAAACGCAGACCCTTTAAAGTAATACTGCGTGGTACCCATCGCATGGGTCCCAAATCTCCAGGTTCAAGGGCATCTTCCTACATCGAAAACATGCATGAGATACCCAGAAGATGGTACACCGTGTGATGGGGAAAGGTTTCTAAAACGCACCTCATTTCTCATCTGCTTGTGCCCGGGTTCGCCATTCCAGCCACTTTACTAGCAATCTCCCTCCTTGGAGCATCAGCACCTTTAACCTCCTGTTCCGTACAGTTTGCAATTTGTACTGAGGATGAACGGGAAGACGTGGAACCAATGAGAGACTAGCTCTTGGTGTTGGGACAGGCACAGGTCACTCTATTTTCCCATCAGGAAGAAGAATTAACCACAGGCTCAGCCTGCCCCCCGGAACCAGAACAGGGCCTGAAGCCATCCTGCGCTTTTGCGGCCAGCTCCCTAAAAAGCGAGTTGTAAAATGGAGGTTCAGGGCACTGCAATTCACAAACCTGCAGACTTATAAATGATAACTCTCATCCACAAATATATTGAGGGAAGGCAAAGAAGAGGATTTGAAATCAAGGCAGAATTGCAGGAAACAGATTTCAGGAGGTAGATTCGAATCGCCTTTAAAGCACATGAAAAGCGGCAAAACGTTGACAATGATGCCCTTGGCCAAAAAGGGCGTATGCGTTTTTTCCTGAATATATTCAGGAAAAAACGCATACGCCCTTTTTGGCCAACCAAGCAACCTGGAAAGGCAAATCAGCGCTACAAAGATGTCTCGCTTCCCATCGGTCAAAAGGGCCATGCTGAAAAAAGTGTCAAAACCAGAAATGCAGGACAGGCCATGGAGAAATGGGAGCCTTGCTACACTGATGGGCGGGATGTAAATTGTCAACAGCCACTCTGGAGAAGTGTACGGTGAGTCCTGAAACGTCTAAAAAGCAAAGCTTAGAGAGCATAGGGCACTTCCACTCATGGGGGTATAAATTGGGAAAATTAAAAATCAGCAAGACACAAGCACCCCCAAAGTTTAGGGCTGCTCTGTTGACAAGGACCTCCACTTCATTCCACCTTCAATATCCCAGGAAAGAGAAAAATGGATAAAGAAGTTGTGGTCCTTATGTACAATGGAATATCACTCAGCCATGAAATCAATGTCATAAGGCTAGTAGCAGCATGATGAGTGGATTTAGGTACGACGATTCTAAGTGAAATAAGTCACACAGAAAAGGACACTTCTCATAAGGTATCACTGATAGAGGGAATGTAAAAACCGTTACACTTGAACAGAATTACAAAACAGAACAGAGTCACACATGCAGAAAACACACTATGGCTGCTTAACGGGAAAGGTGAGGTGGGGTGGTACATAAAACAAGGGTTTCAAATTAGCTCAGATACCGTTCCATAAAACCAATATGTAATAGACAAGACCTACTGCTTGCTCAGAGAACTGGACTCAACACGCCCTATTCACCGCACAAGAATATATCTGACTAGTAATAATCTTAAAACCTATGTATTGATATCTCTCTGTTAGTGTGTCAAGTGGGTAAAAAGCGGCATAAACACAGCAGTGAAAAGCAGCTAAACCCCATTATAAAAATAAATTACTTTGAAAAACCCATGAAACAAAGACAGTGAAAGAGAGAGAAATTCTTACACAATGCGTTCAGGGGCTGTGATGCAACCTGGATTGACCATATCTAGACCCACAGCTGGATGAGACATAAGGGTGGACACTGTTGCGGCTGAGAGGTTTGGTGAGGTTGGGTGAGCAAACGCAGACCCTTTAAAGTAATACTGCGTGGTACCCATCGCATGGGTCCCAAATCTCCAGGTTCAAGGGCATCTTCCTACATCGAAAACATGCATGAGATACCCCGAAGATGGTACACCGTGTGATGGGGAAAGGTTTCTAAAACGCACCTCATTTCTCATCTGCTTGTGCCCGGGTTCGCCATTCCAGCCACTTTACTAGCAATCTCCCTCCTTGGAGCATCAGCACCTTTGACCTCCTGTTCCGTACAGGTTGCAATTTGTACTGAGGATGAACGGAAAGACGTGGAACCAATGAAAGACTAGCTCTTGGTGTTGGGACAGGCACAGGTCACTCTATTTTCCCATCAGGAAGAAGAATTAACCACAGGCTCAGCCTGCCCCCCGGAACCAGAACAGGGCCTGAAGCCATCCTGCGCTTTTGCGGCCAGCTCCCTAAAAAGCGAGTTGTAAAATGGAGGTTCAGGGCACTGCAATTCACAAACCTGCAGACTTATAGATGATAACTCTCATCCACAAATATATTGAGGGAAGGCAAAGAAGAGGATTTGAAATCAAGGCAGAATTGCAGGAAACAGATTTCAGGAGGTAGATTCGAATCGCCTTTAAAGCACATGAAAAGCGGCAAAACGTTGACAATGATGCCCTTGGCCAAAAAGGGCGTATGCGTTTTTTCCTGAATATATTCAGGAAAAAACGCATACGCCCTTTTTGGCCAACCAAGCAACCTGGAAAGGCAAATCAGCGCTACAAAGATGTCTCGCTTCCCATCGGTCAAAAGGGCCATGCTGAAAAAAGTGTCAAAACCAGAAATGCAGGACAGGCCATGGAGAAATGGGAGCCTTGCTACACTGATGGGCGGGATGTAAATTGTCAACAGCCACTCTGGAGAAGTGTACGGTGAGTCCTGAAACGTCTAAAAAGCAAAGCTTAGAGAGCATAGGGCACTTCCACTCATGGGGGTATAAATTGGGAAAATTAAAAATCAGCAAGACACAAGCACCCCCAAAGTTTAGGGCTGCTCTGTTGACAAGGACCTCCACTTCATTCCACCTTCAATATCCCAGGAAAGAGAAAAATGGATAAAGAAGTTGTGGTCCTTATGTACAATGGAATATCACTCAGCCATGAAATCAATGTCATAAGGCTAGTAGCAGCATGATGAGTGGATTTAGGTACGACGATTCTAAGTGAAATAAGTCACACAGAAAAGGACACTTCTCATAAGGTATCACTGATAGAGGGAATGTAAAAACCGTTACACTTGAACAGAATTACAAAACAGAACAGAGTCACACATGCAGAAAACACACTATGGCTGCTTAACGGGAAAGGTGAGGTGGGGTGGTACATAAAACAAGGGTTTCAAATTAGCTCAGATACCGTTCCATAAAACCAATATGTAATAGACAAGACCTACTGCTTGCTCAGAGAACTGGACTCAACACGCCCTATTCACCGCACAAGAATATATCTGACTAGTAATAATCTTAAAACCTATGTATTGATATCTCTCTGTTAGTGTGTCAAGTGGGTGTAAAGCGGCATAAACACAGCAGTGAAAAGCAGCTAAACCCCATTATAAAAATAAATTACTTTGAAAAACCCATGAAACAAAGACAGTGAAAGAGAGAGAAATTCTTACACAATGCGTTCAGGGGCTGTGATGCAACCTGGATTGACCATATCTAGACCCACAGCTGGATGAGACATAAGGGTGGACACTGTTGTGGCTGAGAGGTTTGGTGAGGTTGGGTGAGCAAACGCAGACCCTTTAAAGTAATACTGCGTGGTACCCATCGCATGGGTCCCAAATCTCCAGGTTCAAGGGCATCTTCCTACATCGAAAACATGCATGAGATACCCAGAAGATGGTACACCGTGTGATGGGGAAAGGTTTCTAAAACGCACCTCATTTCTCATCTGCTTGTGCCCGGGTTCGCCATTCCAGCCACTTTACTAGCAATCTCCCTCCTTGGAGCATCAGCACCTTTAACCTCCTGTTCCGTACAGTTTGCAATTTGTACTGAGGATGAACGGGAAGACGTGGAACCAATGAAAGACTAGCTCTTGGTGTTGGGACAGGCACAGGTCACTCTATTTTCCCATCAGGAAGAAGAATTAACCACAGGCTCAGCCTGCCCCCCGGAACCAGAACAGGGCCTGAAGCCATCCTGCGCTTTTGCGGCCAGCTCCCTAAAAAGCGAGTTGTAAAATGGAGGTTCAGGGCACTGCAATTCACAAACCTGCAGACTTATAGATGATAACTCTCATCCACAAATATATTGAGGGAAGGCAAAGAAGAGGATTTGAAATCAAGGCAGAATTGCAGGAAACAGATTTCAGGAGGTAGATTCGAATCGCCTTTAAAGCACATGAAAAGCGGCAAAACGTTGACAATGATGCCCTTGGCCAAAAAGGGCGTATGCGTTTTTTCCTGAATATATTCAGGAAAAAACGCATACGCCCTTTTTGGCCAACCAAGCAACCTGGAAAGGCAAATCAGCGCTACAAAGATGTCTCGCTTCCCATCGGTCAAAAGGGCCATGCTGAAAAAAGTGTCAAAACCAGAAATGCAGGACAGGCCATGGAGAAATGGGAGCCTTGCTACACTGATGGGCGGGATGTAAATTGTCAACAGCCACTCTGGAGAACTGTACGGTGAGTCCTGAAACGTCTGAAAAGCAAAGCTTAGAGAGCATAGGGCACTTCCACTCATGGGGGTATAAATTGGGAAAATTAAAATTCAGCAAGACACAAGCACCCCAAAGTTGAGGGCTGCTCTGTTGACAAGGACCTCCACTTCATTCCACCTTCAATATCCCAGGGAAGAGAAAAATGGATAAAGAAGTTGTGGTCCTTATGTACAATGGAATATCACTCAGCCGTGAAATCAATGTCATAAGGCTAGTAGCAGCATGATGAGTGGATTTAGGTACGACGACTCTAAGTGAAATAAGTCACACAGAAAAGGACACTTCTCATAAGGTATCACTTATAGAGGGAATGTAAAAACCGTTACACTTGAACTGAATTACAAAACAGAACAGAGTCACACATGCAGAAAACACACTATGGCTGCTTAACGGGAAAGGTGAGGTGGGGTGATACATAAAACAAGGGTTTCAAATTAGCTCAGATACCGTTCCATAAACCCAATATGTAATAGACAAGACCTACTCCTTGCTCAGAGAACTGGACTCAACACGCCCTATTCACCGCACAAGAATATATCTGACTAGTAATAATCTTAAAACCTATGTATTGATATCTCTCTGTTAGTGTGTCAAGTGGGTAAAAAGCGGCATAAACACAGCAGTGAAAAGCAGCTAAACCCCATTATAAAAATAAATTACTTTGAAAAACCCATGAAACAAAGACAGTGAAAGAGATAGAAATTCTTACACAATGCGTTCAGGGGCTGTGATGCAACCTGGATTGACCATATCTAGACCCACAGCTGGATGAGACATAAGGGTGGACACTGTTGCGGCTGAGAGGTTTGGTGAGGTTGGGTGAGCAAACGCAGACCCTTTAAAGTAATACTGCGTGGTACCCATCGCATGGGTCCCAAATCTCCAGGTTCAAGGGCATCTTCCTACATCGAAAACATGCATGAGATACCCAGAAGATGGTACACCGTGTGATGGGGAAAGGTTTCTAAAACGCACCTCATTTCTCATCTGCTTGTGCCCGGGTTCGCCATTCCAGCCACTTTACTAGCAATCTCCCTCCTTGGAGCATCAGCACCTTTAACCTCCTGTTCCGTACAGTTTGCAATTTGTACTGAGGATGAACGGGAAGACGTGGAACCAATGAAAGACTAGCTCTTGGTGTTGGGACAGGCACAGGTCACTCTATTTTCCCATCAGGAAGAAGAATTAACCACAGGCTCAGCCTGCCACCCGGAACCAGAACAGGGCCTGAAGCCATCCTGCGCTTTTGCGGCCAGCTCCCTAAAAAGCGAGTTGTAAAATGGAGGTTCAGGGCACTGCAATTCACAAACCTGCAGACTTATAAATGATAACTCTCATCCACAAATATATTGAGGGAAGGCAAAGAAGAGGATTTGAAATCAAGGCAGAATTGCAGGAAACAGATTTCAGGAGGTAGATTCGAATCGCCTTTAAAGCACATGAAAAGCGGCAAAACGTTGACAATGATGCCCTTGGCCAAAAAGGGCGTATGCGTTTTTTCCTGAATATATTCAGGAAAAAACGCATACGCCCTTTTTGGCCAACCAAGCAACCTGGAAAGGCAAATCAGCGCTACAAAGATGTCTCGCTTCCCATCGGTCAAAAGGGCCATGCTGAAAAAAGTGTCAAAACCAGAAATGCAGGACAGGCCATGGAGAAATGGGAGCCTTGCTACACTGATGGGCGGGATGTAAATTGTCAACAGCCACTCTGGAGAAGTGTACGGTGAGTCCTGAAACGTCTAAAAAGCAAAGCTTAGAGAGCATAGGGCACTTCCACTCATGGGGGTATAAATTGGGAAAATTAAAAATCAGCAAGACACAAGCACCCCAAAGTTTAGGGCTGCTCTGTTGACAAGGACCTCCACTTCATTCCACCTTCAATATCCCAGGAAAGAGAAAAATGGATAAAGAAGTTGTGGTCCTTATGTACAATGGTATATCACTCAGCCATGAAATCAATGTCATAAGGCTAATAGCAGCATGATGAGTGGATTTAGGTACGACGATTCTAAGTGAAATAAGTCACACAGAAAAGGACACTTCTCATAAGGTATCACTGATAGAGGGAATGTAAAAACCGTTACACTTGAACTGAATTACAAAACAGAACAGAGTCACACATGCAGAAAACACACTATGGCTGCTTAACGGGAAAGGTGAGGTGGGGTGATACATAAAACAAGGGTTTCAAATTAGCTCAGATACCGTTCCATAAACCCAATATGTAATAGACAAGACCTACTCCTTGCTCAGAGAACTGGACTCAACATGCCCTATTCACCGCACAAGAATATATCTGACTAGTAATAATCTTAAAACCTATGTATTGATATCTCTCTGTTAGTGTGTCAAGTGGGTAAAAAGCGGCATAAACACAGCAGTGAAAAGCAGCTAAACCCCATTATAAAAATAAATTACTTTGAAAAACCCATGAAACAAAGACAGTGAAAGAGAGAGAAATTCTTACACAATGCGTTCAGGGGCTGTGATGCAACCTGGATTGACCATATCTAGACCCACAGCTGGATGAGACATAAGGGTGGACACTGTTGCGGCTGAGAGGTTTGGTGAGGTTGGGTGAGCAAACGCAGACCCTTTAAAGTAATACTGCGTGGTACCCATCGCATGGGTCCCAAATCTCCAGGTTCAAGGGCATCTTCCTACATCGAAAACATGCATAAGATACCCAGAAGATGGTACACCGTGTGATGGGGAAAGGTTTCTAAAACGCACCTCATTTCTCATCTGCTTGTGCCCGGGTTCGCCATTCCAGCCACTTTACTAGCAATCTCCCTCCTTGGAGCATCAGCACCTTTAACCTCCTGTTCCTTACAGGTTGCAATTTGTACTGAGGATGAACGGGAAGATGTGGAACCAATGAAAGAGTAGCTCTTGGTGTTGGGACAGGCACAGGTCACTCTATTTTCCCATCAGGAAGAAGAATTAACCACAGGCTCAGCCTGCCCCCCGGAACCAGAACAGGGCCTGAAGCCATCCTGCGCTTTTGCGGCCAGCTCCCTAAAAAGCGAGTTGTAAAATGGAGGTTCAGGGCACTGCAATTCACAAACCTGCAGACTTATAAATGATAACTCTCATCCACAAATATATTGAGGGAAGGCAAAGAAGAGGATTTGAAATCAAGGCAGAATTGCAGGAAACAGATTTCAGGAGGTAGATTCGAATCGCCTTTAAAGCACATGAAAAGCGGCAAAACGTTGACAATGATGCCCTTGGCCAAAAAGGGCGTATGCGTTTTTTCCTGAATATATTCAGGAAAAAACGCATACGCCCTTTTTGGCCAACCAAGCAACCTGGAAAGGCAAATCAGCGCTACAAAGATGTCTCGCTTCCCATCGGTCAAAAGGGCCATGCTGAAAAAAGTGTCAAAACCAGAAATGCAGGACAGGCCATGGAGAAATGGGAGCCTTGCTACACTGATGGGCGGGATGTAAATTGTCAACAGCCACTCTGGAGAAGTGTACGGTGAGTCCTGAAACGTCTAAAAAGCAAAGCTTAGAGAGCATAGGGCACTTCCACTCATGGGGGTATAAATTGGGAAAATTAAAAATCAGCAAGACACAAGCACCCCAAAGTTTAGGGCTGCTCTGTTGACAAGGACCTCCACTTCATTCCACCTTCAATATCCCAGGAAAGAGAAAAATGGATAAAGAAGTTGTGGTCCTTATGTACAATGGAATATCACTCAGCCATGAAATCAATGTCATAAGGCTAGTAGCAGCATGATGAGTGGATTTAGGTACGACGACTCTAAGTGAAATAAGTCACACAGAAAAGGACACTTCTCATAAGGTATCACTTATAGAGGGAATGTAAAAACCGTTACACTTGAACTGAATTACAAAACAGAACAGAGTCACACATGCAGAAAACACACTATGGCTGCTTAACGGGAAAGGTGAGGTGGGGTGATACATAAAACAAGGGTTTCAAATTAGCTCAGATACCATTCCATAAACCCAATATGTAATAGACAAGACCTACTCCTTGCTCAGAGAACTGGACTCAACACGCCCTATTCACCGCACAAGAATATATCTGACTAGTAATAATCTTAAAACCTATGTATTGATATCTCTCTGTTAGTGTGTCAAGTGGGTAAAAAGCGGCATAAACACAGCAGTGAAAAGCAGCTAAACCCCATTATAAAAATAAATTACTTTGAAAAACCCATGAAACAAAGACAGTGAAAGAGAGAGAAATTCTTACACAATGCGTTCAGGGGCTGTGATGCAACCTGGATTGACCATATCTAGACCCACAGCTGGATGAGACATAAGGGTGGACACTGTTGCGGCTGAGAGGTTTGGTGAGGTTGGGTGAGCAAACGCAGACCCTTTAAAGTAATACTGCGTGGTACCCATCGCATGGGTCCCAAATCTCCAGGTTCAAGGGCATCTTCCTACATCGAAAACATGCATGAGATACCCAGAAGATGGTACACCGTGTGATGGGGAAAGGTTTCTAAAACGCACCTCATTTCTCATCTGCTTGTGCCCGGGTTCGCCATTCCAGCCACTTTACTAGCAATCTCCCTCCTTGGAGCATCAGCACCTTTAACCTCCTGTTCCGTACAGTTTGCAATTTGTACTGAGGATGAACGGGAAGACGTGGAACCAATGAAAGACTAGCTCTTGGTGTTGGGACAGGCACAGGTCACTCTATTTTCCCATCAGGAAGAAGAATTAACCACAGGCTCAGCCTGCCACCCGGAACCAGAACAGGGCCTGAAGCCATCCTGCGCTTTTGCGGCCAGCTCCCTAAAAAGCGAGTTGTAAAATGGAGGTTCAGGGCACTGCAATTCACAAACCTGCAGACTTATAAATGATAACTCTCATCCACAAATATATTGAGGGAAGGCAAAGAAGAGGATTTGAAATCAAGGCAGAATTGCAGGAAACAGATTTCAGGAGGTAGATTCGAATCGCCTTTAAAGCACATGAAAAGCGGCAAAACGTTGACAATGATGCCCTTGGCCAAAAAGGGCGTATGCGTTTTTTCCTGAATATATTCAGGAAAAAACGCATACGCCCTTTTTGGCCAACCAAGCAACCTGGAAAGGCAAATCAGCGCTACAAAGATGTCTCGCTTCCCATCGGTCAAAAGGGCCATGCTGAAAAAAGTGTCAAAACCAGAAATGCAGGACAGGCCATGGAGAAATGGGAGCCTTGCTACACTGATGGGCGGGATGTAAATTGTCAACAGCCACTCTGGAGAAGTGTACGGTGAGTCCTGAAACGTCTAAAAAGCAAAGCTTAGAGAGCATAGGGCACTTCCACTCATGGGGGTATAAATTGGGAAAATTAAAAATCAGCAAGACACAAGCACCCCAAAGTTTAGGGCTGCTCTGTTGACAAGGACCTCCACTTCATTCCACCTTCAATATCCCAGGAAAGAGAAAAATGGATAAAGAAGTTGTGGTCCTTATGTACAATGGTATATCACTCAGCCATGAAATCAATGTCATAAGGCTAATAGCAGCATGATGAGTGGATTTAGGTACGACGATTCTAAGTGAAATAAGTCACACAGAAAAGGACACTTCTCATAAGGTATCACTGATAGAGGGAATGTAAAAACCGTTACACTTGAACTGAATTACAAAACAGAACAGAGTCACACATGCAGAAAACACACTATGGCTGCTTAACGGGAAAGGTGAGGTGGGGTGATACATAAAACAAGGGTTTCAAATTAGCTCAGATACCATTCCATAAACCCAATATGTAATAGACAAGACCTACTCCTTGCTCAGAGAACTGGACTCAACATGCCCTATTCACCGCACAAGAATATATCTGACTAGTAATAATCTTAAAACCTATGTATTGATATCTCTCTGTTAGTGTGTCAAGTGGGTAAAAAGCGGCATAAACACAGCAGTGAAAAGCAGCTAAACCCCATTATAAAAATAAATTACTTTGAAAAACCCATGAAACAAAGACAGTGAAAGAGAGAGAAATTCTTACACAATGCGTTCAGGGGCTGTGATGCAACCTGGATTGACCATATCTAGACCCACAGCTGGATGAGACATAAGGGTGGACACTGTTGCGGCTGAGAGGTTTGGTGAGGTTGGGTGAGCAAACGCAGACCCTTTAAAGTAATACTGCGTGGTACCCATCGCATGGGTCCCAAATCTCCAGGTTCAAGGGCATCTTCCTACATCGAAAACATGCATAAGATACCCAGAAGATGGTACACCGTGTGATGGGGAAAGGTTTCTAAAACGCACCTCATTTCTCATCTGCTTGTGCCCGGGTTCGCCATTCCAGCCACTTTACTAGCAATCTCCCTCCTTGGAGCATCAGCACCTTTAACCTCCTGTTCCTTACAGGTTGCAATTTGTACTGAGGATGAACGGGAAGATGTGGAACCAATGAAAGAGTAGCTCTTGGTGTTGGGACAGGCACAGGTCACTCTATTTTCCCATCAGGAAGAAGAATTAACCACAGGCTCAGCCTGCCACCCGGAACCAGAACAGGGCCTGAAGCCATCCTGCGCTTTTGCGGCCAGCTCCCTAAAAAGCGAGTTGTAAAATGGAGGTTCAGGGCACTGCAATTCACAAACCTGCAGACTTATAAATGATAACTCTCATCCACAAATATATTGAGGGAAGGCAAAGAAGAGGATTTGAAATCAAGGCAGAATTGCAGGAAACAGATTTCAGGAGGTAGATTCGAATCGCCTTTAAAGCACATGAAAAGCGGCAAAACGTTGACAATGATGCCCTTGGCCAAAAAGGGCGTATGCGTTTTTTCCTGAATATATTCAGGAAAAAACGCATACGCCCTTTTTGGCCAACCAAGCAACCTGGAAAGGCAAATCAGCGCTACAAAGATGTCTCGCTTCCCATCGGTCAAAAGGGCCATGCTGAAAAAAGTGTCAAAACCAGAAATGCAGGACAGGCCATGGAGAAATGGGAGCCTTGCTACACTGATGGGCGGGATGTAAATTGTCAACAGCCACTCTGGAGAAGTGTACGGTGAGTCCTGAAACGTCTAAAAAGCAAAGCTTAGAGAGCATAGGGCACTTCCACTCATGGGGGTATAAATTGGGAAAATTAAAAATCAGCAAGACACAAGCACCCCAAAGTTTAGGGCTGCTCTGTTGACAAGGACCTCCACTTCATTCCACCTTCAATATCCCAGGAAAGAGAAAAATGGATAAAGAAGTTGTGGTCCTTATGTACAATGGTATATCACTCAGCCATGAAATCAATGTCATAAGGCTAATAGCAGCATGATGAGTGGATTTAGGTACGACGATTCTAAGTGAAATAAGTCACACAGAAAAGGACACTTCTCATAAGGTATCACTGATAGAGGGAATGTAAAAACCGTTACACTTGAACTGAATTACAAAACAGAACAGAGTCACACATGCAGAAAACACACTATGGCTGCTTAACGGGAAAGGTGAGGTGGGGTGATACATAAAACAAGGGTTTCAAATTAGCTCAGATACCGTTCCATAAACCCAATATGTAATAGACAAGACCTACTCCTTGCTCAGAGAACTGGACTCAACACGCCCTATTCACCGCACAAGAATATATCTGACTAGTAATAATCTTAAAACCTATGTATTGATATCTCTCTGTTAGTGTGTCAAGTGGGTAAAAAGCGGCATAAACACAGCAGTGAAAAGCAGCTAAACCCCATTATAAAAATAAATTACTTTGAAAAACCCATGAAACAAAGACAGTGAAAGAGAGAGAAATTCTTACACAATGCGTTCAGGGGCTGTGATGCAACCTGGATTGACCATATCTAGACCCACAGCTGGATGAGACATAAGGGTGGACACTGTTGCGGCTGAGAGGTTTGGTGAGGTTGGGTGAGCAAACGCAGACCCTTTAAAGTAATACTGCGTGGTACCCATCGCATGGGTCCCAAATCTCCAGGTTCAAGGGCATCTTCCTACATCGAAAACATGCATGAGATACCCAGAAGATGGTACACCGTGTGATGGGGAAAGGTTTCTAAAACGCACCTCATTTCTCATCTGCTTGTGCCCGGGTTCGCCATTCCAGCCACTTTACTAGCAATCTCCCTCCTTGGAGCATCAGCACCTTTAACCTCCTGTTCCGTACAGTTTGCAATTTGTACTGAGGATGAACGGGAAGACGTGGAACCAATGAAAGACTAGCTCTTGGTGTTGGGACAGGCACAGGTCACTCTATTTTCCCATCAGGAAGAAGAATTAACCACAGGCTCAGCCTGCCACCCGGAACCAGAACAGGGCCTGAAGCCATCCTGCGCTTTTGCGGCCAGCTCCCTAAAAAGCGAGTTGTAAAATGGAGGTTCAGGGCACTGCAATTCACAAACCTGCAGACTTATAAATGATAACTCTCATCCACAAATATATTGAGGGAAGGCAAAGAAGAGGATTTGAAATCAAGGCAGAATTGCAGGAAACAGATTTCAGGAGGTAGATTCGAATCGCCTTTAAAGCACATGAAAAGCGGCAAAACGTTGACAATGATGCCCTTGGCCAAAAAGGGCGTATGCGTTTTTTCCTGAATATATTCAGGAAAAAACGCATACGCCCTTTTTGGCCAACCAAGCAACCTGGAAAGGCAAATCAGCGCTACAAAGATGTCTCGCTTCCCATCGGTCAAAAGGGCCATGCTGAAAAAAGTGTCAAAACCAGAAATGCAGGACAGGCCATGGAGAAATGGGAGCCTTGCTACACTGATGGGCGGGATGTAAATTGTCAACAGCCACTCTGGAGAAGTGTACGGTGAGTCCTGAAACGTCTAAAAAGCAAAGCTTAGAGAGCATAGGGCACTTCCACTCATGGGGGTATAAATTGGGAAAATTAAAAATCAGCAAGACACAAGCACCCCAAAGTTTAGGGCTGCTCTGTTGACAAGGACCTCCACTTCATTCCACCTTCAATATCCCAGGAAAGAGAAAAATGGATAAAGAAGTTGTGGTCCTTATGTACAATGGAATATCACTCAGCCATGAAATCAATGTCATAAGGCTAGTAGCAGCATGATGAGTGGATTTAGGTACGACGATTCTAAGTGAAATAAGTCACACAGAAAAGGACACTTCTCATAAGGTATCACTGATAGAGGGAATGTAAAAACCGTTACACTTGAACTGAATTACAAAACAGAACAGAGTCACACATGCAGAAAACACACTATGGCTGCTTAACGGGAAAGGTGAGGTGGGGTGATACATAAAACAAGGGTTTCAAATTAGCTCAGATACCGTTCCATAAAACCAATATGTAATAGACAAGACCTACTGCTTGCTCAGAGAACTGGACTCAACACGCCCTATTCACCGCACAAGAATATATCTGACTAGTAATAATCTTAAAACCTATGTATTGATATCTCTCTGTTAGTGTGTCAAGTGGGTGTAAAGCGGCATAAACACAGCAGTGAAAAGCAGCTAAACCCCATTATAAAAATAAATTACTTTGAAAAACCCATGAAACAAAGACAGTGAAAGAGATAGAAATTCTTACACAATGCGTTCAGGGGCTGTGATGCAACCTGGATTGACCATATCTAGACCCACAGCTGGATGAGACATAAGGGTGGACACTGTTGCGGCTGAGAGGTTTGGTGAGGTTGGGTGAGCAAACGCAGACCCTTTAAAGTAATACTGCGTGGTACCCATCGCATGGGTCCCAAATCTCCAGGTTCAAGGGCATCTTCCTACATCGAAAACATGCATGAGATACCCAGAAGATGGTACACCGTGTGATGGGGAAAGGTTTCTAAAACGCACCTCATTTCTCATCTGCTTGTGCCCGGGTTCGCCATTCCAGCCACTTTACTAGCAATCTCCCTCCTTGGAGCATCAGCACCTTTAACCTCCTGTTCCGTACAGTTTGCAATTTGTACTGAGGATGAACGGGAAGACGTGGAACCAATGAAAGACTAGCTCTTGGTGTTGGGACAGGCACAGGTCACTCTATTTTCCCATCAGGAAGAAGAATTAACCACAGGCTCAGCCTGCCCCCCGGAACCAGAACAGGGCCTGAAGCCATCCTGCGCTTTTGCGGCCAGCTCCCTAAAAAGCGAGTTGTAAAATGGAGGTTCAGGGCACTGCAATTCACAAACCTGCAGAGTTATAAATGATAACTCTCGTCCACAAATATATTGAGGGAAGGCAAAGAAGAGGGTTTGAAATCAAGGCAGAATTGCAGGAAACAGATTTCAGGAGGTAGATTCGAATCGCCTTTAAAGCACATGAAAAGCGGCAAAACGTTGACAATGATGCCCTTGGCCAAAAAGGGCGTATGCGTTTTTTCCTGAATATATTCAGAAAAAAACGCATACGCCCTTTTTGGCCAACCAAGCAACCTGGAAAGGCAAATCAGCGCTACAAAGATGTCTCGCTTCCCATCGGTCAAAAGGGCCATGCTGAAAAAAGTGTCAAAACCAGAAATGCAGGACAGGCCATGGAGAAATGGGAGCCTTGCTACACTGATGGGCGGGATGTAAATTGTCAACAGCCACTCTGGAGAAGTGTACGGTGAGTCCTGAAACGTCTAAAAAGCAAAGCTTAGAGAGCATAGGGCACTTCCACTCATGGGGGTATAAATTGGGAAAATTAAAAATCAGCAAGACACAAGCACCCCAAAGTTGAGGGCTGCTCTGTTGACAAGGACCTCCACTTCATTCCACCTTCAATATCCCAGGAAAGAGAAAAATGGATAAAGAAGATGTGGTCCTTATGTACAATGGAATATCACTCAGCCATGAAATCAATGTCATAAGGCTAGTAGCAGCATGATGAGTGGATTTAGGTACGACGACTCTAAGTGAAATAAGTCACACAGAAAAGGACACTTCTCATAAGGTATCACTTATAGAGGGAATGTAAAAACCGTTACACTTGAACTGAATTACAAAACAGAACAGAGTCACACATGCAGAAAACACACTATGGCTGCTTAACGGGAAAGGTGAGGTGGGGTGATACATAAAACAAGGGTTTCAAATTAGCTCAGATACCGTTCCATAAACCCAATATGTAATAGACAAGACCTACTCCTTGCTCAGAGAACTGGACTCAACACGCCCTATTCACCGCACAAGAATATATCTGACTAGTAATAATCTTAAAACCTATGTATTGATATCTCTCTGTTAGTGTGTCAAGTGGGTAAAAAGCGGCATAAACACAGCAGTGAAAAGCAGCTAAACCCCATTATAAAAATAAATTACTTTGAAAAACCCATGAAACAAAGACAGTGAAAGAGATAGAAATTCTTACACAATGCGTTCAGGGGCTGTGATGCAACCTGGATTGACCATATCTAGACCCACAGCTGGATGAGACATAAGGGTGGACACTGTTGCGGCTGAGAGGTTTGGTGAGGTTGGGTGAGCAAACGCAGACCCTTTAAAGTAATACTGCGTGGTACCCATCGCATGGGTCCCAAATCTCCAGGTTCAAGGGCATCTTCCTACATCGAAAACATGCATGAGATACCCAGAAGATGGTACACCGTGTGATGGGGAAAGGTTTCTAAAACGCACCTCATTTCTCATCTGCTTGTGCCCGGGTTCGCCATTCCAGCCACTTTACTAGCAATCTCCCTCCTTGGAGCATCAGCACCTTTAACCTCCTGTTCCGTACAGTTTGCAATTTGTACTGAGGATGAACGGGAAGACGTGGAACCAATGAAAGACTAGCTCTTGGTGTTGGGACAGGCACAGGTCACTCTATTTTCCCATCAGGAAGAAGAATTAACCACAGGCTCAGCCTGCCACCCGGAACCAGAACAGGGCCTGAAGCCATCCTGCGCTTTTGCGGCCAGCTCCCTAAAAAGCGAGTTGTAAAATGGAGGTTCAGGGCACTGCAATTCACAAACCTGCAGACTTATAAATGATAACTCTCATCCACAAATATATTGAGGGAAGGCAAAGAAGAGGATTTGAAATCAAGGCAGAATTGCAGGAAACAGATTTCAGGAGGTAGATTCGAATCGCCTTTAAAGCACATGAAAAGCGGCAAAACGTTGACAATGATGCCCTTGGCCAAAAAGGGCGTATGCGTTTTTTCCTGAATATATTCAGGAAAAAACGCATACGCCCTTTTTGGCCAACCAAGCAACCTGGAAAGGCAAATCAGCGCTACAAAGATGTCTCGCTTCCCATCGGTCAAAAGGGCCATGCTGAAAAAAGTGTCAAAACCAGAAATGCAGGACAGGCCATGGAGAAATGGGAGCCTTGCTACACTGATGGGCGGGATGTAAATTGTCAACAGCCACTCTGGAGAAGTGTACGGTGAGTCCTGAAACGTCTAAAAAGCAAAGCTTAGAGAGCATAGGGCACTTCCACTCATGGGGGTATAAATTGGGAAAATTAAAAATCAGCAAGACACAAGCACCCCAAAGTTTAGGGCTGCTCTGTTGACAAGGACCTCCACTTCATTCCACCTTCAATATCCCAGGAAAGAGAAAAATGGATAAAGAAGTTGTGGTCCTTATGTACAATGGTATATCACTCAGCCATGAAATCAATGTCATAAGGCTAATAGCAGCATGATGAGTGGATTTAGGTACGACGATTCTAAGTGAAATAAGTCACACAGAAAAGGACACTTCTCATAAGGTATCACTGATAGAGGGAATGTAAAAACCGTTACACTTGAACTGAATTACAAAACAGAACAGAGTCACACATGCAGAAAACACACTATGGCTGCTTAACGGGAAAGGTGAGGTGGGGTGATACATAAAACAAGGGTTTCAAATTAGCTCAGATACCGTTCCATAAACCCAATATGTAATAGACAAGACCTACTCCTTGCTCAGAGAACTGGACTCAACATGCCCTATTCACCGCACAAGAATATATCTGACTAGTAATAATCTTAAAACCTATGTATTGATATCTCTCTGTTAGTGTGTCAAGTGGGTAAAAAGCGGCATAAACACAGCAGTGAAAAGCAGCTAAACCCCATTATAAAAATAAATTACTTTGAAAAACCCATGAAACAAAGACAGTGAAAGAGAGAGAAATTCTTACACAATGCGTTCAGGGGCTGTGATGCAACCTGGATTGACCATATCTAGACCCACAGCTGGATGAGACATAAGGGTGGACACTGTTGCGGCTGAGAGGTTTGGTGAGGTTGGGTGAGCAAACGCAGACCCTTTAAAGTAATACTGCGTGGTACCCATCGCATGGGTCCCAAATCTCCAGGTTCAAGGGCATCTTCCTACATCGAAAACATGCATAAGATACCCAGAAGATGGTACACCGTGTGATGGGGAAAGGTTTCTAAAACGCACCTCATTTCTCATCTGCTTGTGCCCGGGTTCGCCATTCCAGCCACTTTACTAGCAATCTCCCTCCTTGGAGCATCAGCACCTTTAACCTCCTGTTCCTTACAGGTTGCAATTTGTACTGAGGATGAACGGGAAGATGTGGAACCAATGAAAGAGTAGCTCTTGGTGTTGGGACAGGCACAGGTCACTCTATTTTCCCATCAGGAAGAAGAATTAACCACAGGCTCAGCCTGCCCCCCGGAACCAGAACAGGGCCTGAAGCCATCCTGCGCTTTTGCGGCCAGCTCCCTAAAAAGCGAGTTGTAAAATGGAGGTTCAGGGCACTGCAATTCACAAACCTGCAGACTTATAAATGATAACTCTCATCCACAAATATATTGAGGGAAGGCAAAGAAGAGGATTTGAAATCAAGGCAGAATTGCAGGAAACAGATTTCAGGAGGTAGATTCGAATCGCCTTTAAAGCACATGAAAAGCGGCAAAACGTTGACAATGATGCCCTTGGCCAAAAAGGGCGTATGCGTTTTTTCCTGAATATATTCAGGAAAAAACGCATACGCCCTTTTTGGCCAACCAAGCAACCTGGAAAGGCAAATCAGCGCTACAAAGATGTCTCGCTTCCCATCGGTCAAAAGGGCCATGCTGAAAAAAGTGTCAAAACCAGAAATGCAGGACAGGCCATGGAGAAATGGGAGCCTTGCTACACTGATGGGCGGGATGTAAATTGTCAACAGCCACTCTGGAGAAGTGTACGGTGAGTCCTGAAACGTCTAAAAAGCAAAGCTTAGAGAGCATAGGGCACTTCCACTCATGGGGGTATAAATTGGGAAAATTAAAAATCAGCAAGACACAAGCACCCCAAAGTTTAGGGCTGCTCTGTTGACAAGGACCTCCACTTCATTCCACCTTCAATATCCCAGGAAAGAGAAAAATGGATAAAGAAGTTGTGGTCCTTATGTACAATGGAATATCATTCAGCCATGAAATCAATGTCATAAGGCTAGTAGCAGCATGATGAGTGGATTTAGGTACGACGACTCTAAGTGAAATAAGTCACACAGAAAAGGACACTTCTCATAAGGTATCATTTATAGAGGGAATGTAAAAACCGTTACACTTGAACTGAATTACAAAACAGAACAGAGTCACACATGCAGAAAACACACTATGGCTGCTTAACGGGAAAGGTGAGGTGGGGTGATACATAAAACAAGGGTTTCAAATTAGCTCAGATACCATTCCATAAACCCAATATGTAATAGACAAGACCTACTCCTTGCTCAGAGAACTGGACTCAACACGCCCTATTCACCGCACAAGAATATATCTGACTAGTAATAATCTTAAAACCTATGTATTGATATCTCTCTGTTAGTGTGTCAAGTGGGTAAAAAGCGGCATAAACACAGCAGTGAAAAGCAGCTAAACCCCATTATAAAAATAAATTACTTTGAAAAACCCATGAAACAAAGACAGTGAAAGAGAGAGAAATTCTTACACAATGCGTTCAGGGGCTGTGATGCAACCTGGATTGACCATATCTAGACCCACAGCTGGATGAGACATAAGGGTGGACACTGTTGCGGCTGAGAGGTTTGGTGAGGTTGGGTGAGCAAACGCAGACCCTTTAAAGTAATACTGCGTGGTACCCATCGCATGGGTCCCAAATCTCCAGGTTCAAGGGCATCTTCCTACATCGAAAACATGCATGAGATACCCAGAAGATGGTACACCGTGTGATGGGGAAAGGTTTCTAAAACGCACCTCATTTCTCATCTGCTTGTGCCCGGGTTCGCCATTCCAGCCACTTTACTAGCAATCTCCCTCCTTGGAGCATCAGCACCTTTAACCTCCTGTTCCGTACAGTTTGCAATTTGTACTGAGGATGAACGGGAAGACGTGGAACCAATGAAAGACTAGCTCTTGGTGTTGGGACAGGCACAGGTCACTCTATTTTCCCATCAGGAAGAAGAATTAACCACAGGCTCAGCCTGCCACCCGGAACCAGAACAGGGCCTGAAGCCATCCTGCGCTTTTGCGGCCAGCTCCCTAAAAAGCGAGTTGTAAAATGGAGGTTCAGGGCACTGCAATTCACAAACCTGCAGACTTATAAATGATAACTCTCATCCACAAATATATTGAGGGAAGGCAAAGAAGAGGATTTGAAATCAAGGCAGAATTGCAGGAAACAGATTTCAGGAGGTAGATTCGAATCGCCTTTAAAGCACATGAAAAGCGGCAAAACGTTGACAATGATGCCCTTGGCCAAAAAGGGCGTATGCGTTTTTTCCTGAATATATTCAGGAAAAAACGCATACGCCCTTTTTGGCCAACCAAGCAACCTGGAAAGGCAAATCAGCGCTACAAAGATGTCTCGCTTCCCATCGGTCAAAAGGGCCATGCTGAAAAAAGTGTCAAAACCAGAAATGCAGGACAGGCCATGGAGAAATGGGAGCCTTGCTACACTGATGGGCGGGATGTAAATTGTCAACAGCCACTCTGGAGAAGTGTACGGTGAGTCCTGAAACGTCTAAAAAGCAAAGCTTAGAGAGCATAGGGCACTTCCACTCATGGGGGTATAAATTGGGAAAATTAAAAATCAGCAAGACACAAGCACCCCAAAGTTTAGGGCTGCTCTGTTGACAAGGACCTCCACTTCATTCCACCTTCAATATCCCAGGAAAGAGAAAAATGGATAAAGAAGTTGTGGTCCTTATGTACAATGGTATATCACTCAGCCATGAAATCAATGTCATAAGGCTAATAGCAGCATGATGAGTGGATTTAGGTACGACGATTCTAAGTGAAATAAGTCACACAGAAAAGGACACTTCTCATAAGGTATCACTGATAGAGGGAATGTAAAAACCGTTACACTTGAACTGAATTACAAAACAGAACAGAGTCACACATGCAGAAAACACACTATGGCTGCTTAACGGGAAAGGTGAGGTGGGGTGATACATAAAACAAGGGTTTCAAATTAGCTCAGATACCGTTCCATAAACCCAATATGTAATAGACAAGACCTACTCCTTGCTCAGAGAACTGGACTCAACATGCCCTATTCACCGCACAAGAATATATCTGACTAGTAATAATCTTAAAACCTATGTATTGATATCTCTCTGTTAGTGTGTCAAGTGGGTAAAAAGCGGCATAAACACAGCAGTGAAAAGCAGCTAAACCCCATTATAAAAATAAATTACTTTGAAAAACCCATGAAACAAAGACAGTGAAAGAGAGAGAAATTCTTACACAATGCGTTCAGGGGCTGTGATGCAACCTGGATTGACCATATCTAGACCCACAGCTGGATGAGACATAAGGGTGGACACTGTTGCGGCTGAGAGGTTTGGTGAGGTTGGGTGAGCAAACGCAGACCCTTTAAAGTAATACTGCGTGGTACCCATCGCATGGGTCCCAAATCTCCAGGTTCAAGGGCATCTTCCTACATCGAAAACATGCATAAGATACCCAGAAGATGGTACACCGTGTGATGGGGAAAGGTTTCTAAAACGCACCTCATTTCTCATCTGCTTGTGCCCGGGTTCGCCATTCCAGCCACTTTACTAGCAATCTCCCTCCTTGGAGCATCAGCACCTTTAACCTCCTGTTCCTTACAGGTTGCAATTTGTACTGAGGATGAACGGGAAGATGTGGAACCAATGAAAGAGTAGCTCTTGGTGTTGGGACAGGCACAGGTCACTCTATTTTCCCATCAGGAAGAAGAATTAACCACAGGCTCAGCCTGCCACCCGGAACCAGAACAGGGCCTGAAGCCATCCTGCGCTTTTGCGGCCAGCTCCCTAAAAAGCGAGTTGTAAAATGGAGGTTCAGGGCACTGCAATTCACAAACCTGCAGACTTATAAATGATAACTCTCATCCACAAATATATTGAGGGAAGGCAAAGAAGAGGATTTGAAATCAAGGCAGAATTGCAGGAAACAGATTTCAGGAGGTAGATTCGAATCGCCTTTAAAGCACATGAAAAGCGGCAAAACGTTGACAATGATGCCCTTGGCCAAAAAGGGCGTATGCGTTTTTTCCTGAATATATTCAGGAAAAAACGCATACGCCCTTTTTGGCCAACCAAGCAACCTGGAAAGGCAAATCAGCGCTACAAAGATGTCTCGCTTCCCATCGGTCAAAAGGGCCATGCTGAAAAAAGTGTCAAAACCAGAAATGCAGGACAGGCCATGGAGAAATGGGAGCCTTGCTACACTGATGGGCGGGATGTAAATTGTCAACAGCCACTCTGGAGAAGTGTACGGTGAGTCCTGAAACGTCTAAAAAGCAAAGCTTAGAGAGCATAGGGCACTTCCACTCATGGGGGTATAAATTGGGAAAATTAAAAATCAGCAAGACACAAGCACCCCAAAGTTTAGGGCTGCTCTGTTGACAAGGACCTCCACTTCATTCCACCTTCAATATCCCAGGAAAGAGAAAAATGGATAAAGAAGTTGTGGTCCTTATGTACAATGGTATATCACTCAGCCATGAAATCAATGTCATAAGGCTAATAGCAGCATGATGAGTGGATTTAGGTACGACGATTCTAAGTGAAATAAGTCACACAGAAAAGGACACTTCTCATAAGGTATCACTGATAGAGGGAATGTAAAAACCGTTACACTTGAACTGAATTACAAAACAGAACAGAGTCACACATGCAGAAAACACACTATGGCTGCTTAACGGGAAAGGTGAGGTGGGGTGATACATAAAACAAGGGTTTCAAATTAGCTCAGATACCGTTCCATAAACCCAATATGTAATAGACAAGACCTACTCCTTGCTCAGAGAACTGGACTCAACACGCCCTATTCACCGCACAAGAATATATCTGACTAGTAATAATCTTAAAACCTATGTATTGATATCTCTCTGTTAGTGTGTCAAGTGGGTAAAAAGCGGCATAAACACAGCAGTGAAAAGCAGCTAAACCCCATTATAAAAATAAATTACTTTGAAAAACCCATGAAACAAAGACAGTGAAAGAGAGAGAAATTCTTACACAATGCGTTCAGGGGCTGTGATGCAACCTGGATTGACCATATCTAGACCCACAGCTGGATGAGACATAAGGGTGGACACTGTTGCGGCTGAGAGGTTTGGTGAGGTTGGGTGAGCAAACGCAGACCCTTTAAAGTAATACTGCGTGGTACCCATCGCATGGGTCCCAAATCTCCAGGTTCAAGGGCATCTTCCTACATCGAAAACATGCATGAGATACCCAGAAGATGGTACACCGTGTGATGGGGAAAGGTTTCTAAAACGCACCTCATTTCTCATCTGCTTGTGCCCGGGTTCGCCATTCCAGCCACTTTACTAGCAATCTCCCTCCTTGGAGCATCAGCACCTTTAACCTCCTGTTCCGTACAGTTTGCAATTTGTACTGAGGATGAACGGGAAGACGTGGAACCAATGAAAGACTAGCTCTTGGTGTTGGGACAGGCACAGGTCACTCTATTTTCCCATCAGGAAGAAGAATTAACCACAGGCTCAGCCTGCCACCCGGAACCAGAACAGGGCCTGAAGCCATCCTGCGCTTTTGCGGCCAGCTCCCTAAAAAGCGAGTTGTAAAATGGAGGTTCAGGGCACTGCAATTCACAAACCTGCAGAGTTATAAATGATAACTCTCGTCCACAAATATATTGAGGGAAGGCAAAGAAGAGGGTTTGAAATCAAGGCAGAATTGCAGGAAACAGATTTCAGGAGGTAGATTCGAATCGCCTTTAAAGCACATGAAAAGCGGCAAAACGTTGACAATGATGCCCTTGGCCAAAAAGGGCGTATGCGTTTTTTCCTGAATATATTCAGAAAAAAACGCATACGCCCTTTTTGGCCAACCAAGCAACCTGGAAAGGCAAATCAGCGCTACAAAGATGTCTCGCTTCCCATCGGTCAAAAGGGCCATGCTGAAAAAAGTGTCAAAACCAGAAATGCAGGACAGGCCATGGAGAAATGGGAGCCTTGCTACACTGATGGGCGGGATGTAAATTGTCAACAGCCACTCTGGAGAAGTGTACGGTGAGTCCTGAAACGTCTAAAAAGCAAAGCTTAGAGAGCATAGGGCACTTCCACTCATGGGGGTATAAATTGGGAAAATTAAAAATCAGCAAGACACAAGCACCCCAAAGTTTAGGGCTGCTCTGTTGACAAGGACCTCCACTTCATTCCACCTTCAATATCCCAGGAAAGAGAAAAATGGATAAAGAAGATGTGGTCCTTATGTACAATGGAATATCACTCAGCCATGAAATCAATGTCATAAGGCTAGTAGCAGCATGATGAGTGGATTTAGGTACGACGATTCTAAGTGAAATAAGTCACACAGAAAAGGACACTTCTCATAAGGTATCACTGATAGAGGGAATGTAAAAACCGTTACACTTGAACAGAATTACAAAACAGAACAGAGTCACACATGCAGAAAACACACTATGGCTGCTTAACGGGAAAGGTGAGGTGGGGTGATACATAAAACAAGGGTTTCAAATTAGCTCAGATACCGTTCCATAAAACCAATATGTAATAGACAAGACCTACTGCTTGCTCAGAGAACTGGACTCAACACGCCCTATTCACCGCACAAGAATATATCTGACTAGTAATAATCTTAAAAGCTATGTATTGATATCTCTCTGTTAGTGTGTCAAGTGGGTGTAAAGCGGCATAAACACAGCAGTGAAAAGCAGCTAAACCCCATTATAAAAATAAATTACTTTGAAAAACCCATGAAACAAAGACAGTGAAAGAGATAGAAATTCTTACACAATGCGTTCAGGGGCTGTGATGCAACCTGGATTGACCATATCTAGACCCACAGCTGGATGAGACATAAGGGTGGACACTGTTGCGGCTGAGAGGTTTGGTGAGGTTGGGTGAGCAAACGCAGACCCTTTAAAGTAATACTGCATGGTACCCATCGCATGGGTCCCAAATCTCCAGGTTCAAGGGCATCTTCCTACATCGAAAACATGCATGAGAAACCCAGAAGATGGTACACCGTGTGATGTGGAAAGGTTTCTAAAACGCACCTCATTTCTCATCTCCTTGTGCCCGGGTTCGCTATTCCAGCCGCTTTACTAGCAATCTCCCTCCTTGGATCATCAGCACCTTTAACCTCCTGTTCCGTACAGGTTGCAATTTGTCCTGAGGATGAACTGGAAGACGTGGAACCAATGAGAGACTAGCTCTTGGTGTTGGGACAGGCACAGGTCACTCTATTTTCCCATCAGGAAGAAGAATTAACCACAGCCTCAGCCTGCCACCCGGAACCAGAACAGGGCCTGAAGCCATCCTGCGCTTTTGCGGCCAGCTCCCTAAAAAGCGAGTTGTAAAATGGAGGTTCAGGGCACTGCAATTCACAAACCTGCAGACTTATAAATGATAACTCTCATCCACAAATATATTGAGGGAAGGCAAAGAAGAGGATTTGAAATCAAGGCAGAATTGCAGGAAACAGATTTCAGGAGGTAGATTCGAATCGCCTTTAAAGCACATGAAAAGCGGCAAAACGTTGACAATGATGCCCTTGGCCAAAAAGGGCGTATGCGTTTTTTCCTGAATATATTCAGGAAAAAACGCATACGCCCTGTTTGGCCAACCAAGCAACCTGGAAAGGCAAATCAGCGCTACAAAGATGTCTCGCTTCCCATCGGTCAAAAGGGCCATGCTGAAAAAAGTGTCAAAACCAGAAATGCAGGACAGGCCATGGAGAAATGGGAGCCTTGCTACACTGATGGGCGGGATGTAAATTGTCAACAGCCACTCTGGAGAAGTGTACGGTGAGTCCTGAAACGTCTAAAAAGCAAAGCTTAGAGAGCATAGGGCACTTCCACTCATGGGGGTATAAATTGGGAAAATTAAAAATCAGCAAGACACAAGCACCCCAAAGTTTAGGGCTGCTCTGTTGACAAGGACCTCCACTTCATTCCACCTTCAATATCCCAGGAAAGAGAAAAATGGATAAAGAAGTTGTGGTCCTTATGTACAATGGAATATCACTCAGCCGTGAAATCAATGTCATAAGGCTAGTAGCAGCATGATGAGTGGATTTAGGTACGACGATTCTAAGTGAAATAAGTCACACAGAAAAGGACACTTCTCATAAGGTATCACTGATAGAGGGAATGTAAAAACCGTTACACTTGAACAGAATTACAAAACAGAACAGAGTCACACATGCAGAAAACACACTATGGCTGCTTAACGGGAAAGGTGAGGTGGGGTGATACATAAAACAAGGGTTTCAAATTAGCTCAGATACCGTTCCATAAAACCAATATGTAATAGACAAGACCTACTGCTTGCTCAGAGAACTGGACTCAACACGCCCTATTCACCGCACAAGAATATATCTGACTAGTAATAATCTTAAAACCTATGTATTGATATCTCTCTGTTAGTGTGTCAAGTGGGTGTAAAGCGGCATAAACACAGCAGTGAAAAGCAGCTAAACCCCATTATAAAAATAAATTACTTTGAAAAACCCATGAAACAAAGACAGTGAAAGAGATAGAAATTCTTACACAATGCGTTCAGGGGCTGTGATGCAACCTGGATTGACCATATCTAGACCCACAGCTGGATGAGACATAAGGGTGGACACTGTTGCGGCTGAGAGGTTTGGTGAGGTTGGGTGAGCAAACGCAGACCCTTTAAAGTAATACTGCGTGGTACCCATCGCATGGGTCCCAAATCTCCAGGTTCAAGGGCATCTTCCTACATCGAAAACATGCATGAGATACCCAGAAGATGGTACACCGTGTGATGGGGAAAGGTTTCTAAAACGCACCTCATTTCTCATCTGCTTGTGCCCGGGTTCGCCATTCCAGCCACTTTACTAGCAATCTCCCTCCTTGGAGCATCAGCACCTTTAACCTCCTGTTCCGTACAGTTTGCAATTTGTACTGAGGATGAACGGGAAGACGTGGAACCAATGAAAGACTAGCTCTTGGTGTTGGGACAGGCACAGGTCACTCTATTTTCCCATCAGGAAGAAGAATTAACCACAGGCTCAGCCTGCCACCCGGAACCAGAACAGGGCCTGAAGCCATCCTGCGCTTTTGCGGCCATCTCCCAAAAACACGAGTCGTAAAAAGGAGGTTCAGGGCACTGCAATTCACAAACCTGCAGAGTTATAAATGATAACTCTCGTCCACAAATATATTGAGGGAAGGCAAAGAAGAGGATTTGAAATCAAGGCAGAATTGCAGGAAACAGATTTCAGGAGGTAGATTCGAATCGCCTTTAAAGCACATGAAAAGCGGCAAAACGTTGACAATGATGCCCTTGGCCAAAAAGGGCGTATGCGTTTTTTCCTGAATATATTCAGGAAAAAACGCATACGCCCTTTTTAGCCAACCAAGCAACCTGGAAAGGCAAATCAGCGCTACAAAGATGTCTCGCTTCCCATCGGTTAAAAAGGCCATGCTGAAAAAAGTGTCAAAACCAGAAATGCAGGACAGGCCATGGAGAAATGGGAGCCTTGCTACACTGATGGGCGGGATGTAAATTGTCAACAGCCACTCTGGAGAAGTGTACGGTGAGTCCTGAAATGTCTAAAAAGCAAAGCTTAGAGAGCATAGGGCACTTCCACTCATGGGGGTATAAATTGGGAAAATTAAAAATCAGCAAGACACAAGCACCCCAAAGTTTAGGGCTGCTCTGTTGACAAGGACCTCCACTTCATTCCACCTTCAATATCCCAGGAAAGAGAAAAATGGATAAAGAAGTTGTGGTCCATATGTACAATGGAATATCACTCAGCCATGAAATCAATGTCATAAGGCTAGTAGCAGCATGATGAGTGGATTTAGGTACGACGATTCTAAGTGAAATAAGTCACACAGAAAAGGACACTTCTCATAAGGTATCACTTATAGAGGGAATGTAAAAACCGTTACACTTGAACTGAATTACAAAACAGAACAGAGTCACACATGCAGAAAACACACTATGGCTGCTTAACGGGAAAGGTGAGGTGGGGTGATACATAAAACAAGGGTTTCAAATTAGCTCAGATACCGTTCCATAAAACCAATATGTAATAGACAAGACCTACTCCTTGCTCAGAGAACTGGACTCAACACGCCCTATTCACCGCACAAGAATATATCTGACTAGTAATAATCTTAAAACCTATGTATTGATATCTCTCTGTTAGCGTGTCAAGTGGGTGTAAAGCGGCATAAACACAGCAGTGAAAAGCAGCTAAACCCCATTATAAAAATAAATTACTTTGAAAAACCCATGAAACAAAGACAGTGAAAGAGATAGAAATTCTTACACAATGCGTTCACGGGCTGTGATGCAACCTGGATTGACCATATCTAGACCCACAGCTGGATGAGACATAAGGGTGGACACTCTTGGGGCTGAGAGGTTTGGTGAGGTTGGGTGAGCAAACGCAGACCCTTTAAAGTAATACTGCATGGTACCCATCGCATGGGTCCCAAATCTCCAGGTTCAAGGGCATCTTCCTACATCGAAAACATGCATGAGAAACCCAGAAGATGGTACACCATGTGATGTGGAAAGGTTTCTAAAACGCACATCATTTCTCCTCTCCTTGTGGCCGGGTTCGCTATTCCAGCACTTTACTAGCAATCTCCCTACTTGGAGCATCAGCACCTTTAACCTCCTGTCCCGTACAGGTTGCAGTTTGTCCTGAGGATGAACGGGAAGACGTGGAACCAATGAGAGACTAGCTCTTGGTGTTGGGACAGGCACAGGTCACTCTATTTTCCCATCAGGAAGAAGAATTAACCACAGGCTCAGCCTGCCACCCGGAACCAGAACAGGGCCTGAAGCCATCCTGCGCAATTGCGGCCAGCTCCCTAAAAAGCGAGTTGTAAAATGGAGGTTCAGGGCACTGCAATTCACAAACCTGCAGACTTATAAATGATAACTCTCGTCCACAAATATATTGAGGGAAGGCAAAGAAGAGGATTTGAAATCAAGGCAGAATTGCAGGAAACAGATTTCAGGAGGTAGATTCGAATCGCCTTTAAAGTACATGAAAAGTGGCAAAACGTTGACAATGATGCCCTTGGCCAAAAAGGGCGTATGCGTTTTTTCCTGAATATATTCAGGAAAAAACGCATACGCCCTTTTTGGCCAACCAAGCAACCTGGAAAGGCAAATCAGCGCTACAAAGATGTCTCGCTTCCCATCGGTCAAAAGGGCCATGCTGAAAAAAGTGTCAAAATCAGAAATGCAGGACAGGCCATGGAGAAATGGGAGCCTTGCTACGCTGATGGGCGGGATGTAAATTGCCAACAGCCACTCTGGAGAAGCGTACGGTGAGTCCTGAAACATCTAAAAAACAAAGCTTAGAGAGCATAGGGCACTTCCACTCATGGGGGTATAAATTGGGAAAATTAAAAATCAGCAAGACACAAGCACCCCAAAGTTTAGGGCTGCTCTGTTGACAAGGACCTCCACTTCATTCCACCTTCAATATCCCAGGAAAGAGAAAAATGGATAAAGAAGTTGTGGTCCATATGTACAATGGAATATCACTCAGCCATGAAATCAATGTCATAAGGCTAGTAGCAGCATGATGAGTGGATTTAGGTACGACGATTCTAAGTGAAATAAGTCACACAGAAAAGGACACTTCTCATAAGGTATCACTTATAGAGGGAATGTAAAAACCGTTACACTTGAACTGAATTACAAAACAGAACAGAGTCACACATGCAGAAAACACACTATGGCTGCTTAACGGGAAAGGTGAGGTGGGGTGATACATAAAACAAGGGTTTCAAATTAGCTCAGATACCGTTCCATAAAACCAATATGTAATAGACAACACCTACTCCTTGCTCAGAGAACTGGACTCAACACGCCCTATTCACCGCACAAGAATATATCTGACTAGTAATAATCTTAAAACCTATGTATTGATATCTCTCTGTTAGCGTGTCAAGTGGGTGTAAAGCGGCATAAACACAGCAGTGAAAAGCAGCTAAACCCCATTATAAAAATAAATTACTTTGAAAAACCCATGAAACAAAGACAGTGAAAGAGAGAGAAATTCTTACACAATGCGTTCAGGGGCTGTGATGCAACCTGGATTGACCATATCTAGACCCACAGCTGGATGAGACATAAGGGTGGACACTGTTGCGGCTGAGAGGTTTGGTGAGGTTGGGTGAGCAAACGCAGACCCTTTAAAGTAATACTGCATGGTACCAATCGCATGGGTCCCAAATCTCCAGGTTCAAGGGCATCTTCCTACATCGAAAACATGCATGAGATACCCAGAAGATGGTACACCGTGTGATGGGGAAAGGTTTCTAAAACGCACCTCATTTCTCAACGGCTTGTGCCCGGGTTCGCCATTCCAGCCACTTTACTAGCAATCTCCCTCCTTGGAGCATCAGCACCTTTAACCTCCTGTTCCGTACAGTTTGCAATTTGTACTGAGGATGAACGGGAAGACGTGGAACCAATGAAAGACTAGCTCTTGGTGTTGGGACAGGCACAGGTCACTCTATTTTCCCATCAGGAAGAAGAATTAACCACAGGCTCAGCCTGCCACCCGGAACCAGAACAGGGCCTGAAGCCATCCTGCGCTTTTGCGGCCAGCTCCCTAAAAAGCGAGTTGTAAAATGGAGGTTCAGGGCACTGCAATTCACAAACCTGCAGACTTATAAATGATAACTCTCATCCACAAATATATTGAGGGAAGGCAAAGAAGAGGATTTGAAATCAAGGCAGAATTGCAGGAAACAGATTTCAGGAGGTAGATTCGAATCACCTTTAAAGCACATGAAAAGCGGCAAAACGTTGACAATGATGCCCTTGGCCAAAAAGGGCGTATGCGTTTTTTCCTGAATATATTCAGGAAAAAACGCATACGCCCTTTTTGGCCAACCAAGCAACCTGGAAAGGCAAATCAGCGCTACAAAGATGTCTCGCTTCCCATCGGTCAAAAGGGCCATGCTGAAAAAAGTGTCAAAACCAGAAATGCAGGACAGGCCATGGAGAAATGGGAGCCTTGCTACACTGATGGGCGGGATGTAAATTGTCAACAGCCACTCTGGAGAAGTGTACGGTGAGTCCTGAAACGTCTAAAAAGCAAAGCTTAGAGAGCATAGGGCACTTCCACTCATGGGGGTATAAATTGGGAAAATTAAAAATCAGCAAGACACAAGCACCCCAAAGTTTAGGGCTGCTCTGTTGACAAGGACCTCCACTTCATTCCACCTTCAATATCCCAGGAAAGAGAAAAATGGATAAAGAAGTTGTGGTCCTTATGTACAATGGAATATCACTCAGCCATGAAATCAATGTCATAAGGCTAGTAGCAGCATGATGAGTGGATTTAGGTACGACGATTCTAAGTGAAATAAGTCACACAGAAAAGGACACTTCTCATAAGGTATCACTGATAGAGGGAATGTAAAAACCGTTACACTTGAACTGAATTACAAAACAGAACAGAGTCACACATGCAGAAAACACACTATGGCTGCTTAACGGGAAAGGTGAGGTGGGGTGATACATAAAACAAGGGTTTCAAATTAGCTCAGATACCGTTCCATAAAACCAATATGTAATAGACAAGACCTACTGCTTGCTCAGAGAACTGGACTCAACACGCCCTATTCACCGCACAAGAATATATCTGACTAGTAATAATCTTAAAACCTATGTATTGATATCTCTCTGTTAGTGTGTCAAGTGGGTGTAAAGCGGCATAAACACAGCAGTGAAAAGCAGCTAAACCCCATTATAAAAATAAATTACTTTGAAAAACCCATGAAACAAAGACAGTGAAAGAGATAGAAATTCTTACACAATGCGTTCAGGGGCTGTGATGCAACCTGGATTGACCATATCTAGACCCACAGCTGGATGAGACATAAGGGTGGACACTGTTGCGGCTGAGAGGTTTGGTGAGGTTGGGTGAGCAAACGCAGACCCTTTAAAGTAATACTGCGTGGTACCCATCGCATGGGTCCCAAATCTCCAGGTTCAAGGGCATCTTCCTACATCGAAAACATGCATGAGATACCCAGAAGATGGTACACCGTGTGATGGGGAAAGGTTTCTAAAACGCACCTCATTTCTCATCTGCTTGTGCCCGGGTTCGCCATTCCAGCCACTTTACTAGCAATCTCCCTCCTTGGAGCATCAGCACCTTTAACCTCCTGTTCCGTACAGTTTGCAATTTGTACTGAGGATGAACGGGAAGACGTGGAACCAATGAAAGACTAGCTCTTGGTGTTGGGACAGGCACAGGTCACTCTATTTTCCCATCAGGAAGAAGAATTAACCACAGGCTCAGCCTGCCACCCGGAACCAGAACAGGGCCTGAAGCCATCCTGCGCTTTTGCGGCCAGCTCCCTAAAAAGCGAGTTGTAAAATGGAGGTTCAGGGCACTGCAATTCACAAACCTGCAGAGTTATAAATGATAACTCTCGTCCACAAATATATTGAGGGAAGGCAAAGAAGAGGGTTTGAAATCAAGGCAGAATTGCAGGAAACAGATTTCAGGAGGTAGATTCGAATCGCCTTTAAAGCACATGAAAAGCGGCAAAACGTTGACAATGATGCCCTTGGCCAAAAAGGGCGTATGCGTTTTTTCCTGAATATATTCAGAAAAAAACGCATACGCCCTTTTTGGCCAACCAAGCAACCTGGAAAGGCAAATCAGCGCTACAAAGATGTCTCGCTTCCCATCGGTCAAAAGGGCCATGCTGAAAAAAGTGTCAAAACCAGAAATGCAGGACAGGCCATGGAGAAATGGGAGCCTTGCTACACTGATGGGCGGGATGTAAATTGTCAACAGCCACTCTGGAGAAGTGTACGGTGAGTCCTGAAACGTCTAAAAAGCAAAGCTTAGAGAGCATAGGGCACTTCCACTCATGGGGGTATAAATTGGGAAAATTAAAAATCAGCAAGACACAAGCACCCCAAAGTTTAGGGCTGCTCTGTTGACAAGGACCTCCACTTCATTCCACCTTCAATATCCCAGGAAAGAGAAAAATGGATAAAGAAGATGTGGTCCTTATGTACAATGGAATATCACTCAGCCATGAAATCAATGTCATAAGGCTAGTAGCAGCATGATGAGTGGATTTAGGTACGACGATTCTAAGTGAAATAAGTCACACAGAAAAGGACACTTCTCATAAGGTATCACTGATAGAGGGAATGTAAAAACCGTTACACTTGAACAGAATTACAAAACAGAACAGAGTCACACATGCAGAAAACACACTATGGCTGCTTAACGGGAAAGGTGAGGTGGGGTGATACATAAAACAAGGGTTTCAAATTAGCTCAGATACCGTTCCATAAAACCAATATGTAATAGACAAGACCTACTGCTTGCTCAGAGAACTGGACTCAACACGCCCTATTCACCGCACAAGAATATATCTGACTAGTAATAATCTTAAAACCTATGTATTGATATCTCTCTGTTAGTGTGTCAAGTGGGTGTAAAGCGGCATAAACACAGCAGTGAAAAGCAGCTAAACCCCATTATAAAAATAAATTACTTTGAAAAACCCATGAAACAAAGACAGTGAAAGAGATAGAAATTCTTACACAATGCGTTCAGGGGCTGTGATGCAACCTGGATTGACCATATCTAGACCCACAGCTGGATGAGACATAAGGGTGGACACTGTTGCGGCTGAGAGGTTTGGTGAGGTTGGGTGAGCAAACGCAGACCCTTTAAAGTAATACTGCATGGTACCCATCGCATGGGTCCCAAATCTCCAGGTTCAAGGGCATCTTCCTACATCGAAAACATGCATGAGAAACCCAGAAGATGGTACACCGTGTGATGTGGAAAGGTTTCTAAAACGCACCTCATTTCTCATCTCCTTGTGCCCGGGTTCGCTATTCCAGCCGCTTTACTAGCAATCTCCCTCCTTGGATCATCAGCACCTTTAACCTCCTGTTCCGTACAGGTTGCAATTTGTCCTGAGGATGAACTGGAAGACGTGGAACCAATGAGAGACTAGCTCTTGGTGTTGGGACAGGCACAGGTCACTCTATTTTCCCATCAGGAAGAAGAATTAACCACAGCCTCAGCCTGCCACCCGGAACCAGAACAGGGCCTGAAGCCATCCTGCGCTTTTGCGGCCAGCTCCCTAAAAAGCGAGTTGTAAAATGGAGGTTCAGGGCACTGCAATTCACAAACCTGCAGACTTATAAATGATAACTCTCATCCACAAATATATTGA
Source organism: Balaenoptera borealis (assembly GCF_965194805.1). NCBI lineage: Eukaryota > Metazoa > Chordata > Mammalia > Artiodactyla > Balaenopteridae > Balaenoptera > Balaenoptera borealis. Next base: position 133,321 of record NW_028123565.1, on the reverse strand, counting down.
GGGAAGGCAAAGAAGAGGATTTGAAATCAAGGCAGAATTGCAGGAAACAGATTTCAGGAGGTAGATTCGAATCGCCTTTAAAGCACATGAAAAGCGGCAAAACGTTGACAATGATGCCCTTGGCCAAAAAGGGCGTATGCGTTTTTTCCTGAATATATTCAGGAAAAAACGCATACGCCCTGTTTGGCCAACCAAGCAACCTGGAAAGGCAAATCAGCGCTACAAAGATGTCTCGCTTCCCATCGGTCAAAAGGGCCATGCTGAAAAAAGTGTCAAAACCAGAAATGCAGGACAGGCCATGGAGAAATGGGAGCCTTGCTACACTGATGGGCGGGATGTAAATTGTCAACAGCCACTCTGGAGAAGTGTACGGTGAGTCCTGAAACGTCTAAAAAGCAAAGCTTAGAGAGCATAGGGCACTTCCACTCATGGGGGTATAAATTGGGAAAATTAAAAATCAGCAAGACACAAGCACCCCAAAGTTTAGGGCTGCTCTGTTGACAAGGACCTCCACTTCATTCCACCTTCAATATCCCAGGAAAGAGAAAAATGGATAAAGAAGTTGTGGTCCTTATGTACAATGGAATATCACTCAGCCGTGAAATCAATGTCATAAGGCTAGTAGCAGCATGATGAGTGGATTTAGGTACGACGATTCTAAGTGAAATAAGTCACACAGAAAAGGACACTTCTCATAAGGTATCACTGATAGAGGGAATGTAAAAACCGTTACACTTGAACAGAATTACAAAACAGAACAGAGTCACACATGCAGAAAACACACTATGGCTGCTTAACGGGAAAGGTGAGGTGGGGTGATACATAAAACAAGGGTTTCAAATTAGCTCAGATACCGTTCCATAAAACCAATATGTAATAGACAAGACCTACTGCTTGCTCAGAGAACTGGACTCAACACGCCCTATTCACCGCACAAGAATATATCTGACTAGTAATAATCTTAAAACCTATGTATTGATATCTCTCTGTTAGTGTGTCAAGTGGGTGTAAAGCGGCATAAACACAGCAGTGAAAAGCAGCTAAACCCCATTATAAAAATAAATTACTTTGAAAAACCCATGAAACAAAGACAGTGAAAGAGATAGAAATTCTTACACAATGCGTTCAGGGGCTGTGATGCAACCTGGATTGACCATATCTAGACCCACAGCTGGATGAGACATAAGGGTGGACACTGTTGCGGCTGAGAGGTTTGGTGAGGTTGGGTGAGCAAACGCAGACCCTTTAAAGTAATACTGCGTGGTACCCATCGCATGGGTCCCAAATCTCCAGGTTCAAGGGCATCTTCCTACATCGAAAACATGCATGAGATACCCAGAAGATGGTACACCGTGTGATGGGGAAAGGTTTCTAAAACGCACCTCATTTCTCATCTGCTTGTGTCCGGGTTCGCCATTCCAGCCACTTTACTAGCAATCTCCCTCCTTGGAGCATCAGCACCTTTAACCTCCTGTTCCGTACAGTTTGCAATTTGTACTGAGGATGAACGGGAAGACGTGGAACCAATGAAAGACTAGCTCTTGGTGTTGGGACAGGCACAGGTCACTCTATTTTCCCATCAGGAAGAAGAATTAACCACAGGCTCAGCCTGCCACCCGGAACCAGAACAGGGCCTGAAGCCATCCTGCGCTTTTGCGGCCATCTCCCAAAAACACGAGTCGTAAAAAGGAGGTTCAGGGCACTGCAATTCACAAACCTGCAGAGTTATAAATGATAACTCTCGTCCACAAATATATTGAGGGAAGGCAAAGAAGAGGATTTGAAATCAAGGCAGAATTGCAGGAAACAGATTTCAGGAGGTAGATTCGAATCGCCTTTAAAGCACATGAAAAGCGGCAAAACGTTGACAATGATGCCCTTGGCCAAAAAGGGCGTATGCGTTTTTTCCTGAATATATTCAGGAAAAAACGCATACGCCCTTTTTAGCCAACCAAGCAACCTGGAAAGGCAAATCAGCGCTACAAAGATGTCTCGCTTCCCATCGGTTAAAAAGGCCATGCTGAAAAAAGTGTCAAAACCAGAAATGCAGGACAGGCCATGGAGAAATGGGAGCCTTGCTACACTGATGGGCGGGATGTAAATTGTCAACAGCCACTCTGGAGAAGTGTACGGTGAGTCCTGAAATGTCTAAAAAGCAAAGCTTAGAGAGCATAGGGCACTTCCACTCATGGGGGTATAAATTGGGAAAATTAAAAATCAGCAAGACACAAGCACCCCAAAGTTTAGGGCTGCTCTGTTGACAAGGACCTCCACTTCATTCCACCTTCAATATCCCAGGAAAGAGAAAAATGGATAAAGAAGTTGTGGTCCATATGTACAATGGAATATCACTCAGCCATGAAATCAATGTCATAAGGCTAGTAGCAGCATGATGAGTGGATTTAGGTACGACGATTCTAAGTGAAATAAGTCACACAGAAAAGGACACTTCTCATAAGGTATCACTTATAGAGGGAATGTAAAAACCGTTACACTTGAACTGAATTACAAAACAGAACAGAGTCACACATGCAGAAAACACACTATGGCTGCTTAACGGGAAAGGTGAGGTGGGGTGATACATAAAACAAGGGTTTCAAATTAGCTCAGATACCGTTCCATAAAACCAATATGTAATAGACAAGACCTACTCCTTGCTCAGAGAACTGGACTCAACACGCCCTATTCACCGCACAAGAATATATCTGACTAGTAATAATCTTAAAACCTATGTATTGATATCTCTCTGTTAGCGTGTCAAGTGGGTGTAAAGCGGCATAAACACAGCAGTGAAAAGCAGCTAAACCCCATTATAAAAATAAATTACTTTGAAAAACCCATGAAACAAAGACAGTGAAAGAGATAGAAATTCTTACACAATGCGTTCACGGGCTGTGATGCAACCTGGATTGACCATATCTAGACCCACAGCTGGATGAGACATAAGGGTGGACACTCTTGGGGCTGAGAGGTTTGGTGAGGTTGGGTGAGCAAACGCAGACCCTTTAAAGTAATACTGCATGGTACCCATCGCATGGGTCCCAAATCTCCAGGTTCAAGGGCATCTTCCTACATCGAAAACATGCATGAGAAACCCAGAAGATGGTACACCATGTGATGTGGAAAGGTTTCTAAAACGCACATCATTTCTCCTCTCCTTGTGGCCGGGTTCGCTATTCCAGCACTTTACTAGCAATCTCCCTACTTGGAGCATCAGCACCTTTAACCTCCTGTCCCGTACAGGTTGCAGTTTGTCCTGAGGATGAACGGGAAGACGTGGAACCAATGAGAGACTAGCTCTTGGTGTTGGGACAGGCACAGGTCACTCTATTTTCCCATCAGGAAGAAGAATTAACCACAGGCTCAGCCTGCCACCCGGAACCAGAACAGGGCCTGAAGCCATCCTGCGCAATTGCGGCCAGCTCCCTAAAAAGCGAGTTGTAAAATGGAGGTTCAGGGCACTGCAATTCACAAACCTGCAGACTTATAAATGATAACTCTCGTCCACAAATATATTGAGGGAAGGCAAAGAAGAGGATTTGAAATCAAGGCAGAATTGCAGGAAACAGATTTCAGGAGGTAGATTCGAATCGCCTTTAAAGTACATGAAAAGTGGCAAAACGTTGACAATGATGCCCTTGGCCAAAAAGGGCGTATGCGTTTTTTCCTGAATATATTCAGGAAAAAACGCATACGCCCTTTTTGGCCAACCAAGCAACCTGGAAAGGCAAATCAGCGCTACAAAGATGTCTCGCTTCCCATCGGTCAAAAGGGCCATGCTGAAAAAAGTGTCAAAATCAGAAATGCAGGACAGGCCATGGAGAAATGGGAGCCTTGCTACGCTGATGGGCGGGATGTAAATTGCCAACAGCCACTCTGGAGAAGCGTATGGTGAGTCCTGAAACATCTAAAAAACAAAGCTTAGAGAGCATAGGGCACTTCCACTCATGGGGGTATAAATTGGGAAAATTAAAAATCAGCAAGACACAAGCACCCCAAAGTTTAGGGCTGCTCTGTTGACAAGGACCTCCACTTCATTCCACCTTCAATATCCCAGGAAAGAGAAAAATGGATAAAGAAGTTGTGGTCCATATGTACAATGGAATATCACTCAGCCATGAAATCAATGTCATAAGGCTAGTAGCAGCATGATGAGTGGATTTAGGTACGACGATTCTAAGTGAAATAAGTCACACAGAAAAGGACACTTCTCATAAGGTATCACTTATAGAGGGAATGTAAAAACCGTTACACTTGAACTGAATTACAAAACAGAACAGAGTCACACATGCAGAAAACACACTATGGCTGCTTAACGGGAAAGGTGAGGTGGGGTGATACATAAAACAAGGGTTTCAAATTAGCTCAGATACCGTTCCATAAAACCAATATGTAATAGACAACACCTACTCCTTGCTCAGAGAACTGGACTCAACACGCCCTATTCACCGCACAAGAATATATCTGACTAGTAATAATCTTAAAACCTATGTATTGATATCTCTCTGTTAGCGTGTCAAGTGGGTGTAAAGCGGCATAAACACAGCAGTGAAAAGCAGCTAAACCCCATTATAAAAATAAATTACTTTGAAAAACCCATGAAACAAAGACAGTGAAAGAGAGAGAAATTCTTACACAATGCGTTCAGGGGCTGTGATGCAACCTGGATTGACCATATCTACACCCACAGCTGGATGAGACATAAGGGTGGACACTGTTGCGGCTGAGAGGTTTGGTGAGGTTGGGTGAGCAAACGCAGACCCTTTAAAGTAATACTGTGTGGTACCCATCGCATGGGTCCCAAATCTCCAGGTTCAAGGTCATCTTCCTACATCGTAAACATGCATGAGATACCCAGAAGATGGTACACCGTGTGATGGGGAAAGGTTTCTAAAACGCACCTCATTTCTCATCTGCCTGTGCCCGGGTTCGCCATTCCAGCCACTTTACTAGCAATCTCCCTCCTTGGAGCATCAGCACCTTTAACCTCCTGTTCCGTACAGGTTGCAATTTGTACTGAGGATGTACGGGAAGACGTGGAACCAATGAGAGACTAGCTCTTGGTGTTGGGACAGGCACAGGTCACTCTATTTTCCCATCAGGAAGAAGAATTAACCACAGGCTCAGCCTGCCACCCGGAACCAGAACAGGGCCTGAAGCCATCCTGCGCTTTTGCGGCCAGCTCCCTAAAAAGCGAGTTGTAAAATGGAGGTTCAGAGCACTGCAATTCACAAACCTGCAGACTTATAAATGATAACTCTCATCCACAAATATATTGAGGGAAGGCAAAGAAGAGGATTTGAAATCAAGGCAGAATTGCAGGAAACAGATTTCAGGAGGTAGATTCGAATCGCCTTTAAAGCACATGAAAAGCGGCAAAACGTTGACAATGATGCCCTTGGCCAAAAAGGGCGTATGCGTTTTTTCCTGAATATATTCAGGAAAAAACGCATACGCCCTTTTTGGCCAACCAAGCAACCTGGAAAGGCAAATCAGCGCTACAAAGATGTCTCGCTTCCCATCGGTCAAAAGGGCCATGCTGAAAAATGTGTCAAAACCAGAAATGCAGGACAGGCCATGGAGAAATGGAAGCCTTGCTACACTGATGGGCGGGATGTAAATTGTCAACAGCCACTCTGGAGAACTGTACGGTGAGTCCTGAAACGTCTGAAAAGCAAAGCTTAGAGAGCATAGGGCACTTCCACTCATGGGGGTATAAATTGGGAAAATTAAAAATCAGCAAGACACAAGCACCCCAAAGTTTAGGGCTCCTCTGTTGACAAGGACCTCCACTTCATTCCACCTTCAATATCCCAGGAAAGAGAAAAATGGATAAAGAAGTTGTGGTCCTTATGTACAATGGAATATCACTCAGCCATGAAATCAATGTCATAAGGCTAGTAGCAGCATGATGAGTGGATTTAGGTACGACGATTCTAAGTGAAATAAGTCACACAGAAAAGGACACTTCTCATAAGGTATCACTGATAGAGGGAATGTAAAAACCGTTACACTTGAACAGAATTACAAAACAGAACAGAGTCACACATGCAGAAAACACACTATGGCTGCTTAACGGGAAAGGTGAGGTGGGGTGATACATAAAACAAGGGTTTCAAATTAGCTCAGATACCGTTCCATAAAACCAATATGTAATAGACAAGACCTACTCCTTGCTCAGAGAACTGGACTCAACACGCCCTATTCACCGCACAAGAATATATCTGACTAGTAATAATCTTAAAACCTATGTATTGATATCTCTCTGTTAGTGTGTCAAGTGGGTGTAAAGCGGCATAAACACAGCAGTGAAAAGCAGCTAAACCCCATTATAAAAATAAATTACTTTGAAAAACCCATGAAACAAAGACAGTGAAAGAGATAGAAATTCTTACACAATGCGTTCACGGGCTGTGATGCAACCTGGATTGACCATATCTAGACCCACAGCTGGATGAGACATAAGGGTGGACACTCTTGGGGCTGAGAGGTTTGGTGAGGTTGGGTGAGCAAACGCAGACCCTTTAAAGTAATACTGCGTGGTACCCATCGCATGGGTCCCAAATCTCCAGGTTCAAGGTCATCTTCCTACATCGTAAACATGCATGAGATACCCAGAAGATGGTACACCGTGTGATGGGGAAAGGTTTCTAAAACGCACCTCATTTCTCATCTGCCTGTGCCCGGGTTCGCCATTCCAGCCACTTTACTAGCAATCTCCCTCCTTGGAGCATCAGCACCTTTAACCTCCTGTTCCGTACAGGTTGCAATTTGTACTGAGGATGAACGGGAAGACGTGGAACCAATGAGAGACTAGCTCTTGGTGTTGGGACAGGCACAGGTCACTCTATTTTCCCATCAGGAAGAAGAATTAACCACAGGCTCAGCCTGCCACCCGGAACCAGAACAGGGCCTGAAGCCATCCTGCGCTTTTGCGGCCAGCTCCCTAAAAAGCGAGTTGTAAAATGGAGGTTCAGAGCACTGCAATTCACAAACCTGCAGACTTATAAATGATAACTCTCATCCACAAATATATTGAGGGAAGGCAAAGAAGAGGATTTGAAATCAAGGCAGAATTGCAGGAATCAGATTTCAGGAGGTAGATTCGAATCGCCTTTAAAGCACATGAAAAGCGGCAAAACGTTGACAATGATGCCCTTGGCCAAAAAGGGCGTATGCGTTTTTTCCTGAATATATTCAGGAAAAAACGCATACGCCCTTTTTGGCCAACCAAGCAACCTGGAAAGGCAAATCAGCGCTACAAAGATGTCTCGCTTCCCATCGGTCAAAAGGGCCATGCTGAAAAATGTGTCAAAACCAGAAATGCAGGACAGGCCATGGAGAAATGGAAGCCTTGCTACACTGATGGGCGGGATGTAAATTGTCAACAGCCACTCTGGAGAACTGTACGGTGAGTCCTGAAACGTCTGAAAAGCAAAGCTTAGAGAGCATAGGGCACTTCCACTCATGGGGGTATAAATTGGGAAAATTAAAAATCAGCAAGACACAAGCACCCCAAAGTTTAGGGCTGCTCTGTTGACAAGGACCTCCACTTCATTCCACCTTCAATATCCCAGGAAAGAGAAAAATGGATAAAGAAGTTGTGGTCCTTATGTACAATGGAATATCACTCAGCCATGAAATCAATGTCATAAGGCTAGTAGCAGCATGATGAGTGGATTTAGGTACGACGATTCTAAGTGAAATAAGTCACACAGAAAAGGACACTTCTCATAAGGTATCACTGATAGAGGGAATGTAAAAACCGTTACACTTGAACAGAATTACAAAACAGAACAGAGTCACACATGCAGAAAACACACTATGGCTGCTTAACGGGAAAGGTGAGGTGGGGTGATACATAAAACAAGGGTTTCAAATTAGCTCAGATACCGTTCCATAAAACCAATATGTAATAGACAAGACCTACTCCTTGCTCAGAGAACTGGACTCAACACGCCCTATTCACCGCACAAGAATATATCTGACTAGTAATAATCTTAAAACCTATGTATTGATATCTCTCTGTTAGTGTGTCAAGTGGGTGTAAAGCGGCATAAACACAGCAGTGAAAAGCAGCTAAACCCCATTATAAAAATAAATTACTTTGAAAAACCCATGAAACAAAGACAGTGAAAGAGATAGAAATTCTTACACAATGCGTTCACGGGCTGTGATGCAACCTGGATTGACCATATCTAGACCCACAGCTGGATGAGACATAAGGGTGGACACTCTTGGGGCTGAGAGGTTTGGTGAGGTTGGGTGAGCAAACGCAGACCCTTTAAAGTAATACTGCGTGGTACCCATCGCATGGGTCCCAAATCTCCAGGTTCAAGGTCATCTTCCTACATCGTAAACATGCATGAGATACCCAGAAGATGATACACCGTGTGATGGGGAAAGGTTTCTAAAACGCACCTCATTTCTCATCTGCCTGTGCCCGGGTTCGCCATTCCAGCCACTTTACTAGCAATCTCCCTCCTTGGAGCATCAGCACCTTTAACCTCCTGTTCCGTACAGGTTGCAATTTGTACTGAGGATGAACGGGAAGACGTGGAACCAATGAAAGACTAGCTCTTGGTGTTGGGACAGGCACAGGTCACTCTATTTTCCCATCAGGAAGAAGAATTAACCACAGGCTCAGCCTGCCACCCGGAACCAGAACAGGGCCTGAAGCCATCCTGCGCTTTTGCGGCCAGCTCCCTACAAAGCGAGTTGTAAAATGGAGGTTCAGAGCACTGCAATTCACAAACCTGCAGACTTATAAATGATAACTCTCATCCACAAATATATTGAGGGAAGGCAAAGAAGAGGATTTGAAATCAAGGCAGAATTGCAGGAAACAGATTTCAGGAGGTAGATACGAATCGCCTTTAAAGCACATGAAAAGCGGCAAAACGTTGACAATGATGCCCTTGGCCAAAAAGGGCGTATGCGTTTTTTCCTGAATATATTCAGGAAAAAACGCATACGCCCTTTTTGGCCAACCAAGCAACCTGGAAAGGCAAATCAGCGCTACAAAGATGTCTCGCTTCCCATCGGTCAAAAGGGCCATGCTGAAAAAAGTGTCAAAACCAGAAATGCAGGACAGGCCATGGAGAAATGGGAGCCTTGCTACACTGATGGGCGGGATGTAAATTGTCAACAGCCGCTCTGGAGAAGTGTACGGTGAGTCCTGAAACGTCTAAAAAGCAAAGCTTAGAGAGCATAGGGCACTTCCACTCATGGGGGTATAAATTGGGAAAATTAAAATTCAGCAAGACACAAGCACCCCAAAGTTTAGGACTGCTCTGTTGACAAGGACCTCCACTTCATTCCACCTTCAATATCCCAGGAAAGAGAAAAATGGATAAAGAAGTTGTGGTCCTTATGTACAATGGAATATCACTCAGCCATGAAATCAATGTCATAAGGCTAGTAGCAGCATGATGAGTGGATTTAGGTACGACGATTCTAAGTGAAATAAGTCACACAGAAAAGGACACTTCTCATAAGGTATCACTGATAGAGGGAATGTAAAAACTGTTACACTTGAACTGAATTACAAAACAGAACAGAGTCACACATGCAGAAAACACACTATGGCTGCTTAACGGGAAAGGTGAGGTGGGGTGATACATAAAACAAGGGTTTCAAATTAGCTCAGATACCGTTCCATAAACCCAATATGTAATAGAGAAGACCTACTCCTTGCTCAGAGAACTGGACTCAACACGCCCTATTCACCGCACAAGAATATATCTGACTAGTAATAATCTTAAAACCTATTTATTGATATCTCTCTGTTAGTCTGTCAAGTGGGTAAAAAGCGGCATAAACACAGCAGTGAAAAGCAGCTAAACCCCATTATAAAAATAAATTACTTTGAAAAACCCATGAAACAAAGACAGTGAAAGAGAGAGAAATTCTTACACAATGCGTTCAGGGGCTGTGATGCAACCTGGATTGACCATATCTACACCCACAGCTGGATGAGACATAAGGGTGGACACTGTTGCGGCTGAGAGGTTTGGTGAGGTTGGGTGAGCAAACGCAGACCCTTTAAAGTAATACTGCGTGGTACCCATCGCATGGGTCCCAAATCTCCAGGTTCAAGGGCATCTTCCTACATCAAAAACATGCATGAGAAACCCAGAAGATGGTACACCATGTGATGGGGAAAGGTTTCTAAAACGCACCTCATTTCTCATCTCCTTGTGCCGGGGTTCGCTATTCCAGCCGCTTTACTAGCAATCTCCCTCCTTGGAGCATCAGCACCTTTAACCTCCTGTCCCGTACAGGTTGCAATTTGTCCTGAGGATGAACGGGAAGACGTGGAACCAATGAGAGACTAGCTCTTGGTGTTGGGACAGGCACAGGTCACTCTATTTTCCCATCAGGAAGAAGAATTAACCACAGGCTCAGCCTGCCCCCCGGAACAAGAACAGGGCCTGAAGCCATCCTGCGCTTTTGCGGCCATCTCCCAAAAACGCGAGTCGTAAAATGGAGGTTCAGGGCACTGCAATTCACAAACCTGCAGACTTATAAATGATAACTCTCGTCCACAAATATATTGAGGGAAGGCAAAGAAGAGGATTTGAAATCAAGGCAGAATTGCAGGAAACAGATTTCAGGAGGTAGATTCGAATCGCCTTTAAAGCACATGAAAAGCGGCAAAACGTTGACAATGATGCCCTTGGCCAAAAAGGGCGTATGCGTTTTTTCCTGAATATATTCAGGAAAAAACGCATACGCCCTTTTTGGCCAACCAAGCAACCTGGAAAGGCAAATCAGCGCTACAAAGATGTCTCGCTTCCCATCGGTCAAAAGGGCCATGCTGAAAAAAGTGTCAAAACCAGAAATGCAGGACAGGCCATGGAGAAATGGGAGCCTTGCTACACTGATGGGCGGGATGTAAATTGTCAACAGCCACTCTGGAGAAGTGTACGGTGAGTCCTGAAACGTCTAAAAAGCAAAGCTTAGAGAGCATAGGGCACTTCCACTCATGGGGGTATAAATTGGGAAAATTAAAAATCAGCAAGACACAAGCACCCCAAAGTTTAGGGCTGCTCTGTTGACAAGGACCTCCACTTCATTCCACCTTCAATATCCCAGGAAAGAGAAAAATGGATAAAGAAGTTGTGGTCCATATGTACAATGGAATATCACTCAGCCATGAAATCAATGTCATAAGGCTAGTAGCAGCATGATGAGTGGATTTAGGTACGACGATTCTAAGTGAAATAAGTCACACAGAAAAGGACACTTCTCATAAGGTATCACTTATAGAGGGAATGTAAAAACCGTTACACTTGAACTGAATTACAAAACAGAACAGAGTCACACATGCAGAAAACACACTATGGCTGCTTAACGGGAAAGGTGAGGTGGGGTGATACATAAAACAAGGGTTTCAAATTAGCTCAGATACCGTTCCATAAACCCAATATGTAATAGACAAGACCTACTCCTTGCTCAGAGAACTGGACTCAACACGCCCTATTCACCGCACAAGAATATATTTGACTAGTAATAATCTTAAAACCTATGTATTGATATCTCTCTGTTAGTGTGTCAAGTGGGTAAAAAGCGGCATAAACACAGCAGTGAAAAGCAGCTAAACCCCATTATAAAAATAAATTACTTTGAAAAACCCATGAAACAAAGACAGTGAAAGAGAGAGAAATTCTTACACAATGCGTTCAGGGGCTGTGATGCAACCTGGATTGACCATATCTACACCCACAGCTGGATGAGACATAAGGGTGGACACTGTTGCGGCTGAGAGGTTTGGTGAGGTTGGGTGAGCAAACGCAGACACTTTAAAGTAATACTGTGTGGTACCCATCGCATGGGTCCCAAATCTCCAGGTTCAAGGGCATCTTCCTACATCGAAAACATGCATGAGAAACCCAGAAGATGGTACACCGTGTGATGTGGAAAGGTTTCTAAAACGCACCTCATTTCTCATCTCCTTGTGGCCGGGTTCGCTATTCCAGCGCTTTACTAGCAATCTCCCAACTTGGAGCATCAGCACCTTTAACCTCCTGTCCCGTACAGGTTGCAATTTGTCCTGAGGATGAACGGGAAGACGTGGAACCAATGAGAGACTAGCTCTTGGTGTTGGGACAGGCACAGGTCACTCTATTTTCCCATCAGGAAGAAGAATTAACCACAGGCTCAGCCTGCCCCCCGGAACCAGAACAGGGCCTGAAGCCATCCTGAGCAATTGCGGCCAGCTCCCTAAAAAGCGAGTTGTAAAATGGAGGTTCAGGGCACTGCAATTCACAAACCTGTAGACTTATAAATGATAACTCTCGTCCACAAATATATTGAGGGAAGGCAAAGAAGAGGATTTGAAATCAAGGCAGAATTGCAGGAAACAGATTTCAGGAGATAGATTCGAATCGCCTTTAAAGCACATGAAAAGCGGCAAAACGTTGACAATGATGCCCTTGGCCAAAAAGGGCGTATGCGTTTTTTCCTGAATATATTCAGGAAAAAACGCATACGCCCTTTTTGGCCAACCAAGCAACCTGGAAAGGCAAATCAGCGCTACAAAGAAGTCTCGCTTCCCATCGGTTAAAAGGGCCATGCTGAAAAAAGTGTCAAAATCAGAAATGCAGGACAGGCCATGGAGAAATGGGAGCCTTGCTACGCTGATGGGCGGGATGTAAATTGCCAACAGCCACTCTGGAGAAGCGTACGGTGAGTCCTGAAACATCTAAAAAACAAAGCTTAGAGAGCATAGGGCACTTCCACTCATGGGGGTATAAATTGGGAAAATTAAAAATCAGCAAGACACAAGCACCCCAAAGTTTAGGGCTGCTCTGTTGACAAGGACCTCCACTTCATTCCACCTTCAATATCCCAGGAAAGAGAAAAATGGATAAAGAAGTTGTGGTCCATATGTACAATGGAATATCACTCAGCCATGAAATCAATGTCATAAGGCTAGTAGCAGCATGATGAGTGGATTTAGGTACGACGATTCTAAGTGAAATAAGTCACACAGAAAAGGACACTTCTCATAAGGTATCACTTATAGAGGGAATGTAAAAACCGTTACACTTGAACTGAATTACAAAACAGAACAGAGTCACACATGCAGAAAACACACTATGGCTGCTTAACGGGAAAGGTGAGGTGGGGTGATACATAAAACAAGGGTTTCAAATTAGCTCAGATACCGTTCCATAAACCCAATATGTAATAGACAAGACCTACTCCTTGCTCAGAGAACTGGACTCAACACGCCCTATTCACCGCACAAGAATATATCTGACTAGTAATAATCTTAAAACCTATGTATTGATATCTCTCTGTTAGTGTGTCAAGTGGGTAAAAAGCGGCATAAACACAGCAGTGAAAAGCAGCTAAACCCCATTATAAAAATAAATTACTTTGAAAAACCCATGAAACAAAGACAGTGAAAGAGAGAGAAATTCTTACACAATGCGTTCAGGGGCTGTGATGCAACCTGGATTGACCATATCTAGACCCACAGCTGGATGAGACATAAGGGTGGACACTGTTGCGGCTGAGAGGTTTGGTGAGGTTGGGTGAGCAAACGCAGACCCTTTAAAGTAATACTGCGTGGTACCCATCGCATGGGTCCCAAATCTCCAGGTTCCAGGGCATCTTCCTACATCGAAAACATGCATGAGATACCCAGAAGATGGTACACCGTGTGATGGGGAAAGGTTTCTAAAACGCACCTCATTTCTCATCTGCCTGTGCCCAGGTTCGCCATTCCAGCCACTTTACTAGCAATCTCCCTCCTTGGAGCATCATCACCTTTAACCTCCTGTTCCGTACAGGTTGCAATTTGTACTGAGGATAAACGGGAAGACGTGGAACCAATGAAAGACTAGCTCTTGGTGTTGGGACAGGCACAGGTCACTCTATTTTCCCATCAGGAAGAAGAATTAACCACAGGATCAGCCTGCCCCCCGGAACCAGAACAGGGCCTGAAGCCATCCTGCGCTTTTGCGGCCAGCTCCCTAAAAAGCGAGTTGTAAAATGGAGGTTCAGAGCACTGCAATTCACAAACCTGCAGACTTATAAATGATAACTCTCATCCACAAATATATTGAGGGAAGGCAAAGAAGAGGATTTGAAATCAAGGCAGAATTGCAGGAAACAGATTTCAGGAGGTAGATTCGAATCGCCTTTAAAGCACATGAAAAGCGGCAAAACGTTGACAATGATGCCCTTGGCCAAAAAGGGCGTATGCGTTTTTTCCTGAATATATTCAGGAAAAAACGCATACGCCCTTTTTGGCCAACCAAGCAACCTGGAAAGGCAAATCAGCGCTACAAAGATGTCTCGCTTCCCATCGGTCAAAAGGGCCATGCTGAAAAAAGTGTCAAAACCAGAAATGCAGGACAGGCCATGGAGAAATGGGAGCCTTGCTACACTGATGGGCGGGATGTAAATTGTCAACAGCCACTCTGGAGAACTGTACGGTGAGTCCTGAAACGTCTGAAAAGCAAATCTTAGAGAGCATAGGGCACTTCCACTCATGGGGGTATAAATTGGGAAAATTAAAATTCAGCAAGACACAAGCACCCCAAAGTTTAGGACTGCTCTGTTGACAAGGACCTCCACTACATTCCACCTTCAATATCCCAGGAAAGAGAAAAATGGATAAAGAAGTTGTGGTCCTTATGTACAATGGAATATCACTCAGCCATGAAATCAATGTCATAAGGCTAGTAGCAGCATGATGAGTGGATTTAGGTACGACGATTCTAAGTGAAATAAGTCACACAGAAAAGGACACTTCTCATAAGGTATCACTTATAGAGGGAATGTAAAAACCGTTACACTTGAACTGAATTACAAAACAGAACAGAGTCACACATGCAGAAAACACACTATGGCTGCTTAACGGGAAAGGTGAGGTGGGGTGATACATAAAACAAGGGTTTCAAATTAGCTCAGATACCGTTCCATAAACCCAATATGTAATAGACAAGACCTACTCCTTGCTCAGAGAACTGGACTCAACACGCCCTATTCACCGCACAAGAATATATCTGACTAGTAATAATCTTAAAAGCTATGTATTGATATCTCTCTGTTAGTGTGTCAAGTGGGTAAAAAGCGGCATAAACACAGCAGTGAAAAGCAGCTAAACCCCATTATAAAAATAAATTACTTTGAAAAACCCATGAAACAAAGACAGTGAAAGAGAGAGAAATTCTTACACAATGCGTTCAGGGGCTGTGATGCAACCTGGATTGACCATATCTAGACCCACAGCTGGATGAGACATAAGGGTGGACACTGTTGCGGCTGAGAGGTTTGGTGAGGTTGGGTGAGCAAACGCAGACCCTTTAAAGTAATACTGCGTGGTACCCATCGCATGGGTCCCAAATCTCCAGGTTCAAGGGCATCTTCCTACATCAAAAACATGCATGAGAAACCCAGAAGATGGTACACCGTGTGATGGGGAAAGGTTTCTAAAACGCACCTCATTTCTCATCTCCTTGTGCTCGGGTTCGCCATTCCAGCCACTTTACTAGCAATCTCCCTCCTTGGAGCATCATCACCTTTAACCTCCTGTTCCGTACAGGTTGCAATTTGTCCTGAGGATGAACGGGAAGATGTGGAACCAATGAGAGACTAGCTCTTGGTGTTGGGACAGGCACAGGTCACTCTATTTTCCCATCAGGAAGAAGAATTAACCACAGGCTCAGCCTGCCCCCCGGAACAAGAACAGGGCCTGAAGCCATCCTGCGCTTTTGCGGCCATCTCCCAAAAACGCGAGTCGTAAAATGGAGGTTCAGGGCACTGCAATTCACAAACCTGCAGACTTATAAATGATAACTCTCGTCCACAAATATATTGAGGGAAGGCAAAGAAGAGGATTTGAAATCAAGGCAGAATTGCAGGAAACAGATTTCAGGAGGTAGATTCGAATCGCCTTTAAAGCACATGAAAAGCGGCAAAACGTTGACAATGATGCCCTTGGCCAAAAAGGGCGTATGCGTTTTTTCCTGAATATATTCAGGAAAAAACGCATACGCCCTTTTCAGCCAACCAAGCAACCTGGAAAGGCAAATCAGCGCTACAAAGATGTCTCGCTTCCCATCGGTCAAAAGGGCCATGCTGAAAAAAGTGTCAAAATCAGAAATGCAGGACAGGCCATGGAGAAATGGGAGCCTTGCTACGCTGATGGGCGGGATGTAAATTGTCAACAGCCACTCTGGAGAAGCGTACGGTGAGTCCTGAAACATCTAAAAAGCAAAGCTTAGAGAGCATAGGGCACTTCCACTCATGGGGGTATAAATTGGGAAAATTAAAAATCAGCAAGACACAAGCACCCCAAAGTTGAGGGCTGCTCTGTTGACAAGGACCTCCACTTCATTCCACCTTCAATATCCCAGGAAAGAGAAAAATGGATAAAGAAGTTGTGGTCCTTATGTACAATGGAATATCACTCAGCCATGAAATCAGTGTCATAAGGCTAGTAGCAGCATGATGAGTGGACTAAGGTACGACGATTCTAAGTGAAATAAGTCACACAGAAAAGGACACTTCTCATAAGGTATCACTGATAGAGGGAATGTAAAAACCGTTACACTTGAACAGAATTACAAAACAGAACAGAGTCACA
This sequence comes from Balaenoptera borealis, assembly GCF_965194805.1. NCBI lineage: Eukaryota > Metazoa > Chordata > Mammalia > Artiodactyla > Balaenopteridae > Balaenoptera > Balaenoptera borealis. The sequence goes on along the minus strand of NW_028123565.1, from coordinate 116,715 downwards.
CATGCAGAAAACACACTATGGCTGCTTAACGGGAAAGGTGAGGTGGGGTGATACATAAAACAAGGGTTTCAAATTAGCTCAGATACCGTTCCATAAACCCAATATGTAATAGACAAGACCTACTCCTTGCTCAGAGAACTGGACTCAACACGCCCTATTCACCGCACAAGAATATATCTGACTAGTAATAATCTTAAAACCTATGTATTGATATCTCTCTGTTAGTGTGTCAAGTGGGTGTAAAGCGGCATAAACACAGCAGTGAAAAGCAGCTAAACCCCATTATAAAAATAAATTACTTTGAAAAACCCATGAAACAAAGACAGTGAAAGAGATAGAAATTCTTACACAATGCGTTCACGGGCTGTGATGCAACCTGGATTGACCATATCTAGACCCACAGCTGGATGAGACATAAGGGTGGACACTCTTGGGGCTGAGAGGTTTGGTGAGGTTGGGTGAGCAAACGCAGACCCTTTAAAGTAATACTGCATGGTACCCATCGCATGGGTCCCAAATCTCCAGGTTCAAGGGCATCTTCCTACATCGAAAACATGCATGAGAAACCCAGAAGATGGTACACCGTGTGATGGGGAAAGGTTTCTAAAACGCACCTCATTTCTCCTCTCCTTGTGGCCGGGTTCGCTATTCCAGCACTTTACTAGCAATCTCCCTACTTGGAGCATCAGCACCTTTAACCTCCTGTCCCGTACAGGTTGCAATTTGTCCTGAGGATGAACGGGAAGACGTGGAACCAATGAGAGACTAGCTCTTGGTGTTGGGACAGGCACAGGTCACTCTATTTTCCCATCAGGAAGAAGAATTAACCACAGGATCAGCCTGCCCCCCGGAACCAGAACAGGGCCTGAAGCCATCCTGCACTTTTGCGGCCAGCTCCCTAAAAAGCGAGTTGTAAAATGGAGGTTCAGAGCACTGCAATTCACAAACCTGCAGACTTATAAATGATAACTCTCATCCACAAATATATTGAGGGAAGGCAAAGAAGAGGATTTGAAATCAAGGCAGAATTGCAGGAAACAGATTTCAGGAGGTAGATTAGAATCGCCTTTAAAGCACATGAAAAGCGGCAAAACGTTGACAATGATGCCCTTGGCCAAAAAGGGCGTATGCGTTTTTTCCTGAATATATTCAGGAAAAAACGCATACGCCCTTTTTGGCCAACCAAGCAACCTGGAAAGGCAAATCAGCGCTACAAAGATGTCTCGCTTCCCATCGGTCAAAAGGGCCATGCTGAAAAAAGTGTCAAAACCAGAAATGCAGGACAGGCCATGGAGAAATGGGAGCCTTGCTACACTGATGGGCGGGATGTAAATTGTCAACAGCCACTCTGGAGAACTGTACGGTGAGTCCTGAAACGTCTGAAAAGCAAAGCTTAGAGAGCATAGGGCACTTCCACTCATGGGGGTATAAATTGGGAAAATTAAAATTCAGCAAGACACAAGCACCCCAAAGTTTAGGGCTGCTCTGTTGACAAGGACCTCCACTTCATTCCACCTTCAATATCCCAGGAAAGAGAAAAATGGATAAAGAAGTTGTGGTCCTTATGTACAATGGAATATCACTCAGCCATGAAATCAATGTCATAAGGCTAGTAGCAGCATGATGAGTGGATTTAGGTACGACGATTCTAAGTGAAATAAGTCACACAGAAAAGGACACTTCTCATAAGGTATCACTTATAGAGGGAATGTAAAAACCGTTACACTTGAACTGAATTACAAAACAGAACAGAGTCACACATGCAGAAAACACACTATGGCTGCTTAACGGGAAAGGTGAGGTGGGGTGATACATAAAACAAGGGTTTCAAATTAGCTCAGATACCGTTCCATAAACCCAATATGTAATAGACAAGACCTACTCCTTGCTCAGAGAACTGGACTCAACACGCCCTATTCACCGCACAAGAATATATCTGACTAGTAATAATCTTAAAAGCTATGTATTGATATCTCTCTGTTAGTGTGTCAAGTGGGTGTAAAGCGGCATAAACACAGCAGTGAAAAGCAGCTAAACCCCATTATAAAAATAAATTACTTTGAAAAACCCATGAAACAAAGACAGTGAAAGAGAGAGAAATTCTTACACAATGCGTTCAGGGGCTGTGATGCAACCTGGATTGACCATATCTAGACCCACAGCTGGATGAGACATAAGGGTGGACACTGTTGCGGCTGAGAGGTTTGGTGAGGTTGGGTGAGCAAACGCAGACCCTTTAAAGTAATACTGCGTGGTACCCATCGCATGGGTCCCAAATCTCCAGGTTCAAGGGCATCTTCCTACATCAAAAACATGCATGAGAAACCCAGAAGATGGTACACCGTGTGATGGGGAAAGGTTTCTAAAACGCACCTCATTTCTCATCTCCTTGTGCTCGGGTTCGCCATTCCAGCCACTTTACTAGCAATCTCCCTCCTTGGAGCATCATCACCTTTAACCTCCTGTTCCGTACAGGTTGCAATTTGTCCTGAGGATGAACGGGAAGATGTGGAACCAATGAGAGACTAGCTCTTGGTGTTGGGACAGGCACAGGTCACTCTATTTTCCCATCAGGAAGAAGAATTAACCACAGGCTCAGCCTGCCCCCCGGAACAAGAACAGGGCCTGAAGCCATCCTGCGCTTTTGCGGCCATCTCCCAAAAACGCGAGTCGTAAAATGGAGGTTCAGGGCACTGCAATTCACAAACCTGCAGACTTATAAATGATAACTCTCGTCCACAAATATATTGAGGGAAGGCAAAGAAGAGGATTTGAAATCAAGGCAGAATTGCAGGAAACAGATTTCAGGAGGTAGATTCGAATCGCCTTTAAAGCACATGAAAAGCGGCAAAACGTTGACAATGATGCCCTTGGCCAAAAAGGGCGTATGCGTTTTTTCCTGAATATATTCAGGAAAAAACGCATACGCCCTTTTTAGCCAACCAAGCAACCTGGAAAGGCAAATCAGCGCTACAAAGATGTCTCGCTTCCCATCGGTCAAAAGGGCCATGCTGAAAAAAGTGTCAAAATCAGAAATGCAGGACAGGCCATGGAGAAATGGGAGCCTTGCTACGCTGATGGGCGGGATGTAAATTGTCAACAGCCACTCTGGAGAAGCGTACGGTGAGTCCTGAAACATCTAAAAAGCAAAGCTTAGAGAGCATAGGGCACTTCCACTCATGGGGGTATAAATTGGGAAAATTAAAAATCAGCAAGACACAAGCACCCCAAAGTTGAGGGCTGCTCTGTTGACAAGGACCTCCACTTCATTCCACCTTCAATATCCCAGGAAAGAGAAAAATGGATAAAGAAGTTGTGGTCCTTATGTACAATGGAATATCACTCAGCCATGAAATCAGTGTCATAAGGCTAGTAGCAGCATGATGAGTGGACTAAGGTACGACGATTCTAAGTGAAATAAGTCACACAGAAAAGGACACTTCTCATAAGGTATCACTGATAGAGGGAATGTAAAAACCGTTACACTTGAACAGAATTACAAAACAGAACAGAGTCACACATGCAGAAAACACACTATGGCTGCTTAACGGGAAAGGTGAGGTGGGGTGATACATAAAACAAGGGTTTCAAATTAGCTCAGATACCGTTCCATAAACCCAATATGTAATAGACAAGACCTACTCCTTGCTCAGAGAACTGGACTCAACACGCCCTATTCACCGCACAAGAATATATCTGACTAGTAATAATCTTAAAACCTATGTATTGATATCTCTCTGTTAGTGTGTCAAGTGGGTGTAAAGCGGCATAAACACAGCAGTGAAAAGCAGCTAAACCCCATTATAAAAATAAATTACTTTGAAAAACCCATGAAACAAAGACAGTGAAAGAGATAGAAATTCTTACACAATGCGTTCACGGGCTGTGATGCAACCTGGATTGACCATATCTAGACCCACAGCTGGATGAGACATAAGGGTGGACACTCTTGGGGCTGAGAGGTTTGGTGAGGTTGGGTGAGCAAACGCAGACCCTTTAAAGTAATACTGCATGGTACCCATCGCATGGGTCCCAAATCTCCAGGTTCAAGGGCATCTTCCTACATCGAAAACATGCATGAGAAACCCAGAAGATGGTACACCGTGTGATGGGGAAAGGTTTCTAAAACGCACCTCATTTCTCCTCTCCTTGTGGCCGGGTTCGCTATTCCAGCACTTTACTAGCAATCTCCCTACTTGGAGCATCAGCACCTTTAACCTCCTGTCCCGTACAGGTTGCAATTTGTCCTGAGGATGAACGGGAAGACGTGGAACCAATGAGAGACTAGCTCTTGGTGTTGGGACAGGCACAGGTCACTCTATTTTCCCATCAGGAAGAAGAATTAACCACAGGCTCAGCCTGCCACCCGGAACCAGAACAGGGCCTGAAGCCATCCTGCGCAATTGCGGCCAGCTCCCTAAAAAGCGAGTTGTAAAATGGAGGTTCAGGGCACTGCAATTCACAAACCTGCACACTTATAAATGATAACTCTCGTCCACAAATATATTGAGGGAAGGCAAAGAAGAGGATTTGAAATCAAGGCAGAATTGCAGGAAACAGATTTCAGGAGGTAGATTCGAATCGCCTTTAAAGCACATGAAAAGCGGCAAAACGTTGACAATGATGCCCTTGGCCAAAAAGGGCGTATGCGTTTTTTCCTGAATATATTCAGGAAAAAACGCATACGCCCTTTTTGGCCAACCAAGCAACCTGGAAAGGCAAATCAGCGCTACAAAGATGTCTCGCTTCCCATCGGTCAAAAGGGCCATGCTGAAAAAAGTGTCAAAATCAGAAATGCAGGACAGGCCATGGAGAAATGGGAGCCTTGCTACGCTGATGGGCGGGATGTAAATTGCCAACAGCCACTCTGGAGAAGCGTACGGTGAGTCCTGAAACATCTAAAAAACAAAGCTTAGAGAGCATAGGGCACTTCCACTCATGGGGTTATAAATTGGGAAAATGAAAAATCAGCAAGACACAAGCACCCCAAAGTTTAGGGCTGCTCTGTTGACAAGGACCTCCACTTCATTCCACCTTCAATATCCCAGGAAAGAGAAAAATGGATAAAGAAGTTGTGGTCCATATGTACAATGGAATATCACTCAGCCATGAAATCAATGTCATAAGGCTAGTAGCAGCATGATGAGTGGATTTAGGTACGACGATTCTAAGTGAAATAAGTCACACAGAAAAGGACACTTCTCATAAGGTATCACTTATAGAGGGAATGTAAAAACCGTTACACTTGAACTGAATTACAAAACAGAACAGAGTCACACATGCAGAAAACACACTATGGCTGCTTAACGGGAAAGGTGAGGTGGGGTGATACATAAAACAAGGGTTTCAAATTAGCTCAGATACCGTTCCATAAACCCAATATGTAATAGACAAGACCTACTCCTTGCTCAGAGAACTGGACTCAACACGCCCTATTCACCGCACAAGAATATATCTGACTAGTAATAATCTTAAAACCTATGTATTGATATCTCTCTGTTAGTGTGTCAAGTGGGTAAAAAGCGGCATAAACACAGCAGTGAAAAGCAGCTAAACCCCATTATAAAAATAAATTACTTTGAAAAACCCATGAAACAAAGACAGTGAAAGAGAGAGAAATTCTTACACAATGCGTTCAGGGGCTGTGATGCAACCTGGATTGACCATATCTAGACCCACAGCTGGATGAGACATAAGGTTGGACACTGTTGCGGCTGAGAGGTTTGGTGAGGTTGGGTGAGCAAACGCAGACCCTTTAAAGTAATACTGCGTGGTACCCATCGCATGGGTCCCAAATCTCCAGGTTCAAGGTCATCTTCCTACATCGTAAACATGCATGAGATACCCAGAAGATGGTACACCGTGTGATGGGGAAAGGTTTCTAAAACGCACCTCATTTCTCATCTGCCTGTGCCCGGGTTCTCCCTTCCAGCCACTTTACTAGCAATCTCCCTCCTTGGAGCATCAGCACCTTTAACCTCCTGTTCCTTACAGGTTGCAATTTGTACTGAGGATGAACGGGAAGATGTGGAACCAATGAAAGAGTAGCTCTTGGTGTTGGGACAGGCACAGGTCACTCTATTTTCCCATCAGGAAGAAGAATTAACCACAGGCTCAGCCTGCCACCCGGAACCAGAACAGGGCCTGAAGCCATCCTGCGCTTTTGCGGCCAGCTCCCTAAAAAGCGAGTTGTAAAATGGAGGTTCAGGGCACTGCAATTCACAAACCTGCAGACTTATAAATGATAACTCTCATCCACAAATATATTGAGGGAAGGCAAAGAAGAGGATTTGAAATCAAGGCAGAATTGCAGGAAACAGATTTCAGGAGGTAGATTCGAATCGCCTTTAAAGCACATGAAAAGCGGCAAAACGTTGACAATGATGCCCTTGGCCAAAAAGGGCGTATGCGTTTTTTCCTGAATATATTCAGGAAAAAACGCATACGCCCTTTTTGGCCAACCAAGCAACCTGGAAAGGCAAATCAGCGCTACAAAGATGTCTCGCTTCCCATCGGTCAAAAGGGCCATGCTGAAAAAAGTGTCAAAACCAGAAATGCAGGACAGGCCATGGAGAAATGGGAGCCTTGCTACACTGATGGGCGGGATGTAAATTGTCAACAGCCACTCTGGAGAAGTGTACGGTGAGTCCTGAAACGTCTAAAAAGCAAAGCTTAGAGAGCATAGGGCACTTCCACTCATGGGGGTATAAATTGGGAAAATTAAAAATCAGCAAGACACAAGCACCCCAAAGTTTAGGGCTGCTCTGTTGACAAGGACCTCCACTTCATTCCACCTTCAATATCCCAGGAAAGAGAAAAATGGATAAAGAAGTTGTGGTCCTTATGTACAATGGTATATCACTCAGCCATGAAATCAATGTCATAAGGCTAATAGCAGCATGATGAGTGGATTTAGGTACGACGATTCTAAGTGAAATAAGTCACACAGAAAAGGACACTTCTCATAAGGTATCACTGATAGAGGGAATGTAAAAACCGTTACACTTGAACTGAATTACAAAACAGAACAGAGTCACACATGCAGAAAACACACTATGGCTGCTTAACGGGAAAGGTGAGGTGGGGTGATACATAAAACAAGGGTTTCAAATTAGCTCAGATACCGTTCCATAAACCCAATATGTAATAGACAAGACCTACTCCTTGCTCAGAGAACTGGACTCAACACGCCCTATTCACCGCACAAGAATATATCTGACTAGTAATAATCTTAAAACCTATGTATTGATATCTCTCTGTTAGTGTGTCAAGTGGGTAAAAAGCGGCATAAACACAGCAGTGAAAAGCAGCTAAACCCCATTATAAAAATAAATTACTTTGAAAAACCCATGAAACAAAGACAGTGAAAGAGAGAGAAATTCTTACACAATGCGTTCAGGGGCTGTGATGCAACCTGGATTGACCATATCTAGACCCACAGCTGGATGAGACATAAGGGTGGACACTGTTGCGGCTGAGAGGTTTGGTGAGGTTGGGTGAGCAAACGCAGACCCTTTAAAGTAATACTGCGTGGTACCCATCGCATGGGTCCCAAATCTCCAGGTTCAAGGGCATCTTCCTACATCGAAAACATGCATGAGATACCCAGAAGATGGTACACCGTGTGATGGGGAAAGGTTTCTAAAACGCACCTCATTTCTCATCTGCTTGTGCCCGGGTTCGCCATTCCAGCCACTTTACTAGCAATCTCCCTCCTTGGAGCATCAGCACCTTTAACCTCCTGTTCCGTACAGTTTGCAATTTGTACTGAGGATGAACGGGAAGACGTGGAACCAATGAAAGACTAGCTCTTGGTGTTGGGACAGGCACAGGTCACTCTATTTTCCCATCAGGAAGAAGAATTAACCACAGGCTCAGCCTGCCACCCGGAACCAGAACAGGGCCTGAAGCCATCCTGCGCTTTTGCGGCCAGCTCCCTAAAAAGCGAGTTGTAAAATGGAGGTTCAGGGCACTGCAATTCACAAACCTGCAGAGTTATAAATGATAACTCTCGTCCACAAATATATTGAGGGAAGGCAAAGAAGAGGGTTTGAAATCAAGGCAGAATTGCAGGAAACAGATTTCAGGAGGTAGATTCGAATCGCCTTTAAAGCACATGAAAAGCGGCAAAACGTTGACAATGATGCCCTTGGCCAAAAAGGGCGTATGCGTTTTTTCCTGAATATATTCAGAAAAAAACGCATACGCCCTTTTTGGCCAACCAAGCAACCTGGAAAGGCAAATCAGCGCTACAAAGATGTCTCGCTTCCCATCGGTCAAAAGGGCCATGCTGAAAAAAGTGTCAAAACCAGAAATGCAGGACAGGCCATGGAGAAATGGGAGCCTTGCTACACTGATGGGCGGGATGTAAATTGTCAACAGCCACTCTGGAGAAGTGTACGGTGAGTCCTGAAACGTCTAAAAAGCAAAGCTTAGAGAGCATAGGGCACTTCCACTCATGGGGGTATAAATTGGGAAAATTAAAAATCAGCAAGACACAAGCACCCCAAAGTTTAGGGCTGCTCTGTTGACAAGGACCTCCACTTCATTCCACCTTCAATATCCCAGGAAAGAGAAAAATGGATAAAGAAGATGTGGTCCTTATGTACAATGGAATATCACTCAGCCATGAAATCAATGTCATAAGGCTAGTAGCAGCATGATGAGTGGATTTAGGTACGACGATTCTAAGTGAAATAAGTCACACAGAAAAGGACACTTCTCATAAGGTATCACTGATAGAGGGAATGTAAAAACCGTTACACTTGAACAGAATTACAAAACAGAACAGAGTCACACATGCAGAAAACACACTATGGCTGCTTAACGGGAAAGGTGAGGTGGGGTGATACATAAAACAAGGGTTTCAAATTAGCTCAGATACCGTTCCATAAAACCAATATGTAATAGACAAGACCTACTGCTTGCTCAGAGAACTGGACTCAACACGCCCTATTCACCGCACAAGAATATATCTGACTAGTAATAATCTTAAAAGCTATGTATTGATATCTCTCTGTTAGTGTGTCAAGTGGGTGTAAAGCGGCATAAACACAGCAGTGAAAAGCAGCTAAACCCCATTATAAAAATAAATTACTTTGAAAAACCCATGAAACAAAGACAGTGAAAGAGATAGAAATTCTTACACAATGCGTTCAGGGGCTGTGATGCAACCTGGATTGACCATATCTAGACCCACAGCTGGATGAGACATAAGGGTGGACACTGTTGCGGCTGAGAGGTTTGGTGAGGTTGGGTGAGCAAACGCAGACCCTTTAAAGTAATACTGCATGGTACCCATCGCATGGGTCCCAAATCTCCAGGTTCAAGGGCATCTTCCTACATCGAAAACATGCATGAGAAACCCAGAAGATGGTACACCGTGTGATGTGGAAAGGTTTCTAAAACGCACCTCATTTCTCATCTCCTTGTGCCCGGGTTCGCTATTCCAGCCGCTTTACTAGCAATCTCCCTCCTTGGATCATCAGCACCTTTAACCTCCTGTTCCGTACAGGTTGCAATTTGTCCTGAGGATGAACTGGAAGACGTGGAACCAATGAGAGACTAGCTCTTGGTGTTGGGACAGGCACAGGTCACTCTATTTTCCCATCAGGAAGAAGAATTAACCACAGCCTCAGCCTGCCACCCGGAACCAGAACAGGGCCTGAAGCCATCCTGCGCTTTTGCGGCCAGCTCCCTAAAAAGCGAGTTGTAAAATGGAGGTTCAGGGCACTGCAATTCACAAACCTGCAGACTTATAAATGATAACTCTCATCCACAAATATATTGAGGGAAGGCAAAGAAGAGGATTTGAAATCAAGGCAGAATTGCAGGAAACAGATTTCAGGAGGTAGATTCGAATCGCCTTTAAAGCACATGAAAAGCGGCAAAACGTTGACAATGATGCCCTTGGCCAAAAAGGGCGTATGCGTTTTTTCCTGAATATATTCAGGAAAAAACGCATACGCCCTGTTTGGCCAACCAAGCAACCTGGAAAGGCAAATCAGCGCTACAAAGATGTCTCGCTTCCCATCGGTCAAAAGGGCCATGCTGAAAAAAGTGTCAAAACCAGAAATGCAGGACAGGCCATGGAGAAATGGGAGCCTTGCTACACTGATGGGCGGGATGTAAATTGTCAACAGCCACTCTGGAGAAGTGTACGGTGAGTCCTGAAACGTCTAAAAAGCAAAGCTTAGAGAGCATAGGGCACTTCCACTCATGGGGGTATAAATTGGGAAAATTAAAAATCAGCAAGACACAAGCACCCCAAAGTTTAGGGCTGCTCTGTTGACAAGGACCTCCACTTCATTCCACCTTCAATATCCCAGGAAAGAGAAAAATGGATAAAGAAGTTGTGGTCCTTATGTACAATGGAATATCACTCAGCCGTGAAATCAATGTCATAAGGCTAGTAGCAGCATGATGAGTGGATTTAGGTACGACGATTCTAAGTGAAATAAGTCACACAGAAAAGGACACTTCTCATAAGGTATCACTGATAGAGGGAATGTAAAAACCGTTACACTTGAACAGAATTACAAAACAGAACAGAGTCACACATGCAGAAAACACACTATGGCTGCTTAACGGGAAAGGTGAGGTGGGGTGATACATAAAACAAGGGTTTCAAATTAGCTCAGATACCGTTCCATAAAACCAATATGTAATAGACAAGACCTACTGCTTGCTCAGAGAACTGGACTCAACACGCCCTATTCACCGCACAAGAATATATCTGACTAGTAATAATCTTAAAACCTATGTATTGATATCTCTCTGTTAGTGTGTCAAGTGGGTGTAAAGCGGCATAAACACAGCAGTGAAAAGCAGCTAAACCCCATTATAAAAATAAATTACTTTGAAAAACCCATGAAACAAAGACAGTGAAAGAGATAGAAATTCTTACACAATGCGTTCAGGGGCTGTGATGCAACCTGGATTGACCATATCTAGACCCACAGCTGGATGAGACATAAGGGTGGACACTGTTGCGGCTGAGAGGTTTGGTGAGGTTGGGTGAGCAAACGCAGACCCTTTAAAGTAATACTGCGTGGTACCCATCGCATGGGTCCCAAATCTCCAGGTTCAAGGGCATCTTCCTACATCGAAAACATGCATGAGATACCCAGAAGATGGTACACCGTGTGATGGGGAAAGGTTTCTAAAACGCACCTCATTTCTCATCTGCTTGTGCCCGGGTTCGCCATTCCAGCCACTTTACTAGCAATCTCCCTCCTTGGAGCATCAGCACCTTTAACCTCCTGTTCCGTACAGTTTGCAATTTGTACTGAGGATGAACGGGAAGACGTGGAACCAATGAAAGACTAGCTCTTGGTGTTGGGACAGGCACAGGTCACTCTATTTTCCCATCAGGAAGAAGAATTAACCACAGGCTCAGCCTGCCACCCGGAACCAGAACAGGGCCTGAAGCCATCCTGCGCTTTTGCGGCCATCTCCCAAAAACACGAGTCGTAAAAAGGAGGTTCAGGGCACTGCAATTCACAAACCTGCAGAGTTATAAATGATAACTCTCGTCCACAAATATATTGAGGGAAGGCAAAGAAGAGGATTTGAAATCAAGGCAGAATTGCAGGAAACAGATTTCAGGAGGTAGATTCGAATCGCCTTTAAAGCACATGAAAAGCGGCAAAACGTTGACAATGATGCCCTTGGCCAAAAAGGGCGTATGCGTTTTTTCCTGAATATATTCAGGAAAAAACGCATACGCCCTTTTTAGCCAACCAAGCAACCTGGAAAGGCAAATCAGCGCTACAAAGATGTCTCGCTTCCCATCGGTTAAAAAGGCCATGCTGAAAAAAGTGTCAAAACCAGAAATGCAGGACAGGCCATGGAGAAATGGGAGCCTTGCTACACTGATGGGCGGGATGTAAATTGTCAACAGCCACTCTGGAGAAGTGTACGGTGAGTCCTGAAATGTCTAAAAAGCAAAGCTTAGAGAGCATAGGGCACTTCCACTCATGGGGGTATAAATTGGGAAAATTAAAAATCAGCAAGACACAAGCACCCCAAAGTTTAGGGCTGCTCTGTTGACAAGGACCTCCACTTCATTCCACCTTCAATATCCCAGGAAAGAGAAAAATGGATAAAGAAGTTGTGGTCCATATGTACAATGGAATATCACTCAGCCATGAAATCAATGTCATAAGGCTAGTAGCAGCATGATGAGTGGATTTAGGTACGACGATTCTAAGTGAAATAAGTCACACAGAAAAGGACACTTCTCATAAGGTATCACTTATAGAGGGAATGTAAAAACCGTTACACTTGAACTGAATTACAAAACAGAACAGAGTCACACATGCAGAAAACACACTATGGCTGCTTAACGGGAAAGGTGAGGTGGGGTGATACATAAAACAAGGGTTTCAAATTAGCTCAGATACCGTTCCATAAAACCAATATGTAATAGACAAGACCTACTCCTTGCTCAGAGAACTGGACTCAACACGCCCTATTCACCGCACAAGAATATATCTGACTAGTAATAATCTTAAAACCTATGTATTGATATCTCTCTGTTAGCGTGTCAAGTGGGTGTAAAGCGGCATAAACACAGCAGTGAAAAGCAGCTAAACCCCATTATAAAAATAAATTACTTTGAAAAACCCATGAAACAAAGACAGTGAAAGAGATAGAAATTCTTACACAATGCGTTCACGGGCTGTGATGCAACCTGGATTGACCATATCTAGACCCACAGCTGGATGAGACATAAGGGTGGACACTCTTGGGGCTGAGAGGTTTGGTGAGGTTGGGTGAGCAAACGCAGACCCTTTAAAGTAATACTGCATGGTACCCATCGCATGGGTCCCAAATCTCCAGGTTCAAGGGCATCTTCCTACATCGAAAACATGCATGAGAAACCCAGAAGATGGTACACCATGTGATGTGGAAAGGTTTCTAAAACGCACATCATTTCTCCTCTCCTTGTGGCCGGGTTCGCTATTCCAGCACTTTACTAGCAATCTCCCTACTTGGAGCATCAGCACCTTTAACCTCCTGTCCCGTACAGGTTGCAGTTTGTCCTGAGGATGAACGGGAAGACGTGGAACCAATGAGAGACTAGCTCTTGGTGTTGGGACAGGCACAGGTCACTCTATTTTCCCATCAGGAAGAAGAATTAACCACAGGCTCAGCCTGCCACCCGGAACCAGAACAGGGCCTGAAGCCATCCTGCGCAATTGCGGCCAGCTCCCTAAAAAGCGAGTTGTAAAATGGAGGTTCAGGGCACTGCAATTCACAAACCTGCAGACTTATAAATGATAACTCTCGTCCACAAATATATTGAGGGAAGGCAAAGAAGAGGATTTGAAATCAAGGCAGAATTGCAGGAAACAGATTTCAGGAGGTAGATTCGAATCGCCTTTAAAGTACATGAAAAGTGGCAAAACGTTGACAATGATGCCCTTGGCCAAAAAGGGCGTATGCGTTTTTTCCTGAATATATTCAGGAAAAAACGCATACGCCCTTTTTGGCCAACCAAGCAACCTGGAAAGGCAAATCAGCGCTACAAAGATGTCTCGCTTCCCATCGGTCAAAAGGGCCATGCTGAAAAAAGTGTCAAAATCAGAAATGCAGGACAGGCCATGGAGAAATGGGAGCCTTGCTACGCTGATGGGCGGGATGTAAATTGCCAACAGCCACTCTGGAGAAGCGTACGGTGAGTCCTGAAACATCTAAAAAACAAAGCTTAGAGAGCATAGGGCACTTCCACTCATGGGGGTATAAATTGGGAAAATTAAAAATCAGCAAGACACAAGCACCCCAAAGTTTAGGGCTGCTCTGTTGACAAGGACCTCCACTTCATTCCACCTTCAATATCCCAGGAAAGAGAAAAATGGATAAAGAAGTTGTGGTCCATATGTACAATGGAATATCACTCAGCCATGAAATCAATGTCATAAGGCTAGTAGCAGCATGATGAGTGGATTTAGGTACGACGATTCTAAGTGAAATAAGTCACACAGAAAAGGACACTTCTCATAAGGTATCACTTATAGAGGGAATGTAAAAACCGTTACACTTGAACTGAATTACAAAACAGAACAGAGTCACACATGCAGAAAACACACTATGGCTGCTTAACGGGAAAGGTGAGGTGGGGTGATACATAAAACAAGGGTTTCAAATTAGCTCAGATACCGTTCCATAAAACCAATATGTAATAGACAACACCTACTCCTTGCTCAGAGAACTGGACTCAACACGCCCTATTCACCGCACAAGAATATATCTGACTAGTAATAATCTTAAAACCTATGTATTGATATCTCTCTGTTAGCGTGTCAAGTGGGTGTAAAGCGGCATAAACACAGCAGTGAAAAGCAGCTAAACCCCATTATAAAAATAAATTACTTTGAAAAACCCATGAAACAAAGACAGTGAAAGAGAGAGAAATTCTTACACAATGCGTTCAGGGGCTGTGATGCAACCTGGATTGACCATATCTAGACCCACAGCTGGATGAGACATAAGGGTGGACACTGTTGCGGCTGAGAGGTTTGGTGAGGTTGGGTGAGCAAACGCAGACCCTTTAAAGTAATACTGCATGGTACCAATCGCATGGGTCCCAAATCTCCAGGTTCAAGGGCATCTTCCTACATCGAAAACATGCATGAGATACCCAGAAGATGGTACACCGTGTGATGGGGAAAGGTTTCTAAAACGCACCTCATTTCTCAACGGCTTGTGCCCGGGTTCGCCATTCCAGCCACTTTACTAGCAATCTCCCTCCTTGGAGCATCAGCACCTTTAACCTCCTGTTCCGTACAGTTTGCAATTTGTACTGAGGATGAACGGGAAGACGTGGAACCAATGAAAGACTAGCTCTTGGTGTTGGGACAGGCACAGGTCACTCTATTTTCCCATCAGGAAGAAGAATTAACCACAGGCTCAGCCTGCCACCCGGAACCAGAACAGGGCCTGAAGCCATCCTGCGCTTTTGCGGCCAGCTCCCTAAAAAGCGAGTTGTAAAATGGAGGTTCAGGGCACTGCAATTCACAAACCTGCAGACTTATAAATGATAACTCTCATCCACAAATATATTGAGGGAAGGCAAAGAAGAGGATTTGAAATCAAGGCAGAATTGCAGGAAACAGATTTCAGGAGGTAGATTCGAATCACCTTTAAAGCACATGAAAAGCGGCAAAACGTTGACAATGATGCCCTTGGCCAAAAAGGGCGTATGCGTTTTTTCCTGAATATATTCAGGAAAAAACGCATACGCCCTTTTTGGCCAACCAAGCAACCTGGAAAGGCAAATCAGCGCTACAAAGATGTCTCGCTTCCCATCGGTCAAAAGGGCCATGCTGAAAAAAGTGTCAAAACCAGAAATGCAGGACAGGCCATGGAGAAATGGGAGCCTTGCTACACTGATGGGCGGGATGTAAATTGTCAACAGCCACTCTGGAGAAGTGTACGGTGAGTCCTGAAACGTCTAAAAAGCAAAGCTTAGAGAGCATAGGGCACTTCCACTCATGGGGGTATAAATTGGGAAAATTAAAAATCAGCAAGACACAAGCACCCCAAAGTTTAGGGCTGCTCTGTTGACAAGGACCTCCACTTCATTCCACCTTCAATATCCCAGGAAAGAGAAAAATGGATAAAGAAGTTGTGGTCCTTATGTACAATGGAATATCACTCAGCCATGAAATCAATGTCATAAGGCTAGTAGCAGCATGATGAGTGGATTTAGGTACGACGATTCTAAGTGAAATAAGTCACACAGAAAAGGACACTTCTCATAAGGTATCACTGATAGAGGGAATGTAAAAACCGTTACACTTGAACTGAATTACAAAACAGAACAGAGTCACACATGCAGAAAACACACTATGGCTGCTTAACGGGAAAGGTGAGGTGGGGTGATACATAAAACAAGGGTTTCAAATTAGCTCAGATACCGTTCCATAAAACCAATATGTAATAGACAAGACCTACTGCTTGCTCAGAGAACTGGACTCAACACGCCCTATTCACCGCACAAGAATATATCTGACTAGTAATAATCTTAAAACCTATGTATTGATATCTCTCTGTTAGTGTGTCAAGTGGGTGTAAAGCGGCATAAACACAGCAGTGAAAAGCAGCTAAACCCCATTATAAAAATAAATTACTTTGAAAAACCCATGAAACAAAGACAGTGAAAGAGATAGAAATTCTTACACAATGCGTTCAGGGGCTGTGATGCAACCTGGATTGACCATATCTAGACCCACAGCTGGATGAGACATAAGGGTGGACACTGTTGCGGCTGAGAGGTTTGGTGAGGTTGGGTGAGCAAACGCAGACCCTTTAAAGTAATACTGCGTGGTACCCATCGCATGGGTCCCAAATCTCCAGGTTCAAGGGCATCTTCCTACATCGAAAACATGCATGAGATACCCAGAAGATGGTACACCGTGTGATGGGGAAAGGTTTCTAAAACGCACCTCATTTCTCATCTGCTTGTGCCCGGGTTCGCCATTCCAGCCACTTTACTAGCAATCTCCCTCCTTGGAGCATCAGCACCTTTAACCTCCTGTTCCGTACAGTTTGCAATTTGTACTGAGGATGAACGGGAAGACGTGGAACCAATGAAAGACTAGCTCTTGGTGTTGGGACAGGCACAGGTCACTCTATTTTCCCATCAGGAAGAAGAATTAACCACAGGCTCAGCCTGCCACCCGGAACCAGAACAGGGCCTGAAGCCATCCTGCGCTTTTGCGGCCAGCTCCCTAAAAAGCGAGTTGTAAAATGGAGGTTCAGGGCACTGCAATTCACAAACCTGCAGAGTTATAAATGATAACTCTCGTCCACAAATATATTGAGGGAAGGCAAAGAAGAGGGTTTGAAATCAAGGCAGAATTGCAGGAAACAGATTTCAGGAGGTAGATTCGAATCGCCTTTAAAGCACATGAAAAGCGGCAAAACGTTGACAATGATGCCCTTGGCCAAAAAGGGCGTATGCGTTTTTTCCTGAATATATTCAGAAAAAAACGCATACGCCCTTTTTGGCCAACCAAGCAACCTGGAAAGGCAAATCAGCGCTACAAAGATGTCTCGCTTCCCATCGGTCAAAAGGGCCATGCTGAAAAAAGTGTCAAAACCAGAAATGCAGGACAGGCCATGGAGAAATGGGAGCCTTGCTACACTGATGGGCGGGATGTAAATTGTCAACAGCCACTCTGGAGAAGTGTACGGTGAGTCCTGAAACGTCTAAAAAGCAAAGCTTAGAGAGCATAGGGCACTTCCACTCATGGGGGTATAAATTGGGAAAATTAAAAATCAGCAAGACACAAGCACCCCAAAGTTTAGGGCTGCTCTGTTGACAAGGACCTCCACTTCATTCCACCTTCAATATCCCAGGAAAGAGAAAAATGGATAAAGAAGATGTGGTCCTTATGTACAATGGAATATCACTCAGCCATGAAATCAATGTCATAAGGCTAGTAGCAGCATGATGAGTGGATTTAGGTACGACGATTCTAAGTGAAATAAGTCACACAGAAAAGGACACTTCTCATAAGGTATCACTGATAGAGGGAATGTAAAAACCGTTACACTTGAACAGAATTACAAAACAGAACAGAGTCACACATGCAGAAAACACACTATGGCTGCTTAACGGGAAAGGTGAGGTGGGGTGATACATAAAACAAGGGTTTCAAATTAGCTCAGATACCGTTCCATAAAACCAATATGTAATAGACAAGACCTACTGCTTGCTCAGAGAACTGGACTCAACACGCCCTATTCACCGCACAAGAATATATCTGACTAGTAATAATCTTAAAACCTATGTATTGATATCTCTCTGTTAGTGTGTCAAGTGGGTGTAAAGCGGCATAAACACAGCAGTGAAAAGCAGCTAAACCCCATTATAAAAATAAATTACTTTGAAAAACCCATGAAACAAAGACAGTGAAAGAGATAGAAATTCTTACACAATGCGTTCAGGGGCTGTGATGCAACCTGGATTGACCATATCTAGACCCACAGCTGGATGAGACATAAGGGTGGACACTGTTGCGGCTGAGAGGTTTGGTGAGGTTGGGTGAGCAAACGCAGACCCTTTAAAGTAATACTGCATGGTACCCATCGCATGGGTCCCAAATCTCCAGGTTCAAGGGCATCTTCCTACATCGAAAACATGCATGAGAAACCCAGAAGATGGTACACCGTGTGATGTGGAAAGGTTTCTAAAACGCACCTCATTTCTCATCTCCTTGTGCCCGGGTTCGCTATTCCAGCCGCTTTACTAGCAATCTCCCTCCTTGGATCATCAGCACCTTTAACCTCCTGTTCCGTACAGGTTGCAATTTGTCCTGAGGATGAACTGGAAGACGTGGAACCAATGAGAGACTAGCTCTTGGTGTTGGGACAGGCACAGGTCACTCTATTTTCCCATCAGGAAGAAGAATTAACCACAGCCTCAGCCTGCCACCCGGAACCAGAACAGGGCCTGAAGCCATCCTGCGCTTTTGCGGCCAGCTCCCTAAAAAGCGAGTTGTAAAATGGAGGTTCAGGGCACTGCAATTCACAAACCTGCAGACTTATAAATGATAACTCTCATCCACAAATATATTGAGGGAAGGCAAAGAAGAGGATTTGAAATCAAGGCAGAATTGCAGGAAACAGATTTCAGGAGGTAGATTCGAATCGCCTTTAAAGCACATGAAAAGCGGCAAAACGTTGACAATGATGCCCTTGGCCAAAAAGGGCGTATGCGTTTTTTCCTGAATATATTCAGGAAAAAACGCATACGCCCTGTTTGGCCAACCAAGCAACCTGGAAAGGCAAATCAGCGCTACAAAGATGTCTCGCTTCCCATCGGTCAAAAGGGCCATGCTGAAAAAAGTGTCAAAACCAGAAATGCAGGACAGGCCATGGAGAAATGGGAGCCTTGCTACACTGATGGGCGGGATGTAAATTGTCAACAGCCACTCTGGAGAAGTGTACGGTGAGTCCTGAAACGTCTAAAAAGCAAAGCTTAGAGAGCATAGGGCACTTCCACTCATGGGGGTATAAATTGGGAAAATTAAAAATCAGCAAGACACAAGCACCCCAAAGTTTAGGGCTGCTCTGTTGACAAGGACCTCCACTTCATTCCACCTTCAATATCCCAGGAAAGAGAAAAATGGATAAAGAAGTTGTGGTCCTTATGTACAATGGAATATCACTCAGCCGTGAAATCAATGTCATAAGGCTAGTAGCAGCATGATGAGTGGATTTAGGTACGACGATTCTAAGTGAAATAAGTCACACAGAAAAGGACACTTCTCATAAGGTATCACTGATAGAGGGAATGTAAAAACCGTTACACTTGAACAGAATTACAAAACAGAACAGAGTCACACATGCAGAAAACACACTATGGCTGCTTAACGGGAAAGGTGAGGTGGGGTGATACATAAAACAAGGGTTTCAAATTAGCTCAGATACCGTTCCATAAAACCAATATGTAATAGACAAGACCTACTGCTTGCTCAGAGAACTGGACTCAACACGCCCTATTCACCGCACAAGAATATATCTGACTAGTAATAATCTTAAAACCTATGTATTGATATCTCTCTGTTAGTGTGTCAAGTGGGTGTAAAGCGGCATAAACACAGCAGTGAAAAGCAGCTAAACCCCATTATAAAAATAAATTACTTTGAAAAACCCATGAAACAAAGACAGTGAAAGAGATAGAAATTCTTACACAATGCGTTCAGGGGCTGTGATGCAACCTGGATTGACCATATCTAGACCCACAGCTGGATGAGACATAAGGGTGGACACTGTTGCGGCTGAGAGGTTTGGTGAGGTTGGGTGAGCAAACGCAGACCCTTTAAAGTAATACTGCGTGGTACCCATCGCATGGGTCCCAAATCTCCAGGTTCAAGGGCATCTTCCTACATCGAAAACATGCATGAGATACCCAGAAGATGGTACACCGTGTGATGGGGAAAGGTTTCTAAAACGCACCTCATTTCTCATCTGCTTGTGTCCGGGTTCGCCATTCCAGCCACTTTACTAGCAATCTCCCTCCTTGGAGCATCAGCACCTTTAACCTCCTGTTCCGTACAGTTTGCAATTTGTACTGAGGATGAACGGGAAGACGTGGAACCAATGAAAGACTAGCTCTTGGTGTTGGGACAGGCACAGGTCACTCTATTTTCCCATCAGGAAGAAGAATTAACCACAGGCTCAGCCTGCCACCCGGAACCAGAACAGGGCCTGAAGCCATCCTGCGCTTTTGCGGCCATCTCCCAAAAACACGAGTCGTAAAAAGGAGGTTCAGGGCACTGCAATTCACAAACCTGCAGAGTTATAAATGATAACTCTCGTCCACAAATATATTGAGGGAAGGCAAAGAAGAGGATTTGAAATCAAGGCAGAATTGCAGGAAACAGATTTCAGGAGGTAGATTCGAATCGCCTTTAAAGCACATGAAAAGCGGCAAAACGTTGACAATGATGCCCTTGGCCAAAAAGGGCGTATGCGTTTTTTCCTGAATATATTCAGGAAAAAACGCATACGCCCTTTTTAGCCAACCAAGCAACCTGGAAAGGCAAATCAGCGCTACAAAGATGTCTCGCTTCCCATCGGTTAAAAAGGCCATGCTGAAAAAAGTGTCAAAACCAGAAATGCAGGACAGGCCATGGAGAAATGGGAGCCTTGCTACACTGATGGGCGGGATGTAAATTGTCAACAGCCACTCTGGAGAAGTGTACGGTGAGTCCTGAAATGTCTAAAAAGCAAAGCTTAGAGAGCATAGGGCACTTCCACTCATGGGGGTATAAATTGGGAAAATTAAAAATCAGCAAGACACAAGCACCCCAAAGTTTAGGGCTGCTCTGTTGACAAGGACCTCCACTTCATTCCACCTTCAATATCCCAGGAAAGAGAAAAATGGATAAAGAAGTTGTGGTCCATATGTACAATGGAATATCACTCAGCCATGAAATCAATGTCATAAGGCTAGTAGCAGCATGATGAGTGGATTTAGGTACGACGATTCTAAGTGAAATAAGTCACACAGAAAAGGACACTTCTCATAAGGTATCACTTATAGAGGGAATGTAAAAACCGTTACACTTGAACTGAATTACAAAACAGAACAGAGTCACACATGCAGAAAACACACTATGGCTGCTTAACGGGAAAGGTGAGGTGGGGTGATACATAAAACAAGGGTTTCAAATTAGCTCAGATACCGTTCCATAAAACCAATATGTAATAGACAAGACCTACTCCTTGCTCAGAGAACTGGACTCAACACGCCCTATTCACCGCACAAGAATATATCTGACTAGTAATAATCTTAAAACCTATGTATTGATATCTCTCTGTTAGCGTGTCAAGTGGGTGTAAAGCGGCATAAACACAGCAGTGAAAAGCAGCTAAACCCCATTATAAAAATAAATTACTTTGAAAAACCCATGAAACAAAGACAGTGAAAGAGATAGAAATTCTTACACAATGCGTTCACGGGCTGTGATGCAACCTGGATTGACCATATCTAGACCCACAGCTGGATGAGACATAAGGGTGGACACTCTTGGGGCTGAGAGGTTTGGTGAGGTTGGGTGAGCAAACGCAGACCCTTTAAAGTAATACTGCATGGTACCCATCGCATGGGTCCCAAATCTCCAGGTTCAAGGGCATCTTCCTACATCGAAAACATGCATGAGAAACCCAGAAGATGGTACACCATGTGATGTGGAAAGGTTTCTAAAACGCACATCATTTCTCCTCTCCTTGTGGCCGGGTTCGCTATTCCAGCACTTTACTAGCAATCTCCCTACTTGGAGCATCAGCACCTTTAACCTCCTGTCCCGTACAGGTTGCAGTTTGTCCTGAGGATGAACGGGAAGACGTGGAACCAATGAGAGACTAGCTCTTGGTGTTGGGACAGGCACAGGTCACTCTATTTTCCCATCAGGAAGAAGAATTAACCACAGGCTCAGCCTGCCACCCGGAACCAGAACAGGGCCTGAAGCCATCCTGCGCAATTGCGGCCAGCTCCCTAAAAAGCGAGTTGTAAAATGGAGGTTCAGGGCACTGCAATTCACAAACCTGCAGACTTATAAATGATAACTCTCGTCCACAAATATATTGAGGGAAGGCAAAGAAGAGGATTTGAAATCAAGGCAGAATTGCAGGAAACAGATTTCAGGAGGTAGATTCGAATCGCCTTTAAAGTACATGAAAAGTGGCAAAACGTTGACAATGATGCCCTTGGCCAAAAAGGGCGTATGCGTTTTTTCCTGAATATATTCAGGAAAAAACGCATACGCCCTTTTTGGCCAACCAAGCAACCTGGAAAGGCAAATCAGCGCTACAAAGATGTCTCGCTTCCCATCGGTCAAAAGGGCCATGCTGAAAAAAGTGTCAAAATCAGAAATGCAGGACAGGCCATGGAGAAATGGGAGCCTTGCTACGCTGATGGGCGGGATGTAAATTGCCAACAGCCACTCTGGAGAAGCGTATGGTGAGTCCTGAAACATCTAAAAAACAAAGCTTAGAGAGCATAGGGCACTTCCACTCATGGGGGTATAAATTGGGAAAATTAAAAATCAGCAAGACACAAGCACCCCAAAGTTTAGGGCTGCTCTGTTGACAAGGACCTCCACTTCATTCCACCTTCAATATCCCAGGAAAGAGAAAAATGGATAAAGAAGTTGTGGTCCATATGTACAATGGAATATCACTCAGCCATGAAATCAATGTCATAAGGCTAGTAGCAGCATGATGAGTGGATTTAGGTACGACGATTCTAAGTGAAATAAGTCACACAGAAAAGGACACTTCTCATAAGGTATCACTTATAGAGGGAATGTAAAAACCGTTACACTTGAACTGAATTACAAAACAGAACAGAGTCACACATGCAGAAAACACACTATGGCTGCTTAACGGGAAAGGTGAGGTGGGGTGATACATAAAACAAGGGTTTCAAATTAGCTCAGATACCGTTCCATAAAACCAATATGTAATAGACAACACCTACTCCTTGCTCAGAGAACTGGACTCAACACGCCCTATTCACCGCACAAGAATATATCTGACTAGTAATAATCTTAAAACCTATGTATTGATATCTCTCTGTTAGCGTGTCAAGTGGGTGTAAAGCGGCATAAACACAGCAGTGAAAAGCAGCTAAACCCCATTATAAAAATAAATTACTTTGAAAAACCCATGAAACAAAGACAGTGAAAGAGAGAGAAATTCTTACACAATGCGTTCAGGGGCTGTGATGCAACCTGGATTGACCATATCTACACCCACAGCTGGATGAGACATAAGGGTGGACACTGTTGCGGCTGAGAGGTTTGGTGAGGTTGGGTGAGCAAACGCAGACCCTTTAAAGTAATACTGTGTGGTACCCATCGCATGGGTCCCAAATCTCCAGGTTCAAGGTCATCTTCCTACATCGTAAACATGCATGAGATACCCAGAAGATGGTACACCGTGTGATGGGGAAAGGTTTCTAAAACGCACCTCATTTCTCATCTGCCTGTGCCCGGGTTCGCCATTCCAGCCACTTTACTAGCAATCTCCCTCCTTGGAGCATCAGCACCTTTAACCTCCTGTTCCGTACAGGTTGCAATTTGTACTGAGGATGTACGGGAAGACGTGGAACCAATGAGAGACTAGCTCTTGGTGTTGGGACAGGCACAGGTCACTCTATTTTCCCATCAGGAAGAAGAATTAACCACAGGCTCAGCCTGCCACCCGGAACCAGAACAGGGCCTGAAGCCATCCTGCGCTTTTGCGGCCAGCTCCCTAAAAAGCGAGTTGTAAAATGGAGGTTCAGAGCACTGCAATTCACAAACCTGCAGACTTATAAATGATAACTCTCATCCACAAATATATTGAGGGAAGGCAAAGAAGAGGATTTGAAATCAAGGCAGAATTGCAGGAAACAGATTTCAGGAGGTAGATTCGAATCGCCTTTAAAGCACATGAAAAGCGGCAAAACGTTGACAATGATGCCCTTGGCCAAAAAGGGCGTATGCGTTTTTTCCTGAATATATTCAGGAAAAAACGCATACGCCCTTTTTGGCCAACCAAGCAACCTGGAAAGGCAAATCAGCGCTACAAAGATGTCTCGCTTCCCATCGGTCAAAAGGGCCATGCTGAAAAATGTGTCAAAACCAGAAATGCAGGACAGGCCATGGAGAAATGGAAGCCTTGCTACACTGATGGGCGGGATGTAAATTGTCAACAGCCACTCTGGAGAACTGTACGGTGAGTCCTGAAACGTCTGAAAAGCAAAGCTTAGAGAGCATAGGGCACTTCCACTCATGGGGGTATAAATTGGGAAAATTAAAAATCAGCAAGACACAAGCACCCCAAAGTTTAGGGCTGCTCTGTTGACAAGGACCTCCACTTCATTCCACCTTCAATATCCCAGGAAAGAGAAAAATGGATAAAGAAGTTGTGGTCCTTATGTACAATGGAATATCACTCAGCCATGAAATCAATGTCATAAGGCTAGTAGCAGCATGATGAGTGGATTTAGGTACGACGATTCTAAGTGAAATAAGTCACACAGAAAAGGACACTTCTCATAAGGTATCACTGATAGAGGGAATGTAAAAACCGTTACACTTGAACAGAATTACAAAACAGAACAGAGTCACACATGCAGAAAACACACTATGGCTGCTTAACGGGAAAGGTGAGGTGGGGTGATACATAAAACAAGGGTTTCAAATTAGCTCAGATACCGTTCCATAAAACCAATATGTAATAGACAAGACCTACTCCTTGCTCAGAGAACTGGACTCAACACGCCCTATTCACCGCACAAGAATATATCTGACTAGTAATAATCTTAAAACCTATGTATTGATATCTCTCTGTTAGTGTGTCAAGTGGGTGTAAAGCGGCATAAACACAGCAGTGAAAAGCAGCTAAACCCCATTATAAAAATAAATTACTTTGAAAAACCCATGAAACAAAGACAGTGAAAGAGATAGAAATTCTTACACAATGCGTTCACGGGCTGTGATGCAACCTGGATTGACCATATCTAGACCCACAGCTGGATGAGACATAAGGGTGGACACTCTTGGGGCTGAGAGGTTTGGTGAGGTTGGGTGAGCAAACGCAGACCCTTTAAAGTAATACTGCGTGGTACCCATCGCATGGGTCCCAAATCTCCAGGTTCAAGGTCATCTTCCTACATCGTAAACATGCATGAGATACCCAGAAGATGGTACACCGTGTGATGGGGAAAGGTTTCTAAAACGCACCTCATTTCTCATCTGCCTGTGCCCGGGTTCGCCATTCCAGCCACTTTACTAGCAATCTCCCTCCTTGGAGCATCAGCACCTTTAACCTCCTGTTCCGTACAGGTTGCAATTTGTACTGAGGATGAACGGGAAGACGTGGAACCAATGAGAGACTAGCTCTTGGTGTTGGGACAGGCACAGGTCACTCTATTTTCCCATCAGGAAGAAGAATTAACCACAGGCTCAGCCTGCCACCCGGAACCAGAACAGGGCCTGAAGCCATCCTGCGCTTTTGCGGCCAGCTCCCTAAAAAGCGAGTTGTAAAATGGAGGTTCAGAGCACTGCAATTCACAAACCTGCAGACTTATAAATGATAACTCTCATCCACAAATATATTGAGGGAAGGCAAAGAAGAGGATTTGAAATCAAGGCAGAATTGCAGGAATCAGATTTCAGGAGGTAGATTCGAATCGCCTTTAAAGCACATGAAAAGCGGCAAAACGTTGACAATGATGCCCTTGGCCAAAAAGGGCGTATGCGTTTTTTCCTGAATATATTCAGGAAAAAACGCATACGCCCTTTTTGGCCAACCAAGCAACCTGGAAAGGCAAATCAGCGCTACAAAGATGTCTCGCTTCCCATCGGTCAAAAGGGCCATGCTGAAAAATGTGTCAAAACCAGAAATGCAGGACAGGCCATGGAGAAATGGAAGCCTTGCTACACTGATGGGCGGGATGTAAATTGTCAACAGCCACTCTGGAGAACTGTACGGTGAGTCCTGAAACGTCTGAAAAGCAAAGCTTAGAGAGCATAGGGCACTTCCACTCATGGGGGTATAAATTGGGAAAATTAAAAATCAGCAAGACACAAGCACCCCAAAGTTTAGGGCTGCTCTGTTGACAAGGACCTCCACTTCATTCCACCTTCAATATCCCAGGAAAGAGAAAAATGGATAAAGAAGTTGTGGTCCTTATGTACAATGGAATATCACTCAGCCATGAAATCAATGTCATAAGGCTAGTAGCAGCATGATGAGTGGATTTAGGTACGACGATTCTAAGTGAAATAAGTCACACAGAAAAGGACACTTCTCATAAGGTATCACTGATAGAGGGAATGTAAAAACCGTTACACTTGAACAGAATTACAAAACAGAACAGAGTCACACATGCAGAAAACACACTATGGCTGCTTAACGGGAAAGGTGAGGTGGGGTGATACATAAAACAAGGGTTTCAAATTAGCTCAGATACCGTTCCATAAAACCAATATGTAATAGACAAGACCTACTCCTTGCTCAGAGAACTGGACTCAACACGCCCTATTCACCGCACAAGAATATATCTGACTAGTAATAATCTTAAAACCTATGTATTGATATCTCTCTGTTAGTGTGTCAAGTGGGTGTAAAGCGGCATAAACACAGCAGTGAAAAGCAGCTAAACCCCATTATAAAAATAAATTACTTTGAAAAACCCATGAAACAAAGACAGTGAAAGAGATAGAAATTCTTACACAATGCGTTCACGGGCTGTGATGCAACCTGGATTGACCATATCTAGACCCACAGCTGGATGAGACATAAGGGTGGACACTCTTGGGGCTGAGAGGTTTGGTGAGGTTGGGTGAGCAAACGCAGACCCTTTAAAGTAATACTGCGTGGTACCCATCGCATGGGTCCCAAATCTCCAGGTTCAAGGTCATCTTCCTACATCGTAAACATGCATGAGATACCCAGAAGATGATACACCGTGTGATGGGGAAAGGTTTCTAAAACGCACCTCATTTCTCATCTGCCTGTGCCCGGGTTCGCCATTCCAGCCACTTTACTAGCAATCTCCCTCCTTGGAGCATCAGCACCTTTAACCTCCTGTTCCGTACAGGTTGCAATTTGTACTGAGGATGAACGGGAAGACGTGGAACCAATGAAAGACTAGCTCTTGGTGTTGGGACAGGCACAGGTCACTCTATTTTCCCATCAGGAAGAAGAATTAACCACAGGCTCAGCCTGCCACCCGGAACCAGAACAGGGCCTGAAGCCATCCTGCGCTTTTGCGGCCAGCTCCCTACAAAGCGAGTTGTAAAATGGAGGTTCAGAGCACTGCAATTCACAAACCTGCAGACTTATAAATGATAACTCTCATCCACAAATATATTGAGGGAAGGCAAAGAAGAGGATTTGAAATCAAGGCAGAATTGCAGGAAACAGATTTCAGGAGGTAGATACGAATCGCCTTTAAAGCACATGAAAAGCGGCAAAACGTTGACAATGATGCCCTTGGCCAAAAAGGGCGTATGCGTTTTTTCCTGAATATATTCAGGAAAAAACGCATACGCCCTTTTTGGCCAACCAAGCAACCTGGAAAGGCAAATCAGCGCTACAAAGATGTCTCGCTTCCCATCGGTCAAAAGGGCCATGCTGAAAAAAGTGTCAAAACCAGAAATGCAGGACAGGCCATGGAGAAATGGGAGCCTTGCTACACTGATGGGCGGGATGTAAATTGTCAACAGCCGCTCTGGAGAAGTGTACGGTGAGTCCTGAAACGTCTAAAAAGCAAAGCTTAGAGAGCATAGGGCACTTCCACTCATGGGGGTATAAATTGGGAAAATTAAAATTCAGCAAGACACAAGCACCCCAAAGTTTAGGACTGCTCTGTTGACAAGGACCTCCACTTCATTCCACCTTCAATATCCCAGGAAAGAGAAAAATGGATAAAGAAGTTGTGGTCCTTATGTACAATGGAATATCACTCAGCCATGAAATCAATGTCATAAGGCTAGTAGCAGCATGATGAGTGGATTTAGGTACGACGATTCTAAGTGAAATAAGTCACACAGAAAAGGACACTTCTCATAAGGTATCACTGATAGAGGGAATGTAAAAACTGTTACACTTGAACTGAATTACAAAACAGAACAGAGTCACACATGCAGAAAACACACTATGGCTGCTTAACGGGAAAGGTGAGGTGGGGTGATACATAAAACAAGGGTTTCAAATTAGCTCAGATACCGTTCCATAAACCCAATATGTAATAGAGAAGACCTACTCCTTGCTCAGAGAACTGGACTCAACACGCCCTATTCACCGCACAAGAATATATCTGACTAGTAATAATCTTAAAACCTATTTATTGATATCTCTCTGTTAGTCTGTCAAGTGGGTAAAAAGCGGCATAAACACAGCAGTGAAAAGCAGCTAAACCCCATTATAAAAATAAATTACTTTGAAAAACCCATGAAACAAAGACAGTGAAAGAGAGAGAAATTCTTACACAATGCGTTCAGGGGCTGTGATGCAACCTGGATTGACCATATCTACACCCACAGCTGGATGAGACATAAGGGTGGACACTGTTGCGGCTGAGAGGTTTGGTGAGGTTGGGTGAGCAAACGCAGACCCTTTAAAGTAATACTGCGTGGTACCCATCGCATGGGTCCCAAATCTCCAGGTTCAAGGGCATCTTCCTACATCAAAAACATGCATGAGAAACCCAGAAGATGGTACACCATGTGATGGGGAAAGGTTTCTAAAACGCACCTCATTTCTCATCTCCTTGTGCCGGGGTTCGCTATTCCAGCCGCTTTACTAGCAATCTCCCTCCTTGGAGCATCAGCACCTTTAACCTCCTGTCCCGTACAGGTTGCAATTTGTCCTGAGGATGAACGGGAAGACGTGGAACCAATGAGAGACTAGCTCTTGGTGTTGGGACAGGCACAGGTCACTCTATTTTCCCATCAGGAAGAAGAATTAACCACAGGCTCAGCCTGCCCCCCGGAACAAGAACAGGGCCTGAAGCCATCCTGCGCTTTTGCGGCCATCTCCCAAAAACGCGAGTCGTAAAATGGAGGTTCAGGGCACTGCAATTCACAAACCTGCAGACTTATAAATGATAACTCTCGTCCACAAATATATTGAGGGAAGGCAAAGAAGAGGATTTGAAATCAAGGCAGAATTGCAGGAAACAGATTTCAGGAGGTAGATTCGAATCGCCTTTAAAGCACATGAAAAGCGGCAAAACGTTGACAATGATGCCCTTGGCCAAAAAGGGCGTATGCGTTTTTTCCTGAATATATTCAGGAAAAAACGCATACGCCCTTTTTGGCCAACCAAGCAACCTGGAAAGGCAAATCAGCGCTACAAAGATGTCTCGCTTCCCATCGGTCAAAAGGGCCATGCTGAAAAAAGTGTCAAAACCAGAAATGCAGGACAGGCCATGGAGAAATGGGAGCCTTGCTACACTGATGGGCGGGATGTAAATTGTCAACAGCCACTCTGGAGAAGTGTACGGTGAGTCCTGAAACGTCTAAAAAGCAAAGCTTAGAGAGCATAGGGCACTTCCACTCATGGGGGTATAAATTGGGAAAATTAAAAATCAGCAAGACACAAGCACCCCAAAGTTTAGGGCTGCTCTGTTGACAAGGACCTCCACTTCATTCCACCTTCAATATCCCAGGAAAGAGAAAAATGGATAAAGAAGTTGTGGTCCATATGTACAATGGAATATCACTCAGCCATGAAATCAATGTCATAAGGCTAGTAGCAGCATGATGAGTGGATTTAGGTACGACGATTCTAAGTGAAATAAGTCACACAGAAAAGGACACTTCTCATAAGGTATCACTTATAGAGGGAATGTAAAAACCGTTACACTTGAACTGAATTACAAAACAGAACAGAGTCACACATGCAGAAAACACACTATGGCTGCTTAACGGGAAAGGTGAGGTGGGGTGATACATAAAACAAGGGTTTCAAATTAGCTCAGATACCGTTCCATAAACCCAATATGTAATAGACAAGACCTACTCCTTGCTCAGAGAACTGGACTCAACACGCCCTATTCACCGCACAAGAATATATTTGACTAGTAATAATCTTAAAACCTATGTATTGATATCTCTCTGTTAGTGTGTCAAGTGGGTAAAAAGCGGCATAAACACAGCAGTGAAAAGCAGCTAAACCCCATTATAAAAATAAATTACTTTGAAAAACCCATGAAACAAAGACAGTGAAAGAGAGAGAAATTCTTACACAATGCGTTCAGGGGCTGTGATGCAACCTGGATTGACCATATCTACACCCACAGCTGGATGAGACATAAGGGTGGACACTGTTGCGGCTGAGAGGTTTGGTGAGGTTGGGTGAGCAAACGCAGACACTTTAAAGTAATACTGTGTGGTACCCATCGCATGGGTCCCAAATCTCCAGGTTCAAGGGCATCTTCCTACATCGAAAACATGCATGAGAAACCCAGAAGATGGTACACCGTGTGATGTGGAAAGGTTTCTAAAACGCACCTCATTTCTCATCTCCTTGTGGCCGGGTTCGCTATTCCAGCGCTTTACTAGCAATCTCCCAACTTGGAGCATCAGCACCTTTAACCTCCTGTCCCGTACAGGTTGCAATTTGTCCTGAGGATGAACGGGAAGACGTGGAACCAATGAGAGACTAGCTCTTGGTGTTGGGACAGGCACAGGTCACTCTATTTTCCCATCAGGAAGAAGAATTAACCACAGGCTCAGCCTGCCCCCCGGAACCAGAACAGGGCCTGAAGCCATCCTGAGCAATTGCGGCCAGCTCCCTAAAAAGCGAGTTGTAAAATGGAGGTTCAGGGCACTGCAATTCACAAACCTGTAGACTTATAAATGATAACTCTCGTCCACAAATATATTGAGGGAAGGCAAAGAAGAGGATTTGAAATCAAGGCAGAATTGCAGGAAACAGATTTCAGGAGATAGATTCGAATCGCCTTTAAAGCACATGAAAAGCGGCAAAACGTTGACAATGATGCCCTTGGCCAAAAAGGGCGTATGCGTTTTTTCCTGAATATATTCAGGAAAAAACGCATACGCCCTTTTTGGCCAACCAAGCAACCTGGAAAGGCAAATCAGCGCTACAAAGAAGTCTCGCTTCCCATCGGTTAAAAGGGCCATGCTGAAAAAAGTGTCAAAATCAGAAATGCAGGACAGGCCATGGAGAAATGGGAGCCTTGCTACGCTGATGGGCGGGATGTAAATTGCCAACAGCCACTCTGGAGAAGCGTACGGTGAGTCCTGAAACATCTAAAAAACAAAGCTTAGAGAGCATAGGGCACTTCCACTCATGGGGGTATAAATTGGGAAAATTAAAAATCAGCAAGACACAAGCACCCCAAAGTTTAGGGCTGCTCTGTTGACAAGGACCTCCACTTCATTCCACCTTCAATATCCCAGGAAAGAGAAAAATGGATAAAGAAGTTGTGGTCCATATGTACAATGGAATATCACTCAGCCATGAAATCAATGTCATAAGGCTAGTAGCAGCATGATGAGTGGATTTAGGTACGACGATTCTAAGTGAAATAAGTCACACAGAAAAGGACACTTCTCATAAGGTATCACTTATAGAGGGAATGTAAAAACCGTTACACTTGAACTGAATTACAAAACAGAACAGAGTCACACATGCAGAAAACACACTATGGCTGCTTAACGGGAAAGGTGAGGTGGGGTGATACATAAAACAAGGGTTTCAAATTAGCTCAGATACCGTTCCATAAACCCAATATGTAATAGACAAGACCTACTCCTTGCTCAGAGAACTGGACTCAACACGCCCTATTCACCGCACAAGAATATATCTGACTAGTAATAATCTTAAAACCTATGTATTGATATCTCTCTGTTAGTGTGTCAAGTGGGTAAAAAGCGGCATAAACACAGCAGTGAAAAGCAGCTAAACCCCATTATAAAAATAAATTACTTTGAAAAACCCATGAAACAAAGACAGTGAAAGAGAGAGAAATTCTTACACAATGCGTTCAGGGGCTGTGATGCAACCTGGATTGACCATATCTAGACCCACAGCTGGATGAGACATAAGGGTGGACACTGTTGCGGCTGAGAGGTTTGGTGAGGTTGGGTGAGCAAACGCAGACCCTTTAAAGTAATACTGCGTGGTACCCATCGCATGGGTCCCAAATCTCCAGGTTCCAGGGCATCTTCCTACATCGAAAACATGCATGAGATACCCAGAAGATGGTACACCGTGTGATGGGGAAAGGTTTCTAAAACGCACCTCATTTCTCATCTGCCTGTGCCCAGGTTCGCCATTCCAGCCACTTTACTAGCAATCTCCCTCCTTGGAGCATCATCACCTTTAACCTCCTGTTCCGTACAGGTTGCAATTTGTACTGAGGATAAACGGGAAGACGTGGAACCAATGAAAGACTAGCTCTTGGTGTTGGGACAGGCACAGGTCACTCTATTTTCCCATCAGGAAGAAGAATTAACCACAGGATCAGCCTGCCCCCCGGAACCAGAACAGGGCCTGAAGCCATCCTGCGCTTTTGCGGCCAGCTCCCTAAAAAGCGAGTTGTAAAATGGAGGTTCAGAGCACTGCAATTCACAAACCTGCAGACTTATAAATGATAACTCTCATCCACAAATATATTGAGGGAAGGCAAAGAAGAGGATTTGAAATCAAGGCAGAATTGCAGGAAACAGATTTCAGGAGGTAGATTCGAATCGCCTTTAAAGCACATGAAAAGCGGCAAAACGTTGACAATGATGCCCTTGGCCAAAAAGGGCGTATGCGTTTTTTCCTGAATATATTCAGGAAAAAACGCATACGCCCTTTTTGGCCAACCAAGCAACCTGGAAAGGCAAATCAGCGCTACAAAGATGTCTCGCTTCCCATCGGTCAAAAGGGCCATGCTGAAAAAAGTGTCAAAACCAGAAATGCAGGACAGGCCATGGAGAAATGGGAGCCTTGCTACACTGATGGGCGGGATGTAAATTGTCAACAGCCACTCTGGAGAACTGTACGGTGAGTCCTGAAACGTCTGAAAAGCAAATCTTAGAGAGCATAGGGCACTTCCACTCATGGGGGTATAAATTGGGAAAATTAAAATTCAGCAAGACACAAGCACCCCAAAGTTTAGGACTGCTCTGTTGACAAGGACCTCCACTACATTCCACCTTCAATATCCCAGGAAAGAGAAAAATGGATAAAGAAGTTGTGGTCCTTATGTACAATGGAATATCACTCAGCCATGAAATCAATGTCATAAGGCTAGTAGCAGCATGATGAGTGGATTTAGGTACGACGATTCTAAGTGAAATAAGTCACACAGAAAAGGACACTTCTCATAAGGTATCACTTATAGAGGGAATGTAAAAACCGTTACACTTGAACTGAATTACAAAACAGAACAGAGTCACACATGCAGAAAACACACTATGGCTGCTTAACGGGAAAGGTGAGGTGGGGTGATACATAAAACAAGGGTTTCAAATTAGCTCAGATACCGTTCCATAAACCCAATATGTAATAGACAAGACCTACTCCTTGCTCAGAGAACTGGACTCAACACGCCCTATTCACCGCACAAGAATATATCTGACTAGTAATAATCTTAAAAGCTATGTATTGATATCTCTCTGTTAGTGTGTCAAGTGGGTAAAAAGCGGCATAAACACAGCAGTGAAAAGCAGCTAAACCCCATTATAAAAATAAATTACTTTGAAAAACCCATGAAACAAAGACAGTGAAAGAGAGAGAAATTCTTACACAATGCGTTCAGGGGCTGTGATGCAACCTGGATTGACCATATCTAGACCCACAGCTGGATGAGACATAAGGGTGGACACTGTTGCGGCTGAGAGGTTTGGTGAGGTTGGGTGAGCAAACGCAGACCCTTTAAAGTAATACTGCGTGGTACCCATCGCATGGGTCCCAAATCTCCAGGTTCAAGGGCATCTTCCTACATCAAAAACATGCATGAGAAACCCAGAAGATGGTACACCGTGTGATGGGGAAAGGTTTCTAAAACGCACCTCATTTCTCATCTCCTTGTGCTCGGGTTCGCCATTCCAGCCACTTTACTAGCAATCTCCCTCCTTGGAGCATCATCACCTTTAACCTCCTGTTCCGTACAGGTTGCAATTTGTCCTGAGGATGAACGGGAAGATGTGGAACCAATGAGAGACTAGCTCTTGGTGTTGGGACAGGCACAGGTCACTCTATTTTCCCATCAGGAAGAAGAATTAACCACAGGCTCAGCCTGCCCCCCGGAACAAGAACAGGGCCTGAAGCCATCCTGCGCTTTTGCGGCCATCTCCCAAAAACGCGAGTCGTAAAATGGAGGTTCAGGGCACTGCAATTCACAAACCTGCAGACTTATAAATGATAACTCTCGTCCACAAATATATTGAGGGAAGGCAAAGAAGAGGATTTGAAATCAAGGCAGAATTGCAGGAAACAGATTTCAGGAGGTAGATTCGAATCGCCTTTAAAGCACATGAAAAGCGGCAAAACGTTGACAATGATGCCCTTGGCCAAAAAGGGCGTATGCGTTTTTTCCTGAATATATTCAGGAAAAAACGCATACGCCCTTTTCAGCCAACCAAGCAACCTGGAAAGGCAAATCAGCGCTACAAAGATGTCTCGCTTCCCATCGGTCAAAAGGGCCATGCTGAAAAAAGTGTCAAAATCAGAAATGCAGGACAGGCCATGGAGAAATGGGAGCCTTGCTACGCTGATGGGCGGGATGTAAATTGTCAACAGCCACTCTGGAGAAGCGTACGGTGAGTCCTGAAACATCTAAAAAGCAAAGCTTAGAGAGCATAGGGCACTTCCACTCATGGGGGTATAAATTGGGAAAATTAAAAATCAGCAAGACACAAGCACCCCAAAGTTGAGGGCTGCTCTGTTGACAAGGACCTCCACTTCATTCCACCTTCAATATCCCAGGAAAGAGAAAAATGGATAAAGAAGTTGTGGTCCTTATGTACAATGGAATATCACTCAGCCATGAAATCAGTGTCATAAGGCTAGTAGCAGCATGATGAGTGGACTAAGGTACGACGATTCTAAGTGAAATAAGTCACACAGAAAAGGACACTTCTCATAAGGTATCACTGATAGAGGGAATGTAAAAACCGTTACACTTGAACAGAATTACAAAACAGAACAGAGTCACACATGCAGAAAACACACTATGGCTGCTTAACGGGAAAGGTGAGGTGGGGTGATACATAAAACAAGGGTTTCAAATTAGCTCAGATACCGTTCCATAAACCCAATATGTAATAGACAAGACCTACTCCTTGCTCAGAGAACTGGACTCAACACGCCCTATTCACCGCACAAGAATATATCTGACTAGTAATAATCTTAAAACCTATGTATTGATATCTCTCTGTTAGTGTGTCAAGTGGGTGTAAAGCGGCATAAACACAGCAGTGAAAAGCAGCTAAACCCCATTATAAAAATAAATTACTTTGAAAAACCCATGAAACAAAGACAGTGAAAGAGATAGAAATTCTTACACAATGCGTTCACGGGCTGTGATGCAACCTGGATTGACCATATCTAGACCCACAGCTGGATGAGACATAAGGGTGGACACTCTTGGGGCTGAGAGGTTTGGTGAGGTTGGGTGAGCAAACGCAGACCCTTTAAAGTAATACTGCATGGTACCCATCGCATGGGTCCCAAATCTCCAGGTTCAAGGGCATCTTCCTACATCGAAAACATGCATGAGAAACCCAGAAGATGGTACACCGTGTGATGGGGAAAGGTTTCTAAAACGCACCTCATTTCTCCTCTCCTTGTGGCCGGGTTCGCTATTCCAGCACTTTACTAGCAATCTCCCTACTTGGAGCATCAGCACCTTTAACCTCCTGTCCCGTACAGGTTGCAATTTGTCCTGAGGATGAACGGGAAGACGTGGAACCAATGAGAGACTAGCTCTTGGTGTTGGGACAGGCACAGGTCACTCTATTTTCCCATCAGGAAGAAGAATTAACCACAGGATCAGCCTGCCCCCCGGAACCAGAACAGGGCCTGAAGCCATCCTGCACTTTTGCGGCCAGCTCCCTAAAAAGCGAGTTGTAAAATGGAGGTTCAGAGCACTGCAATTCACAAACCTGCAGACTTATAAATGATAACTCTCATCCACAAATATATTGAGGGAAGGCAAAGAAGAGGATTTGAAATCAAGGCAGAATTGCAGGAAACAGATTTCAGGAGGTAGATTCGAATCGCCTTTAAAGCACATGAAAAGCGGCAAAACGTTGACAATGATGCCCTTGGCCAAAAAGGGCGTATGCGTTTTTTCCTGAATATATTCAGGAAAAAACGCATACGCCCTTTTTGGCCAACCAAGCAACCTGGAAAGGCAAATCAGCGCTACAAAGATGTCTCGCTTCCCATCGGTCAAAAGGGCCATGCTGAAAAAAGTGTCAAAACCAGAAATGCAGGACAGGCCATGGAGAAATGGGAGCCTTGCTACACTGATGGGCGGGATGTAAATTGTCAACAGCCACTCTGGAGAACTGTACGGTGAGTCCTGAAACGTCTGAAAAGCAAAGCTTAGAGAGCATAGGGCACTTCCACTCATGGGGGTATAAATTGGGAAAATTAAAATTCAGCAAGACACAAGCACCCCAAAGTTTAGGGCTGCTCTGTTGACAAGGACCTCCACTTCATTCCACCTTCAATATCCCAGGAAAGAGAAAAATGGATAAAGAAGTTGTGGTCCTTATGTACAATGGAATATCACTCAGCCATGAAATCAATGTCATAAGGCTAGTAGCAGCATGATGAGTGGATTTAGGTACGACGATTCTAAGTGAAATAAGTCACACAGAAAAGGACACTTCTCATAAGGTATCACTTATAGAGGGAATGTAAAAACCGTTACACTTGAACTGAATTACAAAACAGAACAGAGTCACACATGCAGAAAACACACTATGGCTGCTTAACGGGAAAGGTGAGGTGGGGTGATACATAAAACAAGGGTTTCAAATTAGCTCAGATACCGTTCCATAAACCCAATATGTAATAGACAAGACCTACTCCTTGCTCAGAGAACTGGACTCAACACGCCCTATTCACCGCACAAGAATATATCTGACTAGTAATAATCTTAAAAGCTATGTATTGATATCTCTCTGTTAGTGTGTCAAGTGGGTGTAAAGCGGCATAAACACAGCAGTGAAAAGCAGCTAAACCCCATTATAAAAATAAATTACTTTGAAAAACCCATGAAACAAAGACAGTGAAAGAGAGAGAAATTCTTACACAATGCGTTCAGGGGCTGTGATGCAACCTGGATTGACCATATCTAGACCCACAGCTGGATGAGACATAAGGGTGGACACTGTTGCGGCTGAGAGGTTTGGTGAGGTTGGGTGAGCAAACGCAGACCCTTTAAAGTAATACTGCGTGGTACCCATCGCATGGGTCCCAAATCTCCAGGTTCAAGGGCATCTTCCTACATCAAAAACATGCATGAGAAACCCAGAAGATGGTACACCGTGTGATGGGGAAAGGTTTCTAAAACGCACCTCATTTCTCATCTCCTTGTGCTCGGGTTCGCCATTCCAGCCACTTTACTAGCAATCTCCCTCCTTGGAGCATCATCACCTTTAACCTCCTGTTCCGTACAGGTTGCAATTTGTCCTGAGGATGAACGGGAAGATGTGGAACCAATGAGAGACTAGCTCTTGGTGTTGGGACAGGCACAGGTCACTCTATTTTCCCATCAGGAAGAAGAATTAACCACAGGCTCAGCCTGCCCCCCGGAACAAGAACAGGGCCTGAAGCCATCCTGCGCTTTTGCGGCCATCTCCCAAAAACGCGAGTCGTAAAATGGAGGTTCAGGGCACTGCAATTCACAAACCTGCAGACTTATAAATGATAACTCTCGTCCACAAATATATTGAGGGAAGGCAAAGAAGAGGATTTGAAATCAAGGCAGAATTGCAGGAAACAGATTTCAGGAGGTAGATTCGAATCGCCTTTAAAGCACATGAAAAGCGGCAAAACGTTGACAATGATGCCCTTGGCCAAAAAGGGCGTATGCGTTTTTTCCTGAATATATTCAGGAAAAAACGCATACGCCCTTTTTAGCCAACCAAGCAACCTGGAAAGGCAAATCAGCGCTACAAAGATGTCTCGCTTCCCATCGGTCAAAAGGGCCATGCTGAAAAAAGTGTCAAAATCAGAAATGCAGGACAGGCCATGGAGAAATGGGAGCCTTGCTACGCTGATGGGCGGGATGTAAATTGTCAACAGCCACTCTGGAGAAGCGTACGGTGAGTCCTGAAACATCTAAAAAGCAAAGCTTAGAGAGCATAGGGCACTTCCACTCATGGGGGTATAAATTGGGAAAATTAAAAATCAGCAAGACACAAGCACCCCAAAGTTGAGGGCTGCTCTGTTGACAAGGACCTCCACTTCATTCCACCTTCAATATCCCAGGAAAGAGAAAAATGGATAAAGAAGTTGTGGTCCTTATGTACAATGGAATATCACTCAGCCATGAAATCAGTGTCATAAGGCTAGTAGCAGCATGATGAGTGGACTAAGGTACGACGATTCTAAGTGAAATAAGTCACACAGAAAAGGACACTTCTCATAAGGTATCACTGATAGAGGGAATGTAAAAACCGTTACACTTGAACAGAATTACAAAACAGAACAGAGTCACACATGCAGAAAACACACTATGGCTGCTTAACGGGAAAGGTGAGGTGGGGTGATACATAAAACAAGGGTTTCAAATTAGCTCAGATACCGTTCCATAAACCCAATATGTAATAGACAAGACCTACTCCTTGCTCAGAGAACTGGACTCAACACGCCCTATTCACCGCACAAGAATATATCTGACTAGTAATAATCTTAAAACCTATGTATTGATATCTCTCTGTTAGTGTGTCAAGTGGGTGTAAAGCGGCATAAACACAGCAGTGAAAAGCAGCTAAACCCCATTATAAAAATAAATTACTTTGAAAAACCCATGAAACAAAGACAGTGAAAGAGATAGAAATTCTTACACAATGCGTTCACGGGCTGTGATGCAACCTGGATTGACCATATCTAGACCCACAGCTGGATGAGACATAAGGGTGGACACTCTTGGGGCTGAGAGGTTTGGTGAGGTTGGGTGAGCAAACGCAGACCCTTTAAAGTAATACTGCATGGTACCCATCGCATGGGTCCCAAATCTCCAGGTTCAAGGGCATCTTCCTACATCGAAAACATGCATGAGAAACCCAGAAGATGGTACACCGTGTGATGGGGAAAGGTTTCTAAAACGCACCTCATTTCTCCTCTCCTTGTGGCCGGGTTCGCTATTCCAGCACTTTACTAGCAATCTCCCTACTTGGAGCATCAGCACCTTTAACCTCCTGTCCCGTACAGGTTGCAATTTGTCCTGAGGATGAACGGGAAGACGTGGAACCAATGAGAGACTAGCTCTTGGTGTTGGGACAGGCACAGGTCACTCTATTTTCCCATCAGGAAGAAGAATTAACCACAGGCTCAGCCTGCCACCCGGAACCAGAACAGGGCCTGAAGCCATCCTGCGCAATTGCGGCCAGCTCCCTAAAAAGCGAGTTGTAAAATGGAGGTTCAGGGCACTGCAATTCACAAACCTGCACACTTATAAATGATAACTCTCGTCCACAAATATATTGAGGGAAGGCAAAGAAGAGGATTTGAAATCAAGGCAGAATTGCAGGAAACAGATTTCAGGAGGTAGATTCGAATCGCCTTTAAAGCACATGAAAAGCGGCAAAACGTTGACAATGATGCCCTTGGCCAAAAAGGGCGTATGCGTTTTTTCCTGAATATATTCAGGAAAAAACGCATACGCCCTTTTTGGCCAACCAAGCAACCTGGAAAGGCAAATCAGCGCTACAAAGATGTCTCGCTTCCCATCGGTCAAAAGGGCCATGCTGAAAAAAGTGTCAAAATCAGAAATGCAGGACAGGCCATGGAGAAATGGGAGCCTTGCTACGCTGATGGGCGGGATGTAAATTGCCAACAGCCACTCTGGAGAAGCGTACGGTGAGTCCTGAAACATCTAAAAAACAAAGCTTAGAGAGCATAGGGCACTTCCACTCATGGGGTTATAAATTGGGAAAATGAAAAATCAGCAAGACACAAGCACCCCAAAGTTTAGGGCTGCTCTGTTGACAAGGACCTCCACTTCATTCCACCTTCAATATCCCAGGAAAGAGAAAAATGGATAAAGAAGTTGTGGTCCATATGTACAATGGAATATCACTCAGCCATGAAATCAATGTCATAAGGCTAGTAGCAGCATGATGAGTGGATTTAGGTACGACGATTCTAAGTGAAATAAGTCACACAGAAAAGGACACTTCTCATAAGGTATCACTTATAGAGGGAATGTAAAAACCGTTACACTTGAACTGAATTACAAAACAGAACAGAGTCACACATGCAGAAAACACACTATGGCTGCTTAACGGGAAAGGTGAGGTGGGGTGATACATAAAACAAGGGTTTCAAATTAGCTCAGATACCGTTCCATAAACCCAATATGTAATAGACAAGACCTACTCCTTGCTCAGAGAACTGGACTCAACACGCCCTATTCACCGCACAAGAATATATCTGACTAGTAATAATCTTAAAACCTATGTATTGATATCTCTCTGTTAGTGTGTCAAGTGGGTAAAAAGCGGCATAAACACAGCAGTGAAAAGCAGCTAAACCCCATTATAAAAA
Organism: Balaenoptera borealis; assembly: GCF_965194805.1. Lineage (NCBI taxonomy): Eukaryota > Metazoa > Chordata > Mammalia > Artiodactyla > Balaenopteridae > Balaenoptera > Balaenoptera borealis. The sequence goes on along the minus strand of NW_028123565.1, from coordinate 75,951 downwards.
TAAATTACTTTGAAAAACCCATGAAACAAAGACAGTGAAAGAGAGAGAAATTCTTACACAATGCGTTCAGGGGCTGTGATGCAACCTGGATTGACCATATCTAGACCCACAGCTGGATGAGACATAAGGTTGGACACTGTTGCGGCTGAGAGGTTTGGTGAGGTTGGGTGAGCAAACGCAGACCCTTTAAAGTAATACTGCGTGGTACCCATCGCATGGGTCCCAAATCTCCAGGTTCAAGGTCATCTTCCTACATCGTAAACATGCATGAGATACCCAGAAGATGGTACACCGTGTGATGGGGAAAGGTTTCTAAAACGCACCTCATTTCTCATCTGCCTGTGCCCGGGTTCTCCCTTCCAGCCACTTTACTAGCAATCTCCCTCCTTGGAGCATCAGCACCTTTAACCTCCTGTTCCGTACAGGTTGCAATTTGTACTGAGGATGAACGGGAAGACGTGGAACCAATGAAAGACTAGCTCTTGGTGTTGGGACAGGCACAGGTCACTCTATTTTCCCATCAGGAAGAAGAATTAACCACAGGCTCAGCCTGCCCCCCTGAACCAGAACAGGGCCTGAAGCCATCCTGCGCTTTTGCGGCCAGCTCCCTAAAAAGCGAGTTGTAAAATGGAGGTTCAGAGCACTGCAATTCACAAACCTGCAGACTTATAAATGATAACTCTCATCCACAAATATATTGAGGGAAGGCAAAGAAGAGGATTTGAAATCAAGGCAGAATTGCAGGAAACAGATTTCAGGAGGTAGATTCGAATCGCCTTTAAAGCACATGAAAAGCGGCAAAACGTTGACAATGATGCCCTTGGCCAAAAAGGGCGTATGCGTTTTTTCCTGAATATATTCAGGAAAAAACGCATACGCCCTTTTTGGCCAACCAAGCAACCTGGAAAGGCAAATCAGCGCTACAAAGATGTCTCGCTTCCCATCGGTCAAAAGGGCCATGCTGAAAAATGTGTCAAAACCAGAAATGCAGGACAGGCCATGGAGAAATGGGAGCCTTGCTACACTGATGGGCGGGATGTAAATTGTCAACAGCCACTCTGGAGAACTGTACGGTGAGTCCTGAAACGTCTGAAAAGCAAAGCTTAGAGAGCATAGGGCACTTCCACTCATGGGGGTATAAATTGGGAAAATTAAAATTCAGCAAGACACAAGCACCCCAAAGTTTAGGACTGCTCTGTTGACAAGGACCTCCACTTCATTCCACCTTCAATATCCCAGGAAAGAGAAAAATGGATAAAGAAGTTGTGGTCCTTATGTACAATGGAATATCACTCAGCCATGAAATCAATGTCATAAGGCTAGTAGCAGCATGATGAGTGGATTTAGGTACGACGATTCTAAGTGAAATAAGTCACACAGAAAAGGACACTTCTCATAAGGTATCACTTATAGAGGGAATGTAAAAACCGTTACACTTGAACTGAATTACAAAACAGAACAGAGTCACACATGCAGAAAACACACTATGGCTGCTTAACGGGAAAGGTGAGGTGGGGTGATACATAAAACAAGGGTTTCAAATTAGCTCAGATACCGTTCCATAAACCCAATATGTAATAGACAAGACCTACTCCTTGCTCAGAGAACTGGACTCAACACGCCCTATTCACCGCACAAGAATATATCTGACTAGTAATAATCTTAAAAGCTATGTATTGATATCTCTCTGTTAGTGTGTCAAGTGGGTGTAAAGCGGCATAAACACAGCAGTGAAAAGCAGCTAAACCCCATTATAAAAATAAATTACTTTGAAAAACCCATGAAACAAAGACAGTGAAAGAGAGAGAAATTCTTACACAATGCGTTCAGGGGCTGTGATGCAACCTGGATTGACCATATCTAGACCCACAGCTGGATGAGACATAAGGGTGGACACTGTTGCGGCTGAGAGGTTTGGTGAGGTTGGGTGAGCAAACGCAGACCCTTTAAAGTAATACTGCGTGGTACCCATCGCATGGGTCCCAAATCTCCAGGTTCAAGGGCATCTTCCTACATCAAAAACATGCATGAGAAACCCAGAAGATGGTACACCGTGTGATGGGGAAAGGTTTCTAAAACGCACCTCATTTCTCATCTCCTTGTGCTCGGGTTCGCCATTCCAGCCACTTTACTAGCAATCTCCCTCCTTGGAGCATCATCACCTTTAACCTCCTGTTCCGTACAGGTTGCAATTTGTCCTGAGGATGAACGGGAAGATGTGGAACCAATGAGAGACTAGCTCTTGGTGTTGGGACAGGCACAGGTCACTCTATTTTCCCATCAGGAAGAAGAATTAACCACAGGCTCAGCCTGCCCCCCGGAACAAGAACAGGGCCTGAAGCCATCCTGCGCTTTTGCGGCCATCTCCCAAAAACGCGAGTCGTAAAATGGAGGTTCAGGGCACTGCAATTCACAAACCTGCAGACTTATAAATGATAACTCTCGTCCACAAATATATTGAGGGAAGGCAAAGAAGAGGATTTGAAATCAAGGCAGAATTGCAGGAAACAGATTTCAGGAGGTAGATTCGAATCGCCTTTAAAGCACATGAAAAGCGGCAAAACGTTGACAATGATGCCCTTGGCCAAAAAGGGCGTATGCGTTTTTTCCTGAATATATTCAGGAAAAAACGCATACGCCCTTTTTAGCCAACCAAGCAACCTGGAAAGGCAAATCAGCGCTACAAAGATGTCTCGCTTCCCATCGGTCAAAAGGGCCATGCTGAAAAAAGTGTCAAAATCAGAAATGCAGGACAGGCCATGGAGAAATGGGAGCCTTGCTACGCTGATGGGCGGGATGTAAATTGTCAACAGCCACTCTGGAGAAGCGTACGGTGAGTCCTGAAACATCTAAAAAGCAAAGCTTAGAGAGCATAGGGCACTTCCACTCATGGGGGTATAAATTGGGAAAATTAAAAATCAGCAAGACACAAGCACCCCAAAGTTGAGGGCTGCTCTGTTGACAAGGACCTCCACTTCATTCCACCTTCAATATCCCAGGAAAGAGAAAAATGGATAAAGAAGTTGTGGTCCTTATGTACAATGGAATATCACTCAGCCATGAAATCAGTGTCATAAGGCTAGTAGCAGCATGATGAGTGGACTAAGGTACGACGATTCTAAGTGAAATAAGTCACACAGAAAAGGACACTTCTCATAAGGTATCACTGATAGAGGGAATGTAAAAACCGTTACACTTGAACAGAATTACAAAACAGAACAGAGTCACACATGCAGAAAACACACTATGGCTGCTTAACGGGAAAGGTGAGGTGGGGTGATACATAAAACAAGGGTTTCAAATTAGCTCAGATACCGTTCCATAAACCCAATATGTAATAGACAAGACCTACTCCTTGCTCAGAGAACTGGACTCAACACGCCCTATTCACCGCACAAGAATATATCTGACTAGTAATAATCTTAAAACCTATGTATTGATATCTCTCTGTTAGTGTGTCAAGTGGGTGTAAAGCGGCATAAACACAGCAGTGAAAAGCAGCTAAACCCCATTATAAAAATAAATTACTTTGAAAAACCCATGAAACAAAGACAGTGAAAGAGATAGAAATTCTTACACAATGCGTTCACGGGCTGGGATGCAACCTGGATTGACCATATCTAGACCCACAGCTGGATGAGACATAAGGGTGGACACTCTTGGGGCTGAGAGGTTTGGTGAGGTTGGGTGAGCAAACGCAGACCCTTTAAAGTAATACTGCATGGTACCCATCGCATGGGTCCCAAATCTCCAGGTTCAAGGGCATCTTCCTACATCGAAAACATGCATGAGAAACCCAGAAGATGGTACACCGTGTGATGGGGAAAGGTTTCTAAAACGCACCTCATTTCTCCTCTCCTTGTGGCCGGGTTCGCTATTCCAGCACTTTACTAGCAATCTCCCTACTTGGAGCATCAGCACCTTTAACCTCCTGTCCCGTACAGGTTGCAATTTGTCCTGAGGATGAACGGGAAGACGTGGAACCAATGAGAGACTAGCTCTTGGTGTTGGGACAGGCACAGGTCACTCTATTTTCCCATCAGGAAGAAGAATTAACCACAGGCTCAGCCTGCCACCCGGAACCAGAACAGGGCCTGAAGCCATCCTGCGCAATTGCGGCCAGCTCCCTAAAAAGCGAGTTGTAAAATGGAGGTTCAGGGCACTGCAATTCACAAACCTGCACACTTATAAATGATAACTCTCGTCCACAAATATATTGAGGGAAGGCAAAGAAGAGGATTTGAAATCAAGGCAGAATTGCAGGAAACAGATTTCAGGAGGTAGATTCGAATCGCCTTTAAAGCACATGAAAAGCGGCAAAACGTTGACAATGATGCCCTTGGCCAAAAAGGGCGTATGCGTTTTTTCCTGAATATATTCAGGAAAAAACGCATACGCCCTTTTTGGCCAACCAAGCAACCTGGAAAGGCAAATCAGCGCTACAAAGATGTCTCGCTTCCCATCGGTCAAAAGGGCCATGCTGAAAAAAGTGTCAAAATCAGAAATGCAGGACAGGCCATGGAGAAATGGGAGCCTTGCTACGCTGATGGGCGGGATGTAAATTGCCAACAGCCACTCTGGAGAAGCGTACGGTGAGTCCTGAAACATCTAAAAAACAAAGCTTAGAGAGCATAGGGCACTTCCACTCATGGGGTTATAAATTGGGAAAATGAAAAATCAGCAAGACACAAGCACCCCAAAGTTTAGGGCTGCTCTGTTGACAAGGACCTCCACTTCATTCCACCTTCAATATCCCAGGAAAGAGAAAAATGGATAAAGAAGTTGTGGTCCATATGTACAATGGAATATCACTCAGCCATGAAATCAATGTCATAAGGCTAGTAGCAGCATGATGAGTGGATTTAGGTACGACGATTCTAAGTGAAATAAGTCACACAGAAAAGGACACTTCTCATAAGGTATCACTTATAGAGGGAATGTAAAAACCGTTACACTTGAACTGAATTACAAAACAGAACAGAGTCACACATGCAGAAAACACACTATGGCTGCTTAACGGGAAAGGTGAGGTGGGGTGATACATAAAACAAGGGTTTCAAATTAGCTCAGATACCGTTCCATAAACCCAATATGTAATAGACAAGACCTACTCCTTGCTCAGAGAACTGGACTCAACACGCCCTATTCACCGCACAAGAATATATCTGACTAGTAATAATCTTAAAACCTATGTATTGATATCTCTCTGTTAGTGTGTCAAGTGGGTAAAAAGCGGCATAAACACAGCAGTGAAAAGCAGCTAAACCCCATTATAAAAATAAATTACTTTGAAAAACCCATGAAACAAAGACAGTGAAAGAGAGAGAAATTCTTACACAATGCGTTCAGGGGCTGTGATGCAACCTGGATTGACCATATCTAGACCCACAGCTGGATGAGACATAAGGGTGGACACTGTTGCGGCTGAGAGGTTTGGTGAGGTTGGGTGAGCAAACGCAGACCCTTTAAAGTAATACTGCGTGGTACCCATCGCATGGGTCCCAAATCTCCAGGTTCAAGGTCATCTTCCTACATCGTAAACATGCATGAGATACCCAGAAGATGGTACACCGTGTGATGGGGAAAGGTTTCTAAAACGCACCTCATTTCTCATCTGCCTGTGCCCGGGTTCTCCATTCCAGCCACTTTACTAGCAATCTCCCTCCTTGGAGCATCAGCACCTTTAACCTCCTGTTCCGTACAGGTTGCAATTTGTACTGAGGATGAACGGGAAGACGTGGAACCAATGAAAGACTAGCTCTTGGTGTTGGGACAGGCACAGGTCACTCTATTTTCCCATCAGGAAGAAGAATTAACCACAGGCTCAGCCTGCCCCCCGGAACCAGAACAGGGCCTGAAGCCATCCTGCGCTTTTGCGGCCAGCTCCCTAAAAAGCGAGTTGTAAAATGGAGGTTCAGAGCACTGCAATTCACAAACCTGCAGACTTATAAATGATAACTCTCATCCACAAATATATTGAGGGAAGGCAAAGAAGAGGATTTGAAATCAAGGCAGAATTGCAGGAAACAGATTTCAGGAGGTAGATTCGAATCGCCTTTAAAGCACATGAAAAGCGGCAAAACGTTGACAATGATGCCCTTGGCCAAAAAGGGCGTATGCGTTTTTTCCTGAATATATTCAGGAAAAAACGCATACGCCCTTTTTGGCCAACCAAGCAACCTGGAAAGGCAAATCAGCGCTACAAAGATGTCTCGCTTCCCATCGGTCAAAAGGGCCATGCTGAAAAAAGTGTCAAAACCAGAAATGCAGGACAGGCCATGGAGAAATGGGAGCCTTGCTACACTGATGGGCGGGATGTAAATTGTCAACAGCCACTCTGGAGAAGTGTACGGTGAGTCCTGAAACGTCTAAAAAGCAAAGCTTAGAGAGCATAGGGCACTTCCACTCATGGGGATATAAATTGGGAAAATGAAAAATCAGCAAGACACAAGCACCCCAAAGTTTAGGGCTGCTCTGTTGACAAGGACCTCCACTTCATTCCACCTTCAATATCCCAGGAAAGAGAAAAATGGATAAAGAAGTTGTGGTCCTTATGTACAATGGAATATCACTCAGACATGAAATCAATGTCATAAGGCTAGTAGCAGCATGATGAGTGGATTTAGGTACGACAATTCTAAGTGAAATAAGTCACACAGAAAAGGACACTTCTCATAAGGTATCACTTATAGAGGGAATGTAAAAACCGTTACACTTGAACTGAATTACAAAACAGAACAGAGTCACACATGCAGAAAACACACTATGGCTGCTTAACGGGAAAGGTGAGGTGGGGTGATACATAAAACAAGGGTTTCAAATTAGCTCAGATACCGTTCCATAAACCCAATATGTAATAGACAAGACCTACTCCTTGCTCAGAGAACTGGACTCAACACGCCCTATTCACCGCACAAGAATATATCTGACTAGTAATAATCTTAAAACCTATGTATTGATATCTCTCTGTTAGCGTGTCAAGTGGGTGTAAAGCGGCATAAACACAGCAGTGAAAAGCAGCTAAACCCCATTATAAAAATAAATTACTTTGAAAAACCCATGAAACAAAGACAGTGAAAGAGATAGAAATTCTTACACAATGCGTTCACGGGCTGTGATGCAACCTGGATTGACCATATCTAGACCCACAGCTGGATGAGACATAAGGGTGGACACTCTTGGGGCTGAGAGGTTTGGTGAGGTTGGGTGAGCAAACGCAGACCCTTTAAAGTAATACTGCATGGTACCCATCGCATGGGTCCCAAATCTCCAGGTTCAAGGGCATCTTCCTACATCGAAAACATGCATGAGAAACCCAGAAGATGGTACACCGTGTGATGGGGAAAGGTTTCTAAAACGCACCTCATTTCTCCTCTCCTTGTGGCCGGGTTCGCTATTCCAGCACTTTACTAGCAATCTCCCTCCTTGGAGCATCAGCACCTTTAACCTCCTGTCCCGTACAGGTTGCAGTTTGTCCTGAGGATGAACGGGAAGACGTGGAACCAATGAGAGACTAGCTCTTGGTGTTGGGACAGGCACAGGTCACTCTATTTTCCCATCAGGAAGAAGAATTAACCACAGGCTCAGCCTGCCACCCGGAACCAGAACAGGGCCTGAAGCCATCCTGCGCAATTGCGGCCAGCTCCCTAAAAAGCGAGTTGTAAAATGGAGGTTCAGGGCACTGCAATTCACAAACCTGCAGACTTATAAATGATAACTCTCATCCACAAATATATTGAGGGAAGGCAAAGAAGAGGATTTGAAATCAAGGCAGAATTGCAGGAAACAGATTTCAGGAGGTAGATTCGAATCGCCTTTAAAGCACATGAAAAGCAGCAAAACGTTGACAATGATGCCCTTGGCCAAAAAGGGCGTATGCGTTTTTTCCTGAATATATTCAGGAAAAAACGCATACGCCCTTTTTGGCCAACCAAGCAACCTGGAAAGGCAAATCAGCGCTACAAAGATGTCTCGCTTCCCATCGGTCAAAAGGGCCATGCTGAAAAAAGTGTCAAAATCAGAAATGCACGACAGGCCATGGAGAAATGGGAGCCTTGCTACGCTGATGGGCGGGATGTAAATTGCCAACAGCCACTCTGGAGAAGCGTACGGTGAGTCCTGAAACATCTAAAAAACAAAGCTTAGAGAGCATAGGGCACTTCCACTCATGGGGGTATAAATTGGGAAAATTAAAAATCAGCAAGACACAAGCACCCCAAAGTTTAGGGCTGCTCTGTTGACAAGGACCTCCACTTCATTCCACCTTCAATATACCAGGAAAGAGAAAAATGGATAAAGAAGTTGTGGTCCATATGTACAATGGAATATCACTCAGCCATGAAATCAATGTCATAAGGCTAGTAGCAGCATGATGAGTGGATTTAGGTACGACGATTCTAAGTGAAATAAGTCACACAGAAAAGGACACTTCTCATAAGGTATCACTTATAGAGGGAATGTAAAAACCGTTACACTTGAACTGAATTACAAAACAGAACAGAGTCACACATGCAGAAAACACACTATGGCTGCTTAACGGGAAAGGTGAGGTGGGGTGATACATAAAACAAGGGTTTCAAATTAGCTCAGATACCGTTCCATAAACCCAATATGTAATAGACAAGACCTACTCCTTGCTCAGAGAACTGGACTCAACACGCCCTATTCACCGCACAAGAATATATCTGACTAGTAATAATCTTAAAACCTATGTATTGATATCTCTCTGTTAGCGTGTCATGTGGGTGTAAAGCGGCATAAACACAGCAGTGAAAAGCAGCTAAACCCCATTATAAAAATAAATTACTTTGAAAAACCCATGAAACAAAGACAGTGAAAGAGATAGAAATTCTTACACAATGCGTTCACGGGCTGTGATGCAACCTGGATTGACCATATCTAGACCCACAGCTGGATGAGACATAAGGGTGGACACTCTTGGGGCTGAGAGGTTTGGTGAGGTTGGGTGAGCAAACGCAGACCCTTTAAAGTAATACTGCATGGTACCCATCGCATGGGTCCCAAATCTCCAGGTTCAAGGGCATCTTCCTACATCGAAAACATGCATGAGAAACCCAGAAGATGGTACACCGTGTGATGTGGAAAGGTTTCTAAAACGCACCTCATTTCTCCTCTCCTTGTGGCCGGGTTCACTATTCCAGCACTTTACTAGCAATCTCCCTACTTGGAGCATCAGCACCTTTAACCTCCTGTCCCGTACAGGTTGCAGTTTGTCCTGAGGATGAACGGGAAGACGTGGAACCAATGAGAGACTAGCTCTTGGTGTTGGGACAGGCACAGGTCACTCTATTTTCCCATCAGGAAGAAGAATTAACCACAGGCTCAGCCTGCCACCCGGAACCAGAACAGGGCCTGAAGCCATCCTGCGCAATTGCGGCCAGCTCCCTAAAAAGCGAGTTGTAAAATGGAGGTTCAGGGCACTGCAATTCACAAACCTGAACTTATAAATGATAACTCTCATCCACAAATATATTGAGGGAAGGCAAAGAAGAGGATTTGAAATCAAGGCAGAATTGCAGGAAACAGATTTCAGGAGGTAGATTCGAATCGCCTTTAAAGCACATGAAAAGCGGCAAAACGTTGACAATGATGCCCTTGGCCAAAAAGGGCGTATGCGTTTTTTCCTGAATATATTCAGGAAAAAACGCATACGCCCTTCTTGGCCAAGCAAGCAACCTGGAAAGGCAAATCAGTGCTACAAAGAAGTCTCGCTTCCCATCGGTCAAAAGGGCCATGCTGAAAAAACTGTCAAAACCAGAAATGCAGGACAGGCCATGGAGAAATGGGAGCCTTGCTACACTGATGGGCGGGATGTAAATTGCCAACAGCCACTCTGGAGAAGCGTACGGTGTGTCCTGAAACATCTAAAAAACACAGCTTAGAGAGCATAGGGCACTTCCACTCATGGGGGTATAAATTGGGAAAATTAAAATTCAGCAAGACACAAGCACCCCAAAGTTTAGGGCTGCTCTGTTGACAAGGACCTCCACTTCATTCCACCTTCAATATCCCAGGAAAGAGAAAAATGGATAAAGAAGTTGTGGTCCTTATGTACAATGGACTATCACTCAGCCATGAAATCAATGTCATAAGGCTAGTAGCAGCATGATGAGTGGATTTAGGTACGACGATTCTAAGTGAAATAAGTCACACAGAAAAGGACACTTCTCATAAGGTATCACTTATAGAGGGAATGTAAAAACCGTTACACTTGAACTGAATTACAAAACAGAACAGAGTCACACATGCAGAAAACACACTATGGCTGCTTAACGGGAAAGGTGAGGTGGGGTGATACATAAAACAAGGGTTTCAAATTAGCTCAGATACCGTTCCATAAACCCAATATGTAATAGACAAGACCTACTCCTTGCTCAGAGAACTGGACTCAACACGCCCTATTCACCGCACAAGAATATATCTGACTAGTAATAATCTTAAAAGCTATGTATTGATATCTCTCTGTTAGTGTGTCAAGTGGGTGTAAAGCGGCATAAACACAGCAGTGAAAAGCAGCTAAACCCCATTATAAAAATAAATTACTTTGAAAAACCCATGAAACAAAGACAGTGAAAGAGAGCGAAATTCTTACACAATGCGTTCAGGGGCTGTGATGCAACCTGGATTGACCATATCTAGACCCACAGCTGGATGAGACCTAAGGGTGGACACTGTTGCGGCTGAGAGGTTTGGTGAGGTTGGGTGAGCAAACGCAGACCCTTTAAAGTAATACTGCGTGGTACCCATCGCATGGGTCCCAAATCTCCAGGTTCAAGGGCATCTTCCTACATCAAAAACATGCATGAGAAACCCAGAAGATGGTACACCGTGTGATGGGGAAAGGTTTCTAAAACGCACCTCATTTCTCATCTCCTTGTCCTCGGGTTCGCCATTCCAGCCACTTTACTAGCAATCTCCCTCCTTGGAGCATCATCACCTTTAACCTCCTGTTCCGTACAGGTTGCAATTTGTCCTGAGGATGAACGGGAAGATGTGGAACCAATGAGAGACTAGCTCTTGGTGTTGGGACAGGCACAGGTCACTCTATTTTCCCATCAGGAAGAAGAATTAACCACAGGCTCAGCCTGCCCCCCGGACCAGAACAGGGCCTGAAGCCATCCTGCGCTTTTGCGGCCATCTCCCAAAAACGCGAGTCGTAAAATGGAGGTTCAGGGCACTGCAATTCACAAACCTGCAGAGTTATAAATGATAACTCTCGTCCACAAATATATTGAGGGAAGGCAAAGAAGAGGATTTGAAATCAAGGCAGAATTGCAGGAAACAGATTTCAGGAGGTAGATTCGAATCGCCTTTAAAGCACATGAAAAGCGGCAAAACGTTGACAATGATGCCCTTGGCCAAAAAGGGCGTATGCGTTTTTTCCTGAATATATTCAGGAAAAAACGCATACGCCCTTTTTGGCCAACCAAGCAACCTGGAAAGGCAAATCAGCGCTACAAAGATGTCTCGCTTCCCATCGGTCAAAAGGGCCATGCTGAAAAAAGTGTCAAAACCAGAAATGCAGGACAGGCCGTGGAGAAATGGGAGCCTTGCTACACTGATGGGCGGGATGTAAATTGTCAACAGCCACTCTGGAGAAGTGTACGGTGAGTCCTGAAACGTCTAAAAAGCAAAGCTTAGAGAGCATAGGGCACTTCCACTCATGGGGGTATAAATTGGGAAAATTAAAAATCAGCAAGACACAAGCACCCCAAAGTTTAGGGCTGCTCTGTTGACAAGGACCTCCACTTCATTCCACCTTCAATATCCCAGGAAAGAGAAAAATGGATAAAGAATTTGTGGTCCTTATGTACAATGGAATATCACTCAGCCGTGAAATCAATGTCATAAGGCTAGTAGCAGCATGATGAGTGGATTTAGGTACGACGACTCTAAGTGAAATAAGTCACACAGAAAAGGACACTTCTCATAAGGTATCACTTATAGAGGGAATGTAAAAACCGTTACACTTGAACTGAATTACAAAACAGAACAGAGTCACACATGCAGAAAACACACTATGGCTGCTTAACGGGAAAGGTGAGGTGGGGTGATACATAAAACAAGGGTTTCAAATTAGCTCAGATACCGTTCCATAAACCCAATATGTAATAGACAAGACCTACTCCTTGCTCAGAGAACTGGACTCAACACGCCCTATTCACTGCAAAAGAATATATCTGACTAGTAATAATCTTAAAAGCTATGTATTGATATCTCTCTGTTAGTGTGTCAAGTGGGTGTTTAAACGGCATAAACACAGCAGTGAAAAGCAGCTAAACCCCATTATAAAAATAAATTACTTTGAAAAACCCATGAAACAAAGACAGTGAAAGAGAGTGAAATTCTTACACAATGCGTTCAGGGGCTGTGATGCAACCTGGATTGACCATATCTAGACCCACAGCTGGATGAGACCTAAGGGTGGACACTGTTGCGGCTGAGAGGTTTGGTGAGGTTGGGTGAGCAAACGCAGCCCCTTTAAAGTAATACTGCGTGGTACCCATCTCATGGGTCCCAAATCTCCAGGTTCAAGGGCATCTTCCTACATCGAAAACATGCATGAGAAACCCAGAAGATGGTACACCGTGTGATGGGGAAAGGTTTCTAAAACGCACCTCATTTCTCATCTTCTTGTGCTCGGGCTCGCCATTCCAGCCACTTTACTAGCAATCTCCCTCCTTGGAGCATCATCACCTTTAACCTCCTGTTCCGTACAGGTTGCAATTTGTCCTGAGGATGAACGGGAAGACGTGAAACCAATGAGAGACTATCTCTTGGTGTTGGGACAGGCACAGGTCACTCTATTTTCCCATCAGGAAGAAGAATTAACCACAGGCTCAGCCTGCCCCCCGGAACAAGAACAGGGCCTGAAGCCATCCTGCGCTTTTGCGGCCATCTCCCAAAAACGCGAGTTGTAAAATGGAGGTTCAGAGCACTGCAATTCACAAACCTGCAGAGTTATAAATGATAACTCTCGTCCACAAATATATTGAGGGAAGGCAAAGAAGAGGATTTGAAATCAAGGCAGAATTGCAGGAAACAGATTTCAGGAGGTAGATTCGAATCGCCTTTAAAGCACATGAAAAGCGGCAAAACGTTGACAATGATGCCCTTGGCCAAAAAGGGCGTATGCGTTTTTTCCTGAATATATTCAGGAAAAAACGCATACGCCCTTTTTGGCCAACCAAGCAACCTGGAAAGGCAAATCAGCGCTACAAAGATGTCTCGCTTCCCATCGGTCAAAAGGGCCATGCTGAAAAAAGTGTCAAAACCAGAAATGCAGGACAGGCCATGGAGAAATGGGAGCCCTGCTACACTGATGGTCGGGATGTAAATTGTCAACAGCCACTCTGGAGAAGCGTACGGTGAGTCCTGAAACGTCTAAAAAGCAAAGCTTAGAGAGCATAGGGCACTTCCACTCATGGGGATATAAATTGGGAAAATTAAAAATCAGCAAGACACAAGCACCCCAAAGTTTAGGGCTGCTCTGTTGACAAGGACCTCCACTTCATTCCACCTTCAATATCCCAGGAAAGAGAAAAATGGATAAAGAAGTTGTGGTCCTTATGTACAATGGAATATCACTCAGCCATGAAATCAATGTCATAAGGCTAGTAGCAGCATGATGAGTGGATTTAGGTACGATGATTCTAAGTGAAATAAGTCACACAGAAAAGGACACTTCTCATAAGGTATCACTGATAGAGGGAATGTGAAAACCGTTACACTTGAACTGAATTACAAAACAGAACAGAGTCACACATGCAGAAAACACACTATGGCTGCTTCACGGGAAAGGTGAGGTGGGGTGATACATAAAACAAGGGTTTCAAATTAGCTCAGATACCGTTCCATAAAACCAATATGTAATAGACAAGACCTACTCCTTGCTCAGAGAACTGGACTCAACACGCCCTATTCACCGCACAAGAATATATCTGACTAGTAATAATCTTAAAACCTATGTATAGATATCTCTCTGTTAGTGTGTCAAGTGGGTGTAAAGCGGCATAAACACTGCAGTGAAAAGCAGCTAAACCCCATTATAAAAATAAATTACTTTGAATAACCCATGAAACAAAGACAGTGAAAGAGAGCGAAATTCTTACACAATTCGTTCAGGGGCTGTGATGCAACCTGGATTGACCATATCTAGACCCACAGCTGGATGAGACATAAGGGTGGACACTCTTGGGGCTGAGAGGTTTGGTGAGGTTGGGTGAGCAAACGCAGACCCTTTCAAGTAATACTGCGTGGTACCCATCGCATGGGTCACAAATCTCCAGGTTCAAGGGCATCTTCCTACATCGAAAACATGCATGAGAAACCCAGAAGATGGTACACCGTGTGATGTGGAAAGGTTTCTAAAACGCACCTCATTTCTCATCTCCTTGTGGCCGGGTTAGCTATTCCAGCCGCTTTACTAGCAATCTCCCTACTTGGAGCATCAGCACCTTGAACCTCCTGTTCCGTACAGGTTGCAATTTGTCCTGAGGATGAACTGGAAGACGTGGAACCAATGAGAGACTAGCTCTTGGTGTTGGGACAGGCACAGGTCACTCTATTTTCCCATCAGGAAGAAGAATTAACCACAGGCTCAGCCTGCCCCCGGAACCAGAACAGGGCCTGAAGGCATCCTGCGCTTTTGCGGCCAGCTCCCTAAAAAGCGAGTTGTAAAATGGAGGTTCAGGGCACTGCAATTCACAAACCTGCAGAGTTATAAATGATAACTCTCGTCCACAAATATATTGAGGGAAGGCAAAGAAGAGGATTTGAAATCAAGGCAGAATTGCAGGAAACAGATTTCAGGAGGTAGATTCGAATCGCCTTTAAAGCACATGAAAAGCGGCAAAACGTTGACAATGATGCCCTTGGCCAAAAAGGGCGTATGCGTTTTTTCCTGAATATATTCAGGAAAAAACGCATACGCCCTTTTTGGCCAACCAAGCAACCTGGAAAGGCAAATCAGCGCTACAAAGATGTCTCGCTTCCCATCGGTCAAAAGGGCCATGCTGAAAAAAGTCTCAAAACCAAAAATGCAGGACAGGCCGTGGAGAAATGGGAGCCTTGCTACACTGATGGGCGGGATGTAAATTGTCAACAGCCACTCTGGAGAAGTGTACGGTGAGTCCTGAAACGTCTAAAAAGCAAAGCTTAGAGAGCATAGGGCACTTCCACTCATGGGGGTATAAATTGGGAAAATTAAAAATCAGCAAGACACAAGCACCCCAAAGTTTAGGGCTGCTCTGTTGACAAGGACCTCCACTTCATTCCACCTTCAATATCCCAGGAAAGAGAAAAATGGATAAAGAAGTTGTGGTCCTTATGTATAATGGAATATCACTCAGCCGTGAAATCAATGTCATAAGGCTAGTAGCAGCATGATGAGTGGATTTAGGTACGACGACTCTAAGTGAAATAAGTCACACAGAAAAGGACACTTCTCATAAGGTATCACTTATACAGGGAATGTAAAAACCGTTACACTTGAACTGAATTACAAAACAGAACAGAGTCACACATGCAGAAAACACACTATGGCTGCTTCACGGGAAAGGTGAGGTGGGGTGATACATAAAACAAGGGTTTCAAATTAGCTCAGATACCGTTCCATAAACCCAATATGTAATAGACAAGACCTACTCCTTGCTCAGAGAACTGGACTCAACACGCCCTATTCACCGCACAAGAATATATCTGACTAGTAATAATCTTAAAAGCTATGTATTGATATCTCTCTGTTAGTGTGTCAAGTGGGTGTAAAGCGGCATAAACACAGCAGTGAAAAGCAGTTAAACCCCATTATAAAAATAAATTACTTTGAAAAACCCATGAAACAAAGACAGTGAAAGAGAGCGAAATTCTTACACAATGCGTTCAGGGGCTGTGATGCAACCTGGATTGACCATATCTAGACCCACAGCTGGATGAGACCTAAGGGTGGACACTGTTGTGGCTGAGAGGTTTGGTGAGGTTGGGTGAGCAAACGCAGCCCCTTTAAAGTAATACTGCGTGGTACCCATCGCATGGGTCCCAAATCTCCAGGTTCAAGGGCATCTTCCTACATCGAAAACATGCATGAGAAACCCAGAAGATGGTACACCGTGTGATGGGGAAAGGTTTCTAAAACGCACCTCATTTCTCATCTTCTTGTGCTCGGGCTCGCCATTCCAGCCACTTTACTAGCAATCTCCCTCCTTGGAGCATCATCACCTTTAACCTCCTGTTCCGTACAGGTTGCAATTTGTCCTGAGGATGAACGGGAAGACGTGAAACCAATGAGAGACTATCTCTTGGTGTTGGGACAGGCACAGGTCACTCTATTTTCCCATCAGGAAGAAGAATTAACCACAGGCTCAGCCTGCCCCCCGGAACAAGAACAGGGCCTGAAGCCATCCTGCGCTTTTGCGGCCATCTCCCAAAAACGCGAGTTGTAAAATGGAGGTTCAGGGCACTGCAATTCACAAACCTGCAGAGTTATAAATGATAACTCTCGTCCACAAATATATTGAGGGAAGGCAAAGAAGAGGATTTGAAATCAAGGCAGAATTGCAGGAAACAGATTTCAGGAGGTAGATTCGAATCGCCTTTAAAGCACATGAAAAGCGGCAAAACGTTGACAATGATGCCCTTGGCCAAAAAGGGCGTATGCGTTTTTTCCTGAATATATTCAGGAAAAAACGCATACGCCCTTTTTGGCCAACCAAGCAACCTGGAAAGGCAAATCAGCGCTACAAAGATGTCTCGCTTCCCATCGGTCAAAAGGGCCATGCTGAAAAAAGTGTCAAAACCAGAAATGCAGGACAGGCCATGGAGAAATGGGAGCCCTGCTACACTGATGGTCGGGATGTAAATTGTCAACAGCCACTCTGGAGAAGCGTACGGTGAGTCCTGAAACGTCTAAAAAGCAAAGCTTAGAGAGCATAGGGCACTTCCACTCATGGGGATATAAATTGGGAAAATTAAAAATCAGCAAGACACAAGCACCCCAAAGTTTAGGGCTGCTCTGTTGACAAGGACCTCCACTTCATTCCACCTTCAATATCCCAGGAAAGAGAAAAATGGATAAAGAAGTTGTGGTCCTTATGTACAATGGAATATCACTCAGCCATGAAATCAATGTCATAAGGCTAGTAGCAGCATGATGAGTGGATTTAGGTACGATGATTCTAAGTGAAATAAGTCACACAGAAAAGGACACTTCTCATAAGGTATCACTGATAGAGGGAATGTGAAAACCGTTACACTTGAACTGAATTACAAAACAGAACAGAGTCACACATGCAGAAAACACACTATGGCTGCTTCACGGGAAAGGTGAGGTGGGGTGATACATAAAACAAGGGTTTCAAATTAGCTCAGATACCGTTCCATAAAACCAATATGTAATAGACAAGACCTACTCCTTGCTCAGAGAACTGGACTCAACACGCCCTATTCACCGCACAAGAATATATCTGACTAGTAATAATCTTAAAACCTATGTATAGATATCTCTCTGTTAGTGTGTCAAGTGGGTGTAAAGCGGCATAAACACTGCAGTGAAAAGCAGCTAAACCCCATTATAAAAATAAATTACTTTGAATAACCCATGAAACAAAGACAGTGAAAGAGAGCGAAATTCTTACACAATTCGTTCAGGGGCTGTGATGCAACCTGGATTGACCATATCTAGACCCACAGCTGGATGAGACATAAGGGTGGACACTCTTGGGGCTGAGAGGTTTGGTGAGGTTGGGTGAGCAAACGCAGACCCTTTCAAGTAATACTGCGTGGTACCCATCGCATGGGTCACAAATCTCCAGGTTCAAGGGCATCTTCCTACATCGAAAACATGCATGAGAAACCCAGAAGATGGTACACCGTGTGATGGGGAAAGGTTTCTAAAACGCACCTCATTTCTCATCTCCTTGTGGCCGGGTTAGCTATTCCAGCCGCTTTACTAGCAATCTCCCTACTTGGAGCATCAGCACCTTTAACCTCCTGTTCCGTACAGGTTGCAATTTGTCCTGAGGATGAACTGGAAGACGTGGAACCAATGAGAGACTAGCTCTTGGTGTTGGGACAGGCACAGGTCACTCTATTTTCCCATCAGGAAGAAGAATTAACCACAGGCTCAGCCTGCCCCCGGAACCAGAACAGGGCCTGAAGGCATCCTGCGCTTTTGCGGACAGCTCCCTAAAAAGCGAGTTGTAAAATGGAGGTTCAGGGCACTGCAATTCACAAACCTGCAGAGTTATAAATGATAACTCTCGTCCACAAATATATTGAGGGAAGGCAAAGAAGAGGATTTGAAATCAAGGCAGAATTGCAGGAAACAGATTTCAGGAGGTAGATTCGAATCGCCTTTAAAGCACATGAAAAGCGGCAAAACGTTGACAATGATGCCCTTGGCCAAAAAGGGCGTATGCGTTTTTTCCTGAATATATTCAGGAAAAAACGCATACGCCCTTTTTGGCCAACCAAGCAACCTGGAAAGGCAAATCAGCGCTACAAAGATGTCTCGCTTCCCATCGGTCAAAAGGGCCATGCTGAAAAAAGTCTCAAAACCAAAAATGCAGGACAGGCCATGGAGAAATGGGAGCCTTGCTACACTGATGGGCGGGATGTAAATTGTCAACAGCCACTCTGGAGAAGTGTACGGTGAGTCCTGAAACGTCTAAAAAGCAAAGCTTAGAGAGCATAGGGCACTTCCACTCATGGGGGTATAAATTGGGAAAATGAAAAATCAGCAAGACACAAGCACCCCAAAGTTTAGGGCTGCTCTGTTGACAAGGACCTCCACTTCATTCCACCTTCAATATCCCAGGAAAGAGAAAAATGGATAAAGAAGTTGTGGTCCTTATGTATAATGGAATATCACTCAGCCGTGAAATGAATGTCATAAGGCTAGTAGCAGCATGATGAGTGGATTTAGGTACGACGACTCTAAGTGAAATAAGTCACACAGAAAAGGACACTTCTCATAAGGTATCACTTATAGAGGGAATGTAAAAACCGTTACACTTGAACTGAATTACAAAACAGAACAGAGTCACACATGCAGAAAACACACTATGGCTGCTTAACGGGAAAGGTGAGGTGGGGTGATACATAAAACAAGGGTTTCAAATTAGCTCAGATACCGTTCCATAAACCCAATATGTAATAGACAAGACCTACTCCTTGCTCAGAGAACTGGACTCAACACGCCCTATTCACCGCACAAGAATATATCTGACTAGTAATAATCTTAAAAGCTATGTATTGATATCTCTCTGTTAGTGTGTCAAGTGGGTGTAAAGCGGCATAAACACAGCAGTGAAAAGCAGTTAAACCCCATTATAAAAATAAATTACTTTGAAAAACCCATGAAACAAAGACAGTGAAAGAGAGCGAAATTCTTACACAATGCGTTCAGGGGCTGTGATGCAACCTGGATTGACCATATCTAGACCCACAGCTGGATGAGACCTAAGGGTGGACACTGTTGCGGCTGAGAGGTTTGGTGAGGTTGGGTGAGCAAACGCAGACCCTTTAAAGTAATACTGCGTGGTACCCATCGCATGGGTCCCAAATCTCCAGGTTCAAGGGAATCTTCCTACATCGAAAACATGCATGAGAAACCCAGAAGATGGTACACTGTGTGATGGGGAGAGGTTTCTAAAACGCACCTCATTTCTCATCTCCTTGTGCTCGGGTTTGCGATTCCAGCCACTTTACTAGCAATCTCCCTACTTGGAGCATCAGCACCTTTAACCTCCTGTTCCGTACTGGTTGCAATTTTTCCTGAGGATGAACGGGAGGACGGGGAACCAATGAGAGACTAGCTCTTGGTGTTGGGACAGGCACAGGTCACTCTATTTTCCCATCAGGAAGAAGAATTAACCACAGGCTCAGCCTGCCCCGCGGAACTAGAACAGGGCCTGTAGCCATCCTGCGCTTTTGCGGCCAGCTCCCAAAAAAGCGAGTTGTACAATGGAGCTTCAGGGCACTGCAATTCACAAACCTGCAGAGTTATAAATGATAACTCTCGTCCACAAACATATTGAGGGAAGGCAAAGAAGAGGATTTGAAATCAAGGCAGAATTGCAGGAAACAGATTTCAGGAGGTAGATTCGAAGCTCCTTTAAAGCACATGAAAAGCGGCAAAACGTTGACAATGATGCCCTTGGCCAAAAAGGGCGTATGCGTTTTTTCCTGAATATATTCAGGAAAAAACACATACGCCCTTTTTGGCCAACCAAGCAACCTGGAAAGACAAATCAGCGCTACAAAGAACTCTCGCTTCCCATCGGTCAAAAGGGCCATGCTGAAAAATGTGTCAAAACCAGAAATGCAGGACAGGCCATGGAGAAATGGGAGCCTTGCTACACTGATGGGCGGGATGTAAATTTCCAACAGCCACTCTGGAGAAGTGTACGGTGTGTCCTGAAACATCTAAAAAGCAAAGCTTAGAGAGAATAGGGCACATCCACTCATGGGGTTATAAATTGGGAAAATGAAAAATCAGCAAGACACAAGCACACAAAAGTTTAGGGCTGCTCTGTTGACAAGGACCTCCACTTCATTCCATCTTAAATATCCCAGGAAAGAGAAAAATAGATAAAGAAGTTGTGGTCCTTATGTACAATGGAATATCACTCAGCCATGAAATCAATGTCATAAGGTTAGTAGCAGCATGATGAGTGGATTTAGGTACGACGATTCTAAGTGAAATAAGTCACACAGAAAAGGACACATCTCGTAAGGTATCACTTATAGAGGGAATGTAAAAACCGTTACACTTGAACTGAATTACAAAACAGAACAGAGTCACACATGCAGAAAACACACTATGGCTGCTTAACGGGAAAGGTGAGGTGGGGTGATACATAAAACAAGGGTTTCAAATTAGCTCAGATACCATTGCATAAACCCAATATGTAATAGACAAGACCTACTCCTTGCTCAGAGAACTGGACTCAACACGCCCTATTCACCGCACAAGAATATATCTGACTAGTAATAATCGTAAAACCTATGTATTGATATCTCTCTGTTAGTGTGTCAAGTGGGTGTAAAGCGGCATAAACACAGCAGTGAAAAGCAGCTAAATCCCATTATGAAAATAAATTACTTTGAAAAACCCATGAAACAAAGACAGTGAAAGAGAGAGAAATTCTTACACAATGCGTTCAGGGCCTGTGATGCAACCTGGATTGACCATATCTAGACCCACAGCTGGATGAGACATAAGGGTGGACACTCTTGGGGCTGAGAGGTTTGGTGAGGTTGGGTGAGCAAACACAGACCCTTTAAAGTTATACTGCGTGGTACCCATCGCATGGGTCCCAAATCTCCAGGTTCAAGGGCATCTTCCTACATCGAAAACATGCATGAGAAACCCAGAAGATGGTACACCGTGTGATGGGGAAAGGTTTCTACAACGCACCTCATTTCTCATCTCCTTGTGCCCGGGTTCGCCAATCCAGCCGCTTTACTAGCAATCTCCCTACTTGGAGCATCAGCACCTTTAACCTCCTGTTCCCTACAGGTTGCAATTTTTCCTGAGGATGAACGGGAAGACGGGGAACCAATGAGAGACTGGCTCTTGGTGTTGGGACAGGCACAGGTCACTCTATTTTCCCATCAGGAAGAAGAATTAACCACAGGCTCAGCCTGACCCCGGAACCAGAACAGGGCCTGAAGCCATCCTGCGCTCTTGCGGCCAGCTCCCAAAAACGCGAGTTGTAAAATCGAGCTTCAGGGCACTGCAATTCACAAACCTGCAGAGTTATAAATGATAACTCTCGTCCACAAATATATTGAGGGAAGGCAAAGAAGAGGATATGAAATCAAGGCAGAATTGCAGGAAACAGATTTCAGGAGGTAGATTCGAATCGCATTTAAAGCACATGAAAAGCGGCAAAACGTTGACAATGATGCCCTTGGCCAAAAAGGGCGTATGCGTTTTTTCCTGAATATATTCAGGAAAAAACGCATACGCCCTTTTTGGCCAACCAAGCAACCTGGAAAGGCAAATCAGCGCTACAAAGAAGTCTCGCTTCCCATCGGTCAAAAGGGCCATGCTGAAAAAAGTGTCAAAACCAGAAATGCAGGACAGGCCATGGAGAAATGGGAGCCTTGCTACACTGATGGGCGGGATGTAAATTGCCAACAGCCACTCTGGAGAAGTGTACGGTGAGTCCTGAAACATCTAAAAAACACAGCTTAGAGAGCATAGGGCACTTCCACTCATGGGGGTATAAATTGGGAAAATGAAAAATCAGCAAGACACAAGCACCCCAAAGTTTAGGGCTGCTCTGTTGACAAGGACCTCCACTTCATTCCACCTTCAATATCCCAGGAAAGAGAAAAATGGGTAAAGAAGTTCTGGTCCTTATGTACAATGGAATATCACTCAGCCATGAAATCAATGTCATAAGGCTAGTAGCAGCATGATGAGTGGATTTAGGTACGACGATTCTAAGTGAAATAAGTCACACAGAAAAGGACACTTCTCATAAGGTATCACTGATAGAGGGAATGTAAAAACCGTTACACTTGAACTGAATTACAAAACAGAACAGAGTCACACATGCAGAAAACACACTATGGCTGTTTAACGGGAAAGGTGAGGTGGGGTGATACATAAAACAAGGGTTTCAAATTAGCTCAGATACCGTTCCATAAACCCAATATGTAATAGACAAGACCTACTCCTTGCTCAGAGAACTGGACTCAACACGCCCTATTCACCGCACAAGAATATATCTGACTACTAATAATCTTAAAACCTATGTATTGATATCTCTCTGTTAGTGTGTCAAGTGGGTGTAAAGCGGCATAAACACAGCAGTGAAAAGCAGCTAAACCGCATTATGAAAATAAATTACTTTTAAAAACCCATGAAACAAAGACAGTGAAAGAGAGAAATGCTTACACAATGCGTTCAGGGGCTGTGATGCAACCTGGATTGACCATATCTAGACCCACAGCTGGATGAGACCTAAGGGTGGACACTCTTGGGGCTGAGAGGTTTGGTGAGGTTGGGTGAGCAAACGCAGACCCTTTAAAGTAATACTGCGTGGTACCCATCGCATGGGTCCCAAATCTCCAGGTTCAAGGGCATCTTCCTACATCAAAAACATGCATGAGAAACCCAGAAGATGGTACACCGTGTGATGGGGATAGGTTTCTAAAACGCACCTCATTTCTCATCTCCTTGTGCCCGGGTTCGCCATCCCAGCCGCTTTACTAGCAATCTCCCTACTTGGAGCATCAGCACCTTTAACCTCCTGTTCCCTACAGGTTGCAATTTTTCCTGAGGATGAACGGGAAGACGGGGAACCAATGAGAGACTGGCTGTTGGTGTTGGGACAGGCACAGGTCACTCTATTTTCCCATCAGGAAGAAGAATTAACCACAGGCTCAGCCTGCCCCCCGGAACCAGAACAGGGCCTGAAGCCATCCTGCGCTTTTGCGGCCAGCTCCCAAAAACGCGAGGTGTAAAATCGAGCTTCATGGCACTGCAATTCACAAACCTGCAGAGTTATAAATGATAACTCTCGTCCACAAATATATTGAGGGAAGGCAAAGAAGAGGATTTGAAATCAAGGCAGAATTGCAGGAAACAGATTTCAGGAGGTAGATTCGAATCTCCTTTAAAGCACATGAAAAGCGGCAAAACGTTGACAATGATGCCCTTGGCCAAAAAGGGCGTATGCGTTTTTTCCTGAATATATTCAGGAAAAAACGCATACGCCCTTTTTGGCCAACCAAGCAACCTGGAAAGGCAAATCAGCGCTACAAAGAAGTCTCGCTTCCCATCGGTCAAAAGGGCCATGCTGAAAAAAGTGTCAAAACCAGAAATGCAGGACAGGCCATGGAGAAATGGGAGCCTTGCTACACTGATGGGCGGGATGTAAATTGCCAACAGCCACTCTGGAGAAGTGTACGGTGAGTCGTGAAACATCTAAAAAACACAGCTTAGAGAGCATAGGGCACTTCCACTCATGGGGGTATAAATTGGGAAAATTAAAAATCAGCAAGACACAAGCACCCCAAAGTTTAGGGCTGCTCTGTTGACAAGGACCTCCACTTCATTCCACCTTAAATATCCCAGGAAAGAGAAAAATGGGTAAAGAAGTTGTGGTCCTTTTGTACAATGGAATATCACTCAGCCATGAAATCAATGTCATAAGGCTAGTAGCAGCATGATGAGTGGATTTAGGTACGACGATTCTAAGTGAAATAAGTGACACAGAAAAGGACACTTCTCATAAGGTATCACTGATAGAGGGAATGTAAAAACCGTTACACTTGAACTGAATTACAAAACAGAACAGAGTCACACCTGCAGAAAACACACTATGGCTGTTTAACGGGAAAGGTGAGGTGGGGTGATACATAAAACAAGGGTTTCAAATTAGCTCAGATACCGTTCCATAAACCCAATATGTAATAGACAAGACCTACTCCTTGCTCAGAGAATTGGACTCAACACGCCCTATTCACCGCACAAGAATATATCTGACTAGTAATAATCTTAAAACCTATGTATTGATATCTCTCTGTTAGTGTGTCAAGTGGGTGTAAAGCGGCATAAACACAGCAGTGAAAAGCAGCTAAACCGCATTATGAAAATAAATTACTTTTAAAAACCCATGAAACAATGACAGTGAAAGAGAGAAATTCTTACACAATGCGTTCAGGGGCTGTGATGCAACCTGGATTGACCATATCTAGACCCACAGCTGGATGAGACCTAAGGGTGGACACTCTTGGGGCTGAGAGGTTTGGTGAGGTTGGGTGAGCAAACGCAGACCCTTTAAAGTAATACTGCGTGGTACCCATCGCATGGGTCCCAAATCTCCAGGTTCAAGGGCATCTTCCTACATCAAAAACATGCATGAGAAACCCAGAAGATGGTACACCGTGTGATGGGGAAAGGTTTCTAAAACGCACCTCATTTCTCATCTCCTTGTGCCCGGGTTCGCCATCCCAGCCGCTTTACTAGCAATCTCCCTACTTGGAGCATCAGCACCTTTAACCTCCTGTTCCCTACAGGTTGCAATTTTTCCTGAGGATGAACGGGAAGACGGGGAACCAATGAGAGACTGGCTGTTGGTGTTGGGACAGGCACAGGTCACTCTATTTTCCCATCAGGAAGAAGAATTAACCACAGGCTCAGCCTGCCCCCCGGAACCAGAACAGGGCCTGAAGCCATCCTGCGCTTTTGCGGCCAGCTCCCAAAAACGCGAGGTGTAAAATCGAGCTTCATGGCACTGCAATTCACAAACCTGCAGAGTTATAAATGATAACTCTCGTCCACAAATATATTGAGGGAAGGCAAAGAAGAGGATTTGAAATCAAGGCAGAATTGCAGGAAACAGATTTCAGGAGGTAGATTCGAATCTCCTTTAAAGCACATGAAAAGCGGCAAAACGTTGACAATGATGCCCTTGGCCAAAAAGGGCGTATGCGTTTTTTCCTGAATATATTCAGGAAAAAACGCATACGCCCTTTTTGGCCAACCAAGCAACCTGGAAAGGCAAATCAGCGCTACAAAGAAGTCTCGCTTCCCATCGGTCAAAAGGGCCATGCTGAAAAAAGTGTCAAAACCAGAAATGCAGGACAGGCCATGGAGAAATGGGAGCCTTGCTACACTGATGGGCGGGATGTAAATTGCCAACAGCCACTCTGGAGAAGTGTACGGTGAGTCCTGAAACATCTAAAAAACACAGCTTAGAGAGCATAGGGCACTTCCACTCATGGGGGTATAAATTGGGAAAATTAAAAATCAGCAAGACACAAGCACCCCAAAGTTTAGGGCTGCTCTGTTGACAAGGACCTCCACTTCATTCCACCTTAAATATCCCAGGAAAGAGAAAAATGGGTAAAGAAGTTCTGGTCCTTATGTACAATGGAATATCACTCAGCCATGAAATCAATGTCCTAAGGCTAGTAGCAGCATGAAGAGTGGATTTAGGTACGACGATTCTAAGTGAAATAAGTCACACAGAAAAGGACACTTCTCATAAGGTATCACTGATAGAGGGAATGTAAAAACCGTTACACATGAACTGAATTACAAAACAGAACAGAGTCACACATGCAGAAAACACACTATGGCTGCTTAACGGGAAAGGTGAGGTGGGGTGATACATAAAACAAGGGTTTCAAATTAGCTCAGATACCGTTCCATAAACCCAATATGTAATAGACAAGACCTACTCCTTGCTCAGAGAACTGGACTCAACACGCCCTATTCACCGCACAAGAATATATCTGACTACTAATAATCTTAAAACCTATGTATTGATATCTCTCTGTTAGTGCGTCAAGTGGGTGTAAAGCGGCATAAACACAGCAGTGAAAAGCAGCTAAACCCCATTATGAAAATAAATTACTTTGAAAAACCCATGAAAGAAAGACAGTGAAAGAGAGAGACATTCTTACACAATGCGTTCAGGGGCTGTGATGCAACCTGGATTGACCATATCTAGACCCACAGCTGGATGAGACATAAGGGTGGACACTCTTGGGGCTGAGAGGTTTGGTGAGGTTGGGTGAGCAAACGCAGACCATTTAAAGTAATACTGCGTGGTACCCATCGCATGGGTCCCAAATCTCCAGGTTCAAGGGCATCTTCCTACATCGAAAACATGCATGAGAAACCCAGAAGATGGTACACCGTGTGATGGGGAAAGGTTTCTAAAACGCACCTCATTTCTCATCTCCTTGTGCCCGGGTTCGCCATTCCAGCCACTTTACTAGCAATCTCCCTACTTGGAGCATCAGCACCTTTAACCTCCTGTTCCGTACAGGTTGCAATTTTTCCTGAGGATGAACGGGAAGACGGGGAACCAATGAGAGACTGGCTCTTGGTGTTGGGACAGGCACAGGTCACTCTATTTTCCCATCAGGAAGAAGAATTAACCACAGGCTCATCATACCCCCGGAACCAGAACAGGGCCTGAAGCCATCCAGTGCTTTTGCGGCCAGCTCCCAAAAAAGCGAGTTGAAGAATGGAGCTCAGGGGCACTGCAATTCACAAACCTGCAGAGTTATAAATGATAACTCTCGTCCACAAATATATTGAGGGAAGGCAAAGAAGAGGATTTGAAATCAAGGCAGAATTGCAGGAAACAGATTTCAGGAGGTAGATTCGAATCTCCTTTAAAGCACATGAAAAGCGGCAAAACGTTGACAATGATGCCCTTGGCCAAAAAGGGCGTATGCGTTTTTTCCTGAATATATTCAGGAAAAAACGCATACGCCCTTTTTGGCCAACCAAGCAACCTGGAAAGGCAAATCAGCGCTACAAAGAAGTCTCGCTTCCCATCCGTCAAAAGGGCCATGCTGAAAAAAGTGTCAAAACCAGAAATGCAGGACAGGCCATGGAGAAATGGGAGCCTTGCTACACTGATGGGCGGGATGTAAATTGCCAACAGCCACTCTGGAGAAGTGTACGGTGAGTCCTGAAACATCTAAAAAACACAGCTTAGAGAGCATAGGGCATTTCCACTTATGGGGTTATGAATTGGGAAAACTAAAAATCAGCTAGACACAGGCACACCAAAGTTTAGGGCTGCTCTGTTGACAAGAACCTCCTCTTCATTACACCTTAAATATCCCAGGAAATAGGAAAATGGATAACGATGTTGTGGTCCTTATGTACAATGGAATATCACTCAGCCATGAAATCAATGTCATAAGGCTATTAGCCGCATGATGAGTGGATTTATGTTCGACGATTCTAAGTGAAATAAGTCACACAGAAAAAGACACTTATCATAAGATATCACTTGTAGAGGGAATGTAAAAACCGTTACACTTGAACTGAATTACAAAACAGAACAGAGTCACACATTTAGAAAACACACTATGGCTGCTTAACGGGAAAGGTGAGGTAGGGTGATGCATAAAACGAGGGTTTCATATTAGCTCAAATACCGATCCATAAACCCAATATGTAATAGACAAGACCTACTCCTTGCTCAGTGAATTGGATGCAACACCCCCTATTCAACGAACAAGAATATATCTGACTAGTAAAAATCTTAAAACCTATGTATTGATTTCTCTCTGTAAGTGAATCAAGTGGGTGTAAAGGGGCATAAACACAGCAGTGAAAATCAGGTAAACCCCATTATAAAAATAAATTACTTTAAAATCCCAAAAAACAAAGACAGTGATAGAGGGAGAAATTTTTACATAATTCGTTCCGGGGCTGTGATGCAACCTGGTGTGACCATATCTAGACCCACAGCTGGATGAGAAATAAAGCTGGACACTCTTGGGGCTGAAGGTCTCTTTCCCTATTTACCAGATTGGGAACGTAGAAAGGCTGCCACCCTCTGGCCGTTACCTGCAAAAGCAGCTTTAAAACCTGTGCTAATGGTCACTTCATATGAACAAGTACTTCAGGGCTGTAAATGAAACGTGCCCTCCAAATGTCTTGAGGGAGGTAATGGCCAAAAATTTTCAAAATGTGACACTTACTTTAAGAAAACACTTTGAAGAACTAAGCTGTAATCACAGTTTGATAAATAAAAGGGCATGCTTTAAAGCTCAATTTCAACAGATTATGGGACACATGCAAATTCAACCACAGATAGGTATCAGCTCGCACCTGTTAGAATGACCATCAGCAAGAAAACTACAAACAATAAATATTGAAGGTGTTTTGGAGAAATGCATACCCTCAATTTTAAGTGGGACATAACCTGGAAAGAGCCACTAATGAGAACTGAATGGTGGTGCCTTTAAAACATACACACTGAGCTACCATATGATACAGCAAGCCCACTCCTTGGCCTATAACATAAGAAGATATAACTGGAAAGACACAGGCAAGCAAATGTGCATTGCAGCAGTATTACAATAGCCAAGACATGGAGGCAACCAGAAAGTCCATCAAGAGGTGCGTGGCCAAAGAAGAACTGGTACACGTACAGATGGAATATTAGCCAGGGAAAAAAATGAAACAATGCCATTTGCAGCACCATGTATGATTCTTGAGGTAATCAGGCAAATTGTACTAAGTCAGAAAGCAAAAGACACATATCCTATAATATCACTTATAGGTCTTAGCTAAAAATTGATACCAATGAAGATATTTCCACAGAGAAATGCAATCACAGATTCATTAAACAAACTTATGGTTCACCAAATGGAAAGGTGTGAGGATTGGATACATTAGGATATTGGGGTTAAGATAGATATAGAAACACATGTGAAATATGTAATCACCAAAGACCTACGTAATACCAAGACAAGACTACTCAACATCGTGTCATAACCTACATGGGAAAATGATCCAAAGAAGAATAGATATATGTATATGTTTAAAAGAACCACATCTTTCACACCTAGAAGAAACAAAACATTTTAATTAAATTTGCTCTGACAAAAAATAAAAATTAAATTAAAAAAAGAACAAGAAGTAATGAGACATAAACTTAAGGGGCTATTTGCTGGCACATTGCATTCTAATTTACAACCAGAACATGACTTCCATTAAGGCTCTGTCATCACTAATAAAGCAGCTTTATAAGCAATGTTGAAGGTAGCTTAAAAGAAGTCTCACTAATTATTGATAGTAACAAGGAAACAAAGAAAAGTAAAAATCTCACTGCAAAAAGTATACATAGGGTAAGGATAGTAGATCAAACACTTATTAAACTTCTGTAAAGAATAAAAGACAACAGTAGTATGTTTTTTTAAAAAGAGAGGGCCCAAATAAATCTGAAATGAAAGAGATGATGTTACAACGGACACCACAGAAATACAAAGTATCCTAAGATACACACAGGGTAACTCAGGGCTCAGACTGGACAGAGCCCACTCTCCAGTCCCCTGTACATGACTTACAGGAGCCTCAGGAACTGAGGAGGGGGTCCCTGAGGAGAGGCTCAAGATAGAATATGGTAGGCATTAACATGACTGCATTCATCTTAAACATGCCTGAACTACATTCACACGAGATGATTTTGTCCTGTATGTACATCGGCACCTCTAGTTGGAACTGCAGATCTTTGGCTTCAACACCTCTACTGACAACATTAGCGTCACCTGCTGTGGACCGTCTCCTATAGGATTTCTAGAATCACAAAACATCGAAGCTTCACAGGACCCAGAGTCTGTGCAACTCCACACAGAGTCTCAGAGTCTCAACTCCACTCAGATACTCCACTCTTGGAGGGCACACACAAAGTAGTGTGCACATCAGGACCCAGGGGAAGGAGCAGTGACCCTGTAGGAGAATGACCAGAACTACCTGCTACTTTTAGAGGGTCTCCTGCAGAGGCAGGTGGTGGCTGTGGCTGTGGCTCACCGTGAGGACAACGACACTGGCAGCAGAAGTTCTGGGAAATACTCCTTGGTGTGAGCCCTCCCAGAGTCCGCCATTAGCCCCACCAAGAGCAAGGTAGGCTCCAGGGCTGGGTCGCCTCAGGCCAAACAACCAACAGGGAGGGAACCCAGCCCCATGCATCAGCAGACAAGCGGATTAAACTTTTTATTAAAGTTTTATTTAATCCGTAGACAAGCGGATTAAAGCTCTGCCCACCAAAGCAACACCCAGCTCTACCCACCACCAGTCCTTCCCATCAGGAAGCTTGCACAAGCCTCTAAGATAGACTCATCCACCGGAGAGCAGACAGCAGAAGCAAGAAGAACTACAATTCTGCAGCCTGTGGAAGGAAAACCACATTCACAGAAAGATAGACAAAATGAAAAGGCAGAGGACTTTATACCAGATCAAGGAACAAGATAAAACCCCAGAAAAAAAAACGAAATGAGGTGGAGATAGGGAACCTTCCAGAAAAAAAATTCAGAATAATGATAGTGAAGTTGAGCCAAGACCTTGGAAAAAGAAAGGAGGCAAAGATCGAGAAGATGCAAGAAATGTTTAACAAAGACCTAGAAGAATTAAGGAACAAACACCTAGAAGAATTAAAGAACAAACAAACAGAGGTGAACAATGGAATAACTGAAATGAAAAATACACTAGAAGGAATCAGTAGCAGAATAACTGTGGCAGAAGAACGGATAAGTGACCTGGAAGACAGAAAGGTGGAAATCACTGCCATGGAACAGAATAAAGAAAAAGAATGAAAATAAACGAAGACACCCCAAGAGTCCTCTGGGACAACATTAAACGCAACAACATTCGCATTATAGGGGTCCCAGAAGGAGAAGAGAGAGAGAAAGGACCCGAGAATATATTTAAAGAGATAATGGTCAAAAACTTCCCTAGCATGGGAAAAGAAATAGCCACCCAAGTCCAGAAGCACAGAGTGTCCCAGGCAGGATAAACCAAAGGAGAAAAATGACAAGACACATAGTAATCAAATTGACAAAAATTAACGACAAAGAAAAATGATTGAAAGCAGCAAGGGAAAAATGACAAATAACATACAAGGGAACTCCCATAAGGATAACAACTGATTTCTCAGCAGAAAATCTACAAGCCAGAAGGAAGTGGCATGATAAATTTAAAGTGATGAAAGGGAAGAACCTACAACCAAGAGTACTCCACCCTGCAAAGAGCTCATTCAGATTTGATGGAGAAATCAAAAGCCTTACAGACAAGCAAAAGTTAAGAGAATTCAGCACCATGAAACCAGCTCTACACCAAATGCTAAAGGAACTTCTCTAAGTGGGAAACACAAGAGAAGAAAAGGACCCACCAAGACAAACCCATAACAATTAAGAAAATAGTAGTAGGAACATACATATCGATAATTACCTTAAACGTGAATGCACTACATGTTCCAACCAAAAGACACAGGCTCGCTGAATGGATACAAAAACAAGACCCATATATATGCTGTCTACAAGAGATCCATTTCAGACCTAGGGACACATACAGACTCAAAGTGAGGCGATGGAAAAATATATTCTATGCAAATGAAAATCAAAAGAAAGCTGGAGTAGCAATACTCATATCAGATAAAATAGACTTTAAAATAAAGAATGTTACAAGAGACAAGGAAAGGCACTACATAATGGTCAGGGGATCAATCCAAGAAGAAGATATAACAATTATAAATATATATGTACCCAAAATAGGAGCAGCTCAATGTATAAGGCAACTGCTAACAGCTATAAAAGAGTAAATCGACAGTAACACAATAATAGCGGGGGACTTTAACAGCTCACTTACACCAGTGGAGATCAGCCAGACAGAAAATTAATAAGGAAACACAAGCTTTAAATGACACAATAGACCAGATAGAGTTAATTGATATTTATAGGACATTCCATCCAAAAACAGCAGATTACACGTTCTTCTCAACTGCACACGGAACATTCTCCAGGATAGATCACATCTTGGGTCACAGATAAAGCCTCAGTAAATTTAAGAAAACTGAAATCATATCAAGCAGCTGTTCCGACCACAATGCTATGAGATTAGAAATCAATTACACGGAAAAAACCGTAAAAAACACAAACACATGGAGGCTAAACAACACGTTACTAAATAACCAAGCGATCACTGAAGAAATCAAAGAGGAAATCAAAAACTACCTAGAGACAAATGACAACAAAAACACGATGATCCAAAACCTATGGGATGCAGCAAAAGGAGTTCTAAGAGGGAAGTTTATAGCAATACAAGCCTACCTCAAGAAACAAGAAAAATCTCAAATAAACAATCTAACCTTACACCTAGAGGAACTAGAGAAAGAAGAACAAAACCCAAAGTTAGTAGAAGGAAAGAAATCATAAAGATCAGAGCAGAAATAAATGAAATAGAAACAAAGAAAACGAAAGCAAAGATCAATAAAACTAAAAGCTGGTTCTTTGAGAAGATAAGCAAAAATGATCAACCTTTAGCCGGACTCCAGAAAAAGAGGGAGAGGACGCAAATCAACAAAATTAGAAGTGAAAAAGCAGAAGTTATAACAGACACCACAGGAATACAAAGCATCCTAAGAGACTACTACAAGCAACTCTAGGCCAATAAAATGGACAATCTGGAAGAAATGGACAAATTCTTAGAAAGGGATAACCTTCTAAGACTGAACCAGGAAGAAATAGAAAATATGAACAAACCTATCACAAGCAATGAAATTGAAACTGTGATTAAAAATCTTCCAACAAACAAAAGTCCAGAACCAGATGGCATCACAGGTGAATTCTATCAAACATTTAGAGCAGAGCTAACACCCAACCTTCTCAAATTCTTCAAAACAATTGCAGCGGAAGGAACACTCCCAAACTCATTCTATGAGACCACCATCACCCTGATACCAAAATCAGACAGAGATACTACAAGGAAAGAAAATTATAGACCAATATCACTGATGAATATAGATGTAAAAATCCTCAACAAAATACTAGCAAACAGAATCGAACAACACATTAAAAGGATCATACACCATGATCAAGTGGGGTTTATCCCAGGGATGCAAGGATTCTTCAATATACACAAATCAATGTGATACACCATATTAACAAATTGTAGAATAAAACCATATGATCATCTCAATAGATGAAGGAAAAGATTTTGAGAAAATTCAACACTCATTTACGATAAAAACTCTGCAGAGTGTGGGCATAGAGGGAAACTACCTCAACATAATAAAGGCCATATATGACAAACCCACAGCAAACAACATTCTCAATGGTGAAAAACTGAAAGCGTTTCCTCTAAGATCAGGAACAAGACGAGGATGTCCACTCTCACCACTGCTATTCAACATAGTTTTGGAAGTCCTAGCCATGGCAATCAGAGAAGAAAAAGAAATAAAAGGAATACAAAAAGGAAAAGAAGAAGTAAAATTGTCACTGTTTGCAGATGACATGATATTACAGATAGAGAATCCTAAAGATGCCACCAGAAAACCACTGGAGCTAATCAATGAATTTGGTAATGTTGCAGGATACAAAATTAATGCACAGAAATTGCTTGCATTCCTATACACTAACAATGAAAGATCAGAAAGAGAAATTAAGGAAACAATCCCATTACCACTGCAACAAAAAGAATAAAATACCTAGGAATAAACCTACCTAAGGAAGTAAAAGACCTGTACTCAGAAAACTATAAGACACTGATGAAAGAAATCAAAGATGATATAAACAGATGGAGACATATACCATGTTCTCGGATTAGAAGAATCAATATTGTGAAAATGACTATACTACCCAAAGCAATCTACAGATTCAATGCAATCCCGATCAAAATACCTTTGGCATTTTCTACAGAACAAGAAAAAAAAATCTTAAAATTTGTAGGGAGACACAAAAGACCCTGGATAGCCAAAGCAGTCTTGAGGGGGGAAAAAAAAGAGCTGGAGGAATCAGACTTCCAGACTTCAGACTATATTGCAAAGCTACAGTAATCAAGATAATATGGTACTGACACAAGAACAGAAATATAGGTCAATAGAACAGGATAGAAAGCACAGAGATAAACCCACGTACCTATGGTTCACTAATCTATGACAAAGGAGGCAAGGGTATACAATGGAGAAAAGACAGTGTCTTCAGCAAGTGGTGCTGGGAAAACTGGACAGTTACATGTAAAAGAATGAAATTAGTACACACCCTAACACCATACGCAAAAATAAACTCAAAATGGATTAGAGACCTAAATATAAGACCAGCCACTATAAAACTCTTAGAGGAAAACATAAGCAGAACAGTCTATGACATAAATCACAGCAAGATCCTTTTTGACCCACCTCCTAGAGAAATGGAAATAAAAACAAAAATAAAAAAATGGGACCGAATGAAACATAAATTCTTTTGCACAGCAAAGGAAAACATAAGCAAGATGAAAAGACAACCATCAGAATGGGAGAAAATATTTTCAAATGAAGCAAATGGCAAAGGATTAATCTCCAAAAAGCAGCTCATGTAGCTCAATATCACAAAACCAAACAACCCAATCCAAAAATGGGCAGAAGACCTAAATAGACATTTCTCCAAAGAAGATATACAGGTTGCCAACAAACACATGAAAGGATGCTGAACAT
This sequence comes from Balaenoptera borealis, assembly GCF_965194805.1. Taxonomy (NCBI): domain Eukaryota; kingdom Metazoa; phylum Chordata; class Mammalia; order Artiodactyla; family Balaenopteridae; genus Balaenoptera; species Balaenoptera borealis. The sequence goes on along the minus strand of NW_028123565.1, from coordinate 40,972 downwards.
CACTAATCATTAGAGAAATGCAAATCAAAACTACAGTGAGGTATCACCTCACACCAGTCAGAATGGCCATCATCAAAAAATCTACCAACAATAAATGCTGGAGAGGCATTTATTGGAGCAAAGGGAACCCTCTTGCACTGTTGGTGGGAATGTAAATTGATATAGCCACTAGGGAGAACGGTATGGGGGTTCCTTAAAAACTAAAAATAGAACTACCATACAACCCAGCAAACCCACTCCTGGACATTTACCCTGAGAAAACCATAATTCAAAAAGAGTCATGTACCACAATGTTCACTGTAGCTCTATTTACAATAGCCAGGACATGGAAGCAACCTAAGTGTCCATCAACAGATAAATGGATAAGGAAGATGTGGCACAAATATACAATGGAACATTATTCAGCCATAAAAAGAAACGAAATTGAGTTACTTTTAGTGAGGTGGATGGATCTAGAGTCTGTCCTACAGAGTGAAGTAAGTCAGAAAGAGAAAAACAAATACCGTATGCTAACACATATATATGGAATCTTAAAAAAAAAGTTTATGAAGAACCTAGGGGCAGGAAAGGATTAAGGACACAGACGTAGAGAAAGGACTTGAGGACATGGGGAGAGGGAAGGGTAAGCTGGGACAAAGTGAGAGAGTGGTATGGACATATATACACTACCAAATGTAAAATTGATAGCTACTGGGAAGCAGCCACATAGCACAGGGAGATCAGCTCTGTGCTTTGTGACCACCTAAAAGGGTGGGATAAGGGAGTGAGAGGGAGGTGCAAGAGGGAGGGGATATGGTGTTATATGTATACGCACAGCTGATTCACTTTTTTATACAGCAGAAACTAACACACAATTGTAAAGCAATTATACTCCAATAAAGATGTAAAAGAAAAAAAAAAAGCCCAGAGATAAACCTACACACCTATGGCCCACTAATCTATGACAAAGGAGGCAAGGGTATACAAAGGAGAAAAGACAGTCTCTTCAATAAGTGGTGCTGGGAAAAATGGACAGCTACATGTAAAAGAATGAAATTAGAACACTCCCTAACACCATACACAAAAAATAAACTCAAAATGGATTAGAGACCGAAATGTAAGACCGGACACTATAAAACTCTTAGAGGAAAACATAGGAAGAATACTCTTTGACATAAATCACAGCAAGATCTTTTTTGATCCACCTCCTAGAGTAATGGAATAAAAAAATAAACATATGGGAGCAAATGAAACCTAAAAGCTTTTGCAAAGCAAAGGAAACTACAAACAAGACGAAAAGACAACCCTCACAATGGGAGAAAATATTTGCAAACGAATCAATGGACAAAGGATTAATCTCCAATGTATATAAACAGCTCATGCAGCTCAACAGTAAAAAAAACAAACAACCCAATCCAAAAATGGGCAGATGACGTAAATAGACATTTGTCCCAAGAAGACATACAGATGACCAAGAAGCACATGAAAAGCTGCTCAACATCACTAATTATTAGAGAAATATAAACCAAAACTACAATGAGGTATCGCCTCACACGAGTTAGAATGGGCATCATCAGAAAATCTACAAGCAACAAATGCTGGAGAGGGTGTGGAGAAAAGGGAACCCTCTTACACTATTTGTGGGAATGTAAATTGATACAGTCACGATGGAGAACAGTATGGAGGTTCCTTAAAAAACTAAAAATAGAATTACCATATGACCCAGCAATCCCACTACTGGCCATATACCCAGAGAAAACCATAATTCAAAAAGACATATTCACCACAATATTCATTGCAGTACTATTTACAATAGCCAGGTCATGGAAGCAACCTAAATGCCCATAGACAGACGAACAGAAAAGATGTGCTACATATATAAAATGGAATATTACTCAGCCATAAAAAGGAATGAAATTGGGTCATTTGTAGAGACGTGGATAGATCTAGAGACTGTCATACAGAGTGAAGTAAGTCAGAAAGAGAAAAACAAATATCGTATATTAACGCATACATGTGGAACCTAGAAAAATGGTAAAGATGAACCGGTTTGCAAGGCAGAAATAGAGACACAGATGTAGAGAACAAATGTATGGACACCAAGGGGGGAAAGTGGCAGGGTGGTGGTGGTGGGATGAATTGCGAGCCTGGGATTGACATATATACACTTATATGTATAAAATAGGTTACCAATAAGAGCCTGCTGTATAAAAAAATGAATAAAATAAATTCAAAAATTAAAAAATAAGTAATACTTAAAAAAATAAAACAGAAAAAAAAGTTCTGTCCTTCCCATAGACGTATTTATATGAATGAATTATTTCCATGCTTATATCCATAAATACAAAAAGAGGAATAAAACTTACCTTGAACCAAAAAAGAAAAAAAAAAAAAAAAAACAGAACCCACTGGTCATACAGAGGAAAACCCTATCAGGGCACTTGCTCCAGGGGTAAACAATTCTGAAGTTGGTCACAGGTGGGGAATCATCTCCCATGCAGCCAGCAGCCCCCACACGAGGAGCGTCCTCATTGCAAAGCTGGGGGACCGTGAGGAGGCGTCTCTGAGTAAACGTGAGCTGAGCCCCAGGCCAGCTGCTGCTGAACTTTTCCCACCCTTCCCAGGTAAAACACCTGAATGTGTGCAAAGACTTTAAAAACTAGAGGAAGGGGCTTGGAGTCACACCAGCGACAGCACGCAGGCCGACTTGGTGCCTGCAGGCCAGCCAGGATGGTCCTGGCCCCGGGCGCTCGTCTGGAAGCTTTCCATTTCCCTGCCTGAGGTACCCCTCCTGTCCCGGCCCCCACTGCTTTTTTCCTTCCTCACCTCTGCCCGGGGAGAAATTCCAGCAGCAAGTATGGGTGACACATCCTCTTCTTTAGCAGGTGGCAGCCCGGCAACTCCTGCAGAAAGTCCAGCAGAGCCCCAGTCACACTGGGCCACTCATAGAGCCGTGGGCCCTACTCCCTCCCACCAGCCCAACCCCGAGACTGCTGACGGGGCAGAGAATATGGCGTCAGGCACAGCTGCAGAGGCTTTTGCTGCCTGGAGGGGTGTTTATATTGACCTCAACCCAGGCACACCTGGGAAGGGCTGGCCGGCCGGGTCAGGCTGCCCAGGTCAGCCAATCCTCGCCCCTCAGAGGCTCAGAGTTGCAGAAAATGGGCCTTGCTGCACCGGCCAGATCCAAGGAACAGGTGTAGGGTCCCGAGAGTCAGGATAGATAAGGGGCGGCAGCCCTGGCTTGTTTTCGAATCATTTTATCTGGTCCATGAGTGGGAGACAACTTCAAGAAGACCCTCTGCTAATGAGAGGAACCCAGGAGTCAGGGAGAGGAGGGGTGGTGGGTGGAGACAGAGGCCTGGTGCCCCGGCTGCAGTGGAAGCCCCTGGAAGACCAGGCAGAGGGAGGCCGCACAGAGTGAAGCCTAGGGTCACAGACCTGTTGGAGCTGCTGTTTGTTAGTTCAAGCTCTGCTCTGAGGTGCTCTGTGTCAGCTCTGAGTGACAGGGGTGCTGGGGGTGCTCTGCAATGAGGGCTACGTGCACGGTTCCTGTGTGCCCAGCCCTGCCGGGGTACCTGTCCACGGGAGCTCCATATCCAGGGAGGGGCCTGCCCACGAGAGCCCCGTGGGCTGCTGCGTACCTGCCCAGGTGAGCTCCATATCCTGGGAGGGGCCTGACCACAAGAGCCCCGTGGGCTGCTGGGGACCTGGTAGAGGACGCCAGGACAGTCAGTGAAGCCACAGAGGATATACATCTAGTAGTTCCTAATTCCTACACCCTGCTGGTCATTCTACCATCCACCAGGACATGGCATTCTGTATTAGACTTCAATGATGCCTTCTTCTGTATTCCATTAGTCCCAGAGTCACAAGAAATTTTGGCTGTGAGTGGCAGGACTCAACCTACAACAAAAACAATACTGCTGGGCCGTCCTGCCCCAGGGGTTCAAAAATTCCCACACCATCTTTGGGGAAACGTTAGCTAAAGACCTAAAAGATCTACCTCTGGAGAAGGGAACCCTCCTTCAATATGCAGATGACATTCTGATCACCAGCCCGACTAAGGAGGCCTCTGAACTACCTAGCCAATAAAAGATAGAAGGTGTCCAAGGAAAAGGCTCAAATATCACAAACTAAGGTGGCCTTCCTGGGCTTCATTTGCACAGAAGGTCGGAGAAGCCCACCCCAGGAAAGGGAAGAAGCCATTTGCAGCCTCACCTTTCCTGAAACTAGAAGACAGCTTAGGGGTTCCTGGGGAGACCGGGGTTTGCTGCATCTGGATCCCTAACTACAGTCTAATAGCTGGGCCTCTATATGAAACACTGAAAGGAAAAGATGATGATCCTTTTGAATAGAATCCAGAAGCAGCCTTTCAAGAATGGAAAGAGCAGTCAATTCAGACCCTGGCCCTGGACCTCCCTAATTTAGCTAAACCCTTTGACCTTTACAATCCTGGTCCAAGGCGAATCGCCCTTGGAGTATTAGTGCAAAAACTGGGACCACTTGAAATGGAACAATGCAAGAATGCCCTCCAGGCATTGGCCAGCCACCCCATCCGACCAGGATACTGGGGGTATCTAAAAATCTGGAAATCAACAGCCCGCAATGCCAGCTCCCTCCTAAGGGAAAAGGACGCCACTTGGTGATCCTAACCACCCACCATGCCCTGAAGTTGCAGGGATTGCTCCTTGGCACAATGACCTCGAGTGAGGAGGCCCTCCAACGCCAACCTCCAGAGAGACAACCTGGGGCAATGGGCCCCCATGACGACTCGTGTGACCATCACTTGACCTGGAGCTTCTCTCAGAAAACAACAAGAGTGTGCCCCAAAAGAGCAGACTATTGCTTACAGGACTTACTGCACCCAGAGCGGAGCTAATAAACTTGGCAGGGGAACCGTAAATAACGCTGCCACCATAGAAAAGCCTACAGACACCGCGGTGACGGTGGCCAGTGAGACCGGCTGTACTCCTGGCTACTTCAAAAGGCCGTTGACTGAGTGGCCGTCATGGTCCTGGATCACCACCGGCCCTGGACTGTCTGGGAGTTGAGCAAGCAGGGCTCTGACACCTGGTCCTGTTTGTACGTTAATTCAGTGGCCTAACTGAAGAAAGCACAGACTACTGGTCAGAGCATCTAGGCTGGCAGAAACCGTTCAGCCTAAGGGGGCCGAACCAATGTGGAGCAGGGTAAAACCGCCCACCCCCCCAGCGTCTCTGCACATCTCTTTCCTGGACCCTTAAAGGTCATTAGAATCTATAAAACTTCCAATGCTGGTGCTCAGGCAGACGAGCAGTGAGGGAGGAGGCCTGCGGACAATCAACCTCACCTGGAGGCTGCTGGGGAGAAGTCCTGCCCCTCCCCCCGGGTATGAGGACACCCAACTCAGCATGAAGCATTTACAGAAGACGTGTCTGCACCCTCAGCGCCCCAAGAATGAGGAATGGGACAAAAGGCAGAGGAGGGCTTTGTCACTGGCAAAGCCCATTAAAAATTCCTGGGAGATAAAAATAGAATCTGGGCAATAAAATAAAGTCTAACCATTTTTTCCTTTGTGCTTTGTCTAATTTCACTTGCTCCTAGGTTTCCACATGCAGAGGTCCCACACCCGACACTTCAGACCCGATTTCCTCGTGCAAAATGGCTGGGCCGACACCTCAGCTCGTGGGGCCCCGTGCAGACTCTGCGACATAGAGCCTGAGCTCCAGGCAACCTGGCCCTCGAGAGCTCCGCCCCCTCCCTCCCGCTGATGCTGACAGGATCCCTACACAGCAGCCCGGCCCACAACCCGCAGGGGAGCACACACTCTCACCTCTCCATTCTCTGATCAAAATGTAAAGTTTTCCTTTGCTTCTGAACCAAAGTCAGTCTCGATCTGTTGGCTCCAATGACACTGGGCAGGGAGACCCTTGTTGGGGCCCACTCTGCAGGATCAGTAACAGAATTTGAGAACATTGTAACTTCAATGAACAGATGTGTGAGCCAAACTGTAATTAACATAGAGCAGTGTATAAGGCTCGTGTAAAAGAAGATGTTTCTAACACTTCCATTTGATATTTCCATCACTTTATTATAAGCAAGTTCAGTGGAGGGGTTTGTCTTATTTGTCAGGTCAAGAGTAGAGAAATGCAGTGATTTCTTTCCAAGGATGTACATCTAATAATCTTGGTTGAAGTTTCAACCTTGTTTGGAATGATTTTCCATTGAAAATGATACCTCTCTTTCAGCTCCTAGATTTCTGAGAAGTATAAAATCTTATATTTTTTATTACCAAAGGGGAAAGGTGGGAGGAGGGATAAATTAACAGTTTCAGATTAACATATACACACTGCTATGTATAAAATATATCATCAACAAGGAACTACTGTATAGCACAGGGAACTATACTCAATATTTTGTAATGACCCCTGAGGGGAAATAATCTGAAAAACAATAGATATCTATATCGACATCATCTATCAACTACAGATAAAATGGAAACTAAAGGAGGCCGATGGTGAGCGTTTCTGAACCTGAAGACTTCAATCATCTAAAGTTCGGACTCTGCCTACGGCCCAAGTCCCTTAATGAACACACATGTACCAGTAGCTTAAAAATTCCCCAGATTGGAGTTCGGGGAGACACTAATTTGGAAAAATCCCTTGTGTTCTCCTTACATACACGGGACCTTTCCTACAGCTAAAACATGCCTGTGACACCCAGAAGATGGAACACGGTTGGATCAGGAAGATTTTGGAAAAGGCACCAAAACGCCTAATTTCCTGGTTGTTGGGTTCACCCCTCCAGCCTTTTTCCTTAAAATCTCCCCACTTGAGGATGTCAGCACCTTCAACATCCAGTTGCACAGAAATCGGAATTTGTCCAAAGGAAGAAGGGGAAGGAGGAGAAACAAGGAGAGCCAAGCCCTAGATATTCAGAGAGGCACATGTCACTCTATTTTCCAGTCAGGAAGAAGAATTAAGCAAAGGCTTAGCCTGCCACCGGGAACCAGAGTAGGGCCAGAAGCAAACAAGCGGTTCTGCGGAAAGCTCCCAAAAAAGCGAGTTGAAAAATGGAGCTCATGGGCACTGCAATTAACAAATCTGCAGAGTTATAAATGATAACTCTCGTCCACAAATATATTGAGGGAAGGCAACGAAGAGGATTTGAAATCAAGGCAGAATTGCAGGAAACAGATTTCAGGAGTTAGATTCGAATCACCCCTAAAGCACACGAAAAGCGTCAAAACGTCGACAATGATGCACTTGGCCAAAAAGAGCATATGCGTTTTTTTCTGAATGAATTCAGGAAAAAACCCATAGGCCCTTTTTGGCCAACCAAGCAAGCCGGATATGCAATTCAGCTCTACAAAGAAGTCTGACATCCCATCGGTCAAAATGGCTTTCCTACAAAAGTGTAAAAACAAGAAAAGCAGGAGAGGCCAGGGAGTAAAGGGAGCTTTGTTACACTGATGGGTGGGGTGTAAATTGCCAATGACGACTCTGGAGAAGGGTATGGTGTTTCCTAAAACATCTAAAAAACACAGCTAGAGAGAAAGGGGCACATCGACTCATGGGCGTATAAATTGGGAAAACTAAAAATCAGCAAGACACAGGCACCCCAAACTTTAGGGCTGCTCTGTTGACAAGAATCTCCACTTAATTCCACCTTAAATATCCAAGGAAAGAGAAAAATGGATAAAGAAGTTGTGGTCCTTATGTACAATGGAATATCACTCAGCCATGAAATCAATGTCCTAAGGTTAGTAGCAGCATGATGAGTGGATTTAGGTACGACGATTCTAAGTGAAATAAGTCACACAGAAAAAGACACTTCTCATAAGGTATCACTTATAGAGGGAATGTAAAAAGCGTTACACTTGAACTGAATTACAAAACAGAACAGAGTCACACATGCAGAAAACACACTATGGCTGCTTAACGGGAAAGGTGAGGTGGGGTGATACATAAAAGAAGGTTTTCAATTTAGCTCAGATACCGTTCCATAAACCCAATATGTAATAGACAAGACCTACTCCTTGCTCAGAGAACTGGACTCAACACGCCCTATTCACCGCACAAGAATATATCTGACTAGTAATAATCGTAAAACCTATGTATTGATATCTCTCTGTTAGTGTGTCAAGTGGGTGTAAAGCGGCATAAACACAGCAGTGAAAAGCAGCTAAACCCCATTATGAAAATAAATTACTTTGAAAAACCCATGAAACAAAGACAGTGAAAGAGAGAGAAATTCTTACACAATTCGTTCAGGGGCTGTGATGCAAACTGGATTGACCATATCTAGACGCACAGTTGGATGAGACATAAGGGTGGACACTCTTGGGGCTGAGAGGTTTGGTGAGGTTGGGTGAGCAAATGCAGACCCTTTAAAGTAATACTGCGTGGTACCCATCGCATGGGTCCCAAATCTCCAGGTTCAAGGGCATCTTCCTACATCGAAAACATGCATGAGAAACCCAGAAGATGGTACACTGTGTGATGGGGAGAGGTTTCTAAAACGCACCTCATTTCTCATCTCCTTGTGCTCGGGTTTGCGATTCCAGCCACTTTACTAGCAATCTCCCTACTTGGAGCATCAGCACCTTTAACCTCCTGTTCCGTACAGGTTGCAATTTTTCCTGAGGATGAACGGGAAGACGGGGAACCAATGAGAGACTAGCTCTTGGTGTTGGGACAGGCACAGGTCACTCTATTTTCCCATCAGGAAGAAGAATTAACCACAGGCTCAGCCTGCCCCCCGGAACCAGAACAGGGCCTGAAGCCATCCTGCGCTTTTGCGGCCAGCTCCCAAAAAAGCGAGTTGTAAAATGGAGCTTCAGGGCACTGCAATTCACAAACCTGCAGAGTTATAAATGATAACTCTCGTCCACAAACATATTGAGGGAAGGCAAAGAAGAGGATTTGAAATCAAGGCAGAATTGCAGGAAACAGATTTCAGGAGGTAGATTCGAATCGCCTTTAAAGCACATGAAAAGCGGCAAAACGTTGACAATGATGCCCTTGGCCAAAAAGGGCGTATGCGTTTTTTCCTGAATATATTCAGGAAAAAACGCATACGCCCTTTTTGGCCAACCAAGCAACCTGGAAACACAAATCAGCGCTACAAAGAACTCTCGCTTCCCATCGGTCAAAAGGGCCATGCTGAAAAATGTGTCAAAACCAGAAATGCAGGACAGGCCATGGAGAAATGGGAGCCTTGCTACACTGATGGGCGGGATGTAAATTGTCAACAGCCACTCTGGAGAAGTGTACGGTGTGTCCTGAAACATCTGAAAAACACAGCTTAGAGAGAATAGGGCACATCCACTCATGGGGTTATAAATTGGGAAAATGAAAAATCAGCAAGACACAAGCACACAAAAGTTTAGGGCTGCTCTGTTGACAAGGACCTCCACTTCATTCCATCTTAAATATCCCAGGAAAGAGAAAAATAGATAAAGAAGTTGTGGTCCTTATGTACAATGGAATATCACTCAGCCATGAAATCAATGTCATAAGGTTAGTAGCAGCATGATGAGTGGATTTAGGTACGACGATTCTAAGTGAAATAAGTCACACAGAAAAGGACACATCTCGTAAGGTATCACTTATAGAGGGAATGTAAAAACCGTTACACTTGAACTGAATTACAAAACAGAACAGAGTCACACATGCAGAAAACACACTATGGCTGCTTAACGGGAAAGGTGAGGTGGGGTGATACATAAAACAAGGGTTTCAAATTAGCTCAGATACCATTGCATAAACCCAATATGTAATAGACAAGACCTACTCCTTGCTCAGAGAACTGGACTCAACACGCCCTATTCACCGCACAAGAATATATCTGACTAGTAATAATCGTAAAACCTATGTATTGATATCTCTCTGTTAGTGTGTCAAGTGGGTGTAAAGCGGCATAAACACAGCAGTGAAAAGCAGCTAAATCCCATTATGAAAATAAATTACTTTGAAAAACCCATGAAACAAAGACAGTGAAAGAGAGAGAAATTCTTACACAATGCGTTCAGGGCCTGTGATGCAACCTGGATTGACCATATCTAGACCCACAGCTGGATGAGACATAAGGGTGGACACTCTTGGGGCTGAGAGGTTTGGTGAGGTTGGGTGAGCAAACACAGACCCTTTAAAGTTATACTGCGTGGTACCCATCGCATGGGTCCCAAATCTCCAGGGTCAAGGGCATCTTCCTACATCGAAAACATGCATGAGAAACCCAGAAGATGGTACACCGTGTGATGGGGAAAGGTTTCTAAAACGCACCTCATTTCTCATCTCCTTGTGCCCGGGTTCGCCAATCCAGCCGCTTTACTAGCAATCTCCCTACTTGGAGCATCAGCACCTTTAACCTCCTGTTACTTACAGGTTGCAATTTGTCCTGAGGATGAACGGGAAGACGTGGAACCAACAAGAGACTAGCTCTTGGTGTTGGGACAGGCAAAGGTCACTCTATTTTCCCATCAGGAATAAGAATTTACCACAGGCTCAGCCTGCCCCCCGGAACCAGAACAGGGCCTGAAGCCATCCTGCGCTTTTGCGGCCAGCTCCCAAAAAAGCGAGTTGTAAAATGGAGGTTCAGGGCACTGCAATTCACAAACCTGCAGAGTTATAAATGATAACTCTCGTCCACAAATATATTGAGGGAAGGCAAAGAAGAGGACTTGAAATCAAGGCAGAATTGCAGGAAACAGATTTCAGGAGATAGATACGAATCGCCTTTAAAGCACATGAAAAGCGGCAAAACGTTGACAATGATGCCCTTGGCCAAAAAGGGCGTATGCGTTTTTTCCTGAATATATTCAGGAAAAAACGCATACGCCCTGTTTGGCCAACCAAGCAACCAGGAAAGGCAAATCAGCGCTACAAAGAAGTCTCGCTTCCCATCGGTCAAAAGGGCCATGCTGAAAAAAGTGTCAAAACCAGAAATGCAGGACAGGCCATGGAGAAATGGGAGCCTTGCTACACTGATGGGCAGGATGTAAATTGCCAAGAGCCACTCTGGAGAAGTGTCCGGTGAGTCCTGAAACATCTGAAAAACACAGCTTAGAGAGCATAGGGCACTTCCACTCATGGGGGTATAAATTGGGAAAATGAAAAATCAGCAAGACACAAGCACCCCAAAGTTTAGGGCTGCTCTGTTGACCAGGACCTCCACTTCATTCCACCTTAAATATCCAAGGAAAGAGAAAAATGGATAAAGAAGTTGTGGTCCTTATGTACAATGGAAAATCACTCAGCCATGAAATCAATGTCGTAAGGTTAGTAGCAGCATGATGAGTGGATTTAGGTACGACGATTCTAAGTGAAATAAGTCACACAGAAAAGGACACTTCTCATAAGGTATCACTGATAGAGGGAATGTAAAAACCGTTACACTTGAACTGAATTACAAAACAGAACAGAGTCACACATGCAGAAAACACACTATGGCTGCTTAACGGGAAAGGTGAGGTGGGGTGATACATAAAACAAGGGTATCAAATTAGCTCAGATACCGTTCCATAAACCCAATATGTAATAGACAAGACCTACTCCTTGCTCAGAGAACTGGACTCAACACGCCCTATTCACCACACAAGAATATATCTGACTAATAATAATCGTAAAACCTATGTATTGATATCTCTCTGTTAGTGTGTCAAGTGGGTGTAAAGCGGCATAAACACAGCAGTGAAAAGCAGCTAAACCCCATTATAAAAATAAATTACTTTGAAACACCCATGAAAAAAAGACAGTGAAAGTGAGAGAAATTCTTACACAATGCGTTCAGGGCCTGTGATGCAACCTGGATTGACCATATCTAGACCCACAGCTGGATGAGACATAAGGGTGGACACTCTTGGGGCTGAGAGGTTTGGTGAGGTTGGGTGAGCAAACACAGACCCTTTCAAGTAATACTGCGTGGTACCCATCGCATGGGTCACAAATCTCCAGGTTCAAGGGCATCTTCCTACATCGAAAACATGCATGAGAAACCCAGAAGATGGTACACCGTGTGATGGGGAAAGGTTTCTAAAAGGCACCTCATTTCTCATCTCCTTGTGCCCGGGTTCGCCATTCCAGCCGCTTTACTAGAAAGCTCCCTACTTGGAGCATCAGCACCTTTAACCTCCTGTTCCATACAGGTTGCAATCTGTCCTGAGGATAAACGGGAAGACGTGGAACCAACGAGAGACTAGCTCTTGGTGTTGGGACAGGCACAGGTCACTCTATATTCCCATCAGAAAGAAGAATTAACCACAGGCTCAGCCTGCCCCCCGGAACCAGAACAGGGCCTGAAGCCATTCTGCGATTTTGCGGCCAGCTCCCTTAAAAACGAGTTGTAAAATGGAGGTTCAGGGCACTGCAATTCACAAACCTGCAGAGTTATAAATGATAACTCTCGTCCACAAATATATTGAGGGAAGGCAAAGAAGAGGATATGAAATCAAGGCAGAATTGCAGGAAACAGATTTCAGGAGGTAGATTCGAATCGCATTTAAAGCACATGAAAAGCGGCAAAACGTTGACAATGATGCCCTTGGCCAAAAAGGGCGTATGCGTTTTTTCCTGAATATATTCAGGAAAAAACGCATACGCCCTTTTTGGCCAACCAAGCAACCTGGAAAGGCAAATCAGCGCTACAAAGAAGTCTCGCTTCCCATCGGTCAAAAGGGCCATGCTGAAAAAAGTGTCAAAACCAGAAATGCAGGACAGGCCATGGAGAAATGGGAGCCTTGCTACACTGATGGGCGGGATGTAAATTGCCAACAGCCACTGTGGAGAAGTGTCCGGTGAGTCCTGAAACATCTGAAAAACACAGCTTAGAGAGCATAGGGCACTTCCACTCATGGGGGTATAAATTGGGAAAATTAAAAATCAGCAAGACACAAGCACCCCAAAGTTTAGGGCTGCTCTGTTGACCAGGACCTCCACTTCATTCCACCTTAAATATCCCAGGAAAGAGAAAAATGGGTAAAGAAGTTGTGGTCCTTATGTACAATGGAATATCACTCAGCCATGAAATCAATGTCATAAGGCTAGTAGCAGCATGATGAGTGGATTTAGGTACGACGATTCTAAGTGAAATAAGTGACACAGAAAAGGACACTTCTCATAAGGTATCACTGATAGAGGGAATGTAAAAACCGTTACACTTGAACTGAATTACAAAACAGAACAGAGTCACACATGCAGAAAACACACTATGGCTGCTTAACGGGAAAGGTGAGGTGGGGTGATACATAAAAGTAGGTTTTCAATTTAGCTCAGATACCGTTCCATAAACCCAATATGTAATAGACAAGACCTACTCCTTGCTCAGAGAACTGGACTCAACACGCCCTATTCACGGCACAAGAATATATCTGACTAGTAATAATCGTAAAACCTATGTATTGATATCTCTCTGTTAGTGTGTCAAGTGGGTGTAAAGCGGCATAAACACAGCAGTGAAAAGCAGCTAAATCCCATTATGAAAATAAATTACTTTGAAAAACCCATGAAACAAAGACAGTGAAAGAGAGAGAAATTCTTACACAATGCGTTCAGGGCCTGTGATGCAACCTGGATTGACCATATCTAGACCCACAGCTGGATGAGACATAAGGGTGGACACTCTTGGGGCTGAGAGGTTTGGTGAGGTTGGGTGAGCAAACACAGACCCTTTAAAGTAATACTGCGTGGTACCCATCGCATGGGTCCCAAATCTCCAGGTTCAAGGGCATCTTCCTACATCGAAAACATGCATGAGAAACCCAGAAGATGGTACACCGTGTGATGGGGAAAGGTTTCTAAAACGCACCTCATTTCTCATCTCCTTGTGCCCGGATTCGCCATTCCAGCCGCTTTACTAGCAATCTCCCTACTTGGAGCATCAGCACCTTTAACCTCCTGTTCCGTACAGGTTGCAATTTGTCCTGAGGATGAACGGGAAGACGTGGAACCAACGAGAGACTAGCTCTTGGTGTTGGGACAGGCACAGGTCACTCTATTTTCCCATCAGGAAGAAGAATTAACCACAGGCTCAGCCTGCCCCCCGGAACCAGAACAGGGCCTGAAGCCATCCTGCGCTTTTGCGGCCAGCTCCCAAAAAAGCGAGTTGTAAAATGGAGCTTCAGGGCACTGCAATTCACAAACCTGCAGAGTTATAAATGATAACTGTCGTCCACAAATATATTGAGGGAAGGCAAAGAAGAGGATTTGAAATCAAGGCAGAATTGCAGGAAACAGATTTCAGGAGGTATATTCGAATCGCCTTTAAAGCACATGAAAAGTGGCAAAACGTTGACAATGATGCCCTTGGCCAAAAAGGGCGTATGCGTTTTTTCCTGAATATATTCAGGAAAAAACGCATACGCCCATTTTGGCCAACCAAGCAACCTGGAAAGGCAAATCAGCGCTACAAAGAAGTCTCGCTTCCCATCGGTCAAAAGGGCCATGCTGAAAAAAGTGTCAAAACCAGAAATGCAGGACAGGCCATGGAGAAATGGGAGCCTTGCTACACTGATGGGCGGGATGTAAATTGCCAAGAGCCACTCTGGAGAAGTGTCCGGTGAGTCCTGAAACATCTGAAAAACACAGCTTAGAGAGCATAGGGCACTTCCACTCATGGGGGTATAAATTGGGAAAATTAAAAATCAGCAAGACACAAGCACCCCAAAGTTTAGGGCTGCTCTGTTGACCAGGACCTCCACTTCATTCCACCTTCAATATCCCAGGAAAGAGAAAAATGGGTAAAGAAGTTCTGGTCCTTATGTACAATGGAATATCACTCAGCCATGAAATCAATGTCGTAAGGTTAGTAGCAGCATGATGAGTGGATTTAGGTACGACGATTCTAAGTGAAATAAGTCACACAGAAAAGGACACTTCTCATAAGGTATCACTGATAGAGGGAATGTAAAAACCGTTACACTTGAACTGAATTACAAAACAGAACAGAGTCACACATGCAGAAAACACACTATGGCTGCTTAACGGGAAATGTGAGGTGGGGTGATACATAAAACAAGGGTATCAAATTAGCTCAGATACCGTTCCATAAACCCAATATGTAATAGACAAGACCTACTCCTTGCTCAGAGAACTGGACACAACACGCCCTATTCACCGCACAAGAATATATCTGACTAATAATAATCGTAAAACCTATGTATTGATATCTCTCTGTTAGTGTGTCAAGTGGGTGTAAAGCGGCATAAACACAGCAGTGAAAAGCAGCTAAACCCCATTATAAAAATAAATTACTTTGAAACACCCATGAAACAAAGACAGTGAAAGAGAGAGAAATTCTTAGACAATGCGTTCAGGGGCTGTGATGCAACCTGGATTGACCATATCTAGACGCACAGCTGGATGAGACATAAGGGTGGACACTCTTGGGGCTGAGACGTTTGGTGAGGTTGGGTGAGCAAACACAGACCCTTTAAAGTAATACTGCGTGGTACCCATCGCATGGGTCCCAAATCTCCAGGTTCAAGGGCATCTTCCTACATCAAAAACATGCATGAGAAACCCAGAAGATGGTACACCGTGTGATGGGGAAAGGTTTCTAAAACGCACCTCATTTCTCATCTCCTTGTGCCTGGGTTCGCAATTCCAGCCACTTTACTAGCAAGCTCCCTACTTGGAGCATCAGCACCTTTAACCTCCTGTTCCATACAGGTTGCAATCTGTCCTGAGGATAAACGGGAAGACGTGGAACCAACGAGAGACTAGCTCTTGGTGTTGGGACAGGCACAGGTCACTCTATATTCCCATCAGAAAGAAGAATTAACCACAGGCTCATCCTGCCCCCTGGAACCAGAACAGGGCCTGAAGCCGTCCTGCCCTTTTGCGGCCAGCTACCAAAAAAGCGAGTTGTAAAATGGAGGTTCAGGGCACTGCAATTCACAAACCTGCAGAGTTATAAATGATAACTCTCGTCCACAAATATATTGAGGGAAGGCAAAGAAGAGGATATGAAATCAAGGCAGAATTGCAGGAAACAGATTTCAGGAGGTAGATTCGAATCGCATTTAAAGCACATGAAAAGCGGCAAAACATTGACAATGAGGCCCTTGGCCAAAAAGGGCGTATGCGTTTTTTCCTGAATATATTCAGGAAAAAACGCATACGCCCTTTTTGGCCAACCAAGCAACCTGGAAAGGCAAATCAGCGCTACAAAGAAGTCTCGCTTCCCATCGGTCAAAAGGGCCATGCTGAAAAAAGTGTCAAAACCAGAAATGCAGGACAGGCCATGGAGAAATGGGAGCCTTGCTACACTGATGGGCGGGATGTAAATTGCCAACAGCCACTGTGGAGAAGTGTACGGTGAGTCCTGAAACATCTGAAAAACACAGCTTAGAGAGCATAGGGCACTTCCACTCATGGGGGTATAAATTGGGAAAATTAAAAATCAGCAAGACACAAGCACCCCAAAGTTTAGGGCTGCTCTGTTGACAAGGACTTCCACTTCATTCCACCTTAAATATCCCAGGAAAGAGAAAAATGGGTAAAGAAGTTGTGGTCCTTATGTACAATGGAATATCACTCAGCCATGAAATCAATGTCATAAGGCTAGTAGCAGCATGATGAGTGGATTTAGGTACGACGATTCTAAGTGAAATAAGTCACACAGAAAAGGACACTTCTCATAAGGTATCACTGATAGAGGGAATGTAAAAACCGTTACACTTGAACTGAATTACAAAACAGAACAGAGTCACACATGCAGAAAACACACTATGGCTGCTTAACGGGAAAGGTGAGGTGGGGTGATACATAAAAGTAGGTTTTCAATTTAGCTCAGATACCGTTCCATAAACCCAATATGTAATAGACAAGACCTACTCCTTGCTCAGAGAACTGGACTCAACACGCCCTATTCACGGCACAAGAATATATCTGACTAGTAATAATCGTAAAACCTATGTATTGATATCTCTCTGTTAGTGTGTCAAGTGGGTGTAAAGCGGCATAAACACAGCAGTGAAAAGCAGCTAAATCCCATTATGAAAATAAATTACTTTGAAAAACCCATGAAACAAAGACAGTGAAAGAGAGAGAAATTCTTACACAATGCGTTCAGGGCCTGTGATGCAACCTGGATTGACCATATCTAGACCCACAGCTGGATGAGACATAAGGGTGGACACTCTTGGGGCTGAGAGGTTTGGTGAGGTTGGGTGAGCAAACACAGACCCTTTAAAGTAATACTGCGTGGTACCCATCGCATGGGTCCCAAATCTCCAGGTTCAAGGGCATCTTCCTACATCGAAAACATGCATGAGAAACCCAGAAGATGGTACACCGTGTGATGGGGAAAGGTTTCTAAAACGCACCTCATTTCTCATCTCCTTGTGCCCGGATTCGCCATTCCAGCCGCTTTACTAGCAATCTCCCTACTTGGAGCATCAGCACCTTTAACCTCCTGTTCCGTACAGGTTGCAATTTGTCCTGAGGATGAACGGGAAGACGTGGAACCAACGAGAGACTAGCTCTTGGTGTTGGGACAGGCACAGGTCACTCTATTTTCCCATCAGGAAGAAGAATTAACCACAGGCTCAGCCTGCCCCCCGGAACCAGAACAGGGCCTGAAGCCATCCTGCGCTTTTGCGGCCAGCTCCCAAAAAAGCGAGTTGTAAAATGGAGCTTCAGGGCACTGCAATTCACAAACCTGCAGAGTTATAAATGATAACTGTCGTCCACAAATATATTGAGGGAAGGCAAAGAAGAGGATTTGAAATCAAGGCAGAATTGCAGGAAACAGATTTCAGGAGGTATATTCGAATCGCCTTTAAAGCACATGAAAAGCGGCAAAACGTTGACAATGATGCCCTTGGCCAAAAAGGGCGTATGCGTTTTTTCCTGAATATATTCAGGAAAAAACGCATACGCCCTTTTTGGCCAACCAAGCAACCTGGAAAGGCAAATCAGCGCTACAAAGAAGTCTCGCTTCCCATCGGTCAAAAGGGCCATGCTGAAAAAAGTGTCAAAACCAGAAATGCAGGACAGGCCATGGAGAAATGGGAGCCTTGCTACACTGATGGGCGGGATGTAAATTGCCAAGAGCCACTCTGGAGAAGTGTCCGGTGAGTCCTGAAACATCTGAAAAACACAGCTTAGAGAGCATAGGGCACTTCCACTCATGGGGGTATAAATTGGGAAAATTAAAAATCAGCAAGACACAAGCACCCCAAAGTTTAGGGCTGCTCTGTTGACCAGGACCTCCACTTCATTCCACCTTCAATATCCCAGGAAAGAGAAAAATGGGTAAAGAAGTTGTGGTCCTTTTGTACAATGGAATATCACTCAGCCATGAAATCAATGTCATAAGGCTAGTAGCAGCATGATGAGTGGATTTAGGTACGACGATTCTAAGTGAAATAAGTGACACAGAAAAGGACACTTCTCATAAGGTATCACTGATAGAGGGAATGTAAAAACCGTTACACTTGAACTGAATTACAAAACAGAACAGAGTCACACATGCAGAAAACACACTATGGCTGCTTAACGGGAAAGGTGAGGTGGGGTGATACATAAAAGAAGGTTTTCAATTTAGCTCAGATACCGTTCCATAAACCCAATATGTAATAGACAAGACCTACTCCTTGCTCAGAGAACTGGACTCAACACGCCCTATTCACGGCACAAGAATATATCTGACTAGTAATAATCGTAAAACCTATGTATTGATATCTCTCTGTTAGTGTGTCAAGTGGGTGTAAAGCGGCATAAACACAGCAGTGAAAAGCAGCTAAACCGCATTATGGAAATAAATTACTTTTAAAAACCCATGAAACAAAGACAGTGAAAGAGAGAAATGCTTACACAATGCGTTCAGGGGCTGTGATGCAACCTGGATTGACCATATCTAGACCCACAGCTGGATGAGACCTAAGGGTGGACACTCTTGGGGCTGAGAGGTTTGGTGATGTTGGGTGAGCAAACGCAGACCCTTTAAAGTAATACTGCGTGGTACCCATCGCATGGGTCCCAAATCTCCAGGTTCAAGGGCATCTTCCTACATCGAAAACATGCATGAGAAACCCAGAAGATGGTACACCGTGTGATGGGGATAGGTTTCTAAAACGCACCTCATTTCTCATCTCCTTGTGCCCGGGTTCGCCATCCCAGCCGCTTTACTAGCAATCTCCCTACTTGGAGCATCAGCACCTTTAACCTCCTGTTCCGTACAGGTTGCAATTTTTCCTGAGGATGAACGGGAAGACGGGGAACCAATGAGAGACTGGCTGTTGGTGTTGGGACAGGCACAGGTCACTCTATTTTCCCATCAGGAAGAAGAATTAACCACAGGCTCAGCCTGCCCCCCGGAACCAGAACAGGGCCTGAAGCCATCCTGCGCTTTTGCGGCCAGCTCCCAAAAACGCGAGGTGTAAAATCGAGCTTCATGGCACTGCAATTCACAAACCTGCAGAGTTATAAATGATAACTCTCGTCCACAAATATATTGAGGGAAGGCAAAGAAGAGGATTTGAAATCAAGGCAGAATTGCAGGAAACAGATTTCAGGAGGTAGATTCGAATCTCCTTTAAAGCACATGAAAAGCGGCAAAACGTTGACAATGATGCCCTTGGCCAAAAAGGGCGTATGCGTTTTTTCCTGAATATATTCAGGAAAAAACGCATACGCCCTTTTTGGCCAACCAAGCAACCTGGAAAGGCAAATCAGCGCTACAAAGAAGTCTCGCTTCCCATCGGTCAAAAGGGCCATGCTGAAAAAAGTGTCAAAACCAGAAATGCAGGACAGGCCATGGAGAAATGGGAGCCTTGCTACACTGATGGGCGGGATGTAAATTGCCAACAGCCACTCTGGAGAAGTGTACGGTGAGTCGTGAAACATCTAAAAAACACAGCTTAGAGAGCATAGGGCACTTCCACTCATGGGGGTATAAATTGGGAAAATTAAAAATCAGCAAGACACAAGCACCCCAAAGTTTAGGGCTGCTCTGTTGACAAGGACCTCCACTTCATTCCACCTTCAATATCCCAGGAAAGAGAAAAATGGGTAAAGAAGTTGTGGTCCTTTTGTACAATGGAATATCACTCAGCCATGAAATCAATGTCATAAGGCTAGTAGCAGCATGATGAGTGGATTTAGGTACGACGATTCTAAGTGAAATAAGTGACACAGAAAAGGACACTTCTCATAAGGTATCACTGATAGAGGGAATGTAAAAACCGTTACACTTGAACTGAATTACAAAACAGAACAGAGTCACACATGCAGAAAACACACTATGGCTGTTTAACGGGAAAGGTGAGGTGGGGTGATACATAAAACAAGGGTTTCAAATTAGCTCAGATACCGTTCCATAAACCCAATATGTAATAGACAAGACCTACTCCTTGCTCAGAAAATTGGACTCAAAACGCCCTATTCACCGCACAAGAATATATCTGACTAGTAATAATCTTAAAACCTATGTATTGATATCTCTCTGTTAGTGTGTCAAGTGGGTGTAAAGCGGCATAAACACAGCAGTGAAAAGCAGCTAAACCGCATTATGAAAATAAATTACTTTTAAAAACCCATGAAACAAAGACAGTGAAAGAGAGAAATTCTTACACAATGCGTTCAGGGGCTGTGATGCAACCTGGATTGACCATATCTAGACCCACAGCTGGATGAGACCTAAGGGTGGACACTCTTGGGGCTGAGAGGTTTGGTGAGGTTGGGTGAGCAAACGCAGACCCTTTAAAGTAATACTGCGTGGTACCCATCGCATGGGTCCCAAATCTCCATGTTCAAGGGCATCTTCCTACATCAAAAACATGCATGAGAAACCCAGAAGATGGTACACCGTGTGATGGGGAAAGGTTTCTAAAACGCACCTCATTTCTCATCTCCTTGTGCCCGGGTTCGCCATCCCAGCCGCTTTACTAGCAATCTCCCTACTTGGAGCATCAGCAACTTTAACCTCCTGTTCCCTACAGGTTGCAATTTTTCCTGAGGATGAACGGGAAGACGGGGAACCAATGAGAGACTGGCTCTTGGTGTTGGGACAGGCACAGGTCACTCTATTTTCCCATCAGGAAGAAGAATTAACCACAGGCTCAGCCTGCCCCCCGGAACCAGAACAGGGCCTGAAGCCATCCTGCGCTCTTGCGGCCAGCTCCCAAAAACGCGAGTTGTAAAATCGAGCTTCAGGGCACTGCAATTCACAAACCTGCAGAGTTATAAATGATAACTCTCGTCCACAAATATATTGAGGGAAGGCAAAGAAGAGGATTTGAAATCAAGGCAGAATTGCAGGAAACAGATTTCAGGAGGTAGATTCGAATCTCCTTTAAAGCACATGAAAAGCGGCAAAACGTTGACAATGATGCCCTTGGCCAAAAAGGGCGTATTCGTTTTTTCCTGAATATATTCAGGAAAAAACGCATACGCCCTTTTTGGCCAACCAAGCAACCTGGAAAGGCAAATCAGCGCTACAAAGAAGTCTCGCTTCCCATCGGTCAAAAGGGCCATGCTGAAAAAAGTGTCAAAACCAGAAATGCAGGACAGGCCATGGAGAAATGGGAGCCTTGCTACACTGATGGGCGGGATGTAAATTGCCAACAGCCACTCTGGAGAAGTGTACGGTGAGTCCTGAAACATCTAAAAAACACAGCTTAGAGAGCATAGGGCACTTCCACTCATGGGGGTATAAATTGGGAAAATGAAAAATCAGCAAGACACAAGCACCCCAAAGTTTAGGGCTGCTCTGTTGACAAGGACCTCCACTTCATTCCACCTTAAATATCCCAGGAAAGAGAAAAATGGGTAAAGAAGTTCTGGTCCTTATGTACAATGGAATATCACTCAGCCATGAAATCAATGTCATAAGGCTAGTAGCAGCATGATGAGTGGATTTAGGTACGACGATTCTAAGTGAAATAAGTCACACAGAAAAGGACACTTCTCATAAGGTATCACTGATAGAGGGAATGTAAAAACCGTTACACTTGAACTGAATTACAAAACAGAACAGAGTCACACATGCAGAAAACACACTATGGCTGTTTAACGGGAAAGGTGAGGTGGGGTGATACATAAAACAAGGGTTTCAAATTAGCTCAGATACCGTTCCATAAACCCAATATGTAATAGACAAGACCTACTCCTTGCTCAGAGAATTGGACTCAAAACGCCCTATTCACCGCACAAGAATATATCTGACTAGTAATAATCTTAAAACCTATGTATTGATATCTCTCTGTTAGTGTGTCAAGTGGGTGTAAAGCGGCATAAACACAGCAGTGAAAAGCAGCTAAACCGCATTATGGAAATAAATTACTTTTAAAAACCCATGAAACAAAGACAGTGAAAGAGAGAAATTCTTACACAATGCGTTCAGGGGCTGTGATGCAACCTGGATTGACCATATCTAGACCCACAGCTGGATGAGACCTAAGGGTGGACACTCTTGGGGCTGAGAGGTTTGGTGAGGTTGGGTGAGCAAACGCAGACCCTTTAAAGTAATACTGCGTGGTACCCATCGCATGGGTCCCAAATCTCCATGTTCAAGGGCATCTTCCTACATCAAAAACATGCATGAGAAACCCAGAAGATGGTACACCGTGTGATGGGGAAAGGTTTCTAAAACGCACCTCATTTCTCATCTCCTTGTGCCCGGGTTCGCCATCCCAGCCGCTTTACTAGCAATCTCCCTACTTGGAGCATCAGCACCTTTAACCTCCTGTTCCCTACAGGTTGCAATTTTTCCTGAGGATGAACGGGAAGACGGGGAACCAATGAGAGACTGGCTCTTGGTGTTGGGACAGGCACAGGTCACTCTATTTTCCCATCAGGAAGAAGAATTAACCACAGGCTCAGCCTGACCCCGGAACCAGAACAGGGCCTGAAGCCATCCTGCGCTCTTGCGGCCAGCTCCCAAAAACGCGAGTTGTAAAATCGAGCTTCAGGGCACTGCAATTCACAAACCTGCAGAGTTATAAATGATAACTCTCGTCCACAAATATATTGAGGGAAGGCAAAGAAGAGGATTTGAAATCAAGGCAGAATTGCAGGAAACAGATTTCAGGAGGTAGATTCGAATCTCCTTTAAAGCACATGAAAAGCGGCAAAACGTTGACAATGATGCCCTTGGCCAAAAAGGGCGTATTCGTTTTTTCCTGAATATATTCAGGAAAAAATGCATACGCCCTTTTTGGCCAACCAAGCAACCTGGAAAGGCAAATCAGCGCTACAAAGAAGTCTCGCTTCCCATCGGTCAAAAGGGCCATGCTGAAAAAAGTGTCAAAACCAGAAATGCAGGACAGGCCATGGAGAAATGGGAGCCTTGCTACACTGATGGGCGGGATGTAAATTGCCAACAGCCACTCTGGAGAAGTGTACGGTGAGTCCTGAAACATCTAAAAAACACAGCTTAGAGAGCATAGGGCACTTCCACTCATGGGGGTATAAATTGGGAAAATGAAAAATCAGCAAGACACAAGCACCCCAAAGTTTAGGGCTGCTCTGTTGACAAGGACCTCCACTTCATTCCACCTTAAATATCCCAGGAAAGAGAAAAATGGATAAAGAAGTTCTGTTCCTTATGTTCAATGGAATATCACTCAGCCATGAAATCAATGTCATAAGGCTAGTAGCAGCATGATGAGTGGATTTAGGTACGACGATTCTAAGTGAAATAAGTCACACAGAAAAGGACACTTCTCATAAGGTATCACTGATAGAGGGAATGTAAAAACCGTTACACTTGAACTGAATTACAAAACAGAACAGAGTCACACATGCAGAAAACACACTATGGCTGTTTAACGGGAAAGGTGAGGTGGGGTGATACATAAAACAAGGGTTTCAAATTAGCTCAGATACCGTTCCATAAACCCAATATGTAATAGACAAGACCTACTCCTTGCTCAGAGAATTGGACTCAAAACGCCCTATTCACCGCACAAGAATATATCTGACTAGTAATAATCTTAAAACCTATGTATTGATATCTCTCTGTTAGTGTGTCAAGTGGGTGTAAAGCGGCATAAACACAGCAGTGAAAAGCAGCTAAACCGCATTATGGAAATAAATTACTTTTAAAAACCCATGAAACAAAGACAGTGAAAGAGAGAAATTCTTACACAATGCGTTCAGGGGCTGTGATGCAACCTGGATTGACCATATCTAGACCCACAGCTGGATGAGACCTAAGGGTGGACACTCTTGGGGCTGAGAGGTTTGGTGAGGTTGGGTGAGCAAACGCAGACCCTTTAAAGTAATACTGCGTGGTACCCATCGCATGGGTCCCAAATCTCCATGTTCAAGGGCATCTTCCTACATCAAAAACATGCATGAGAAACCCAGAAGATGGTACACCGTGTGATGGGGAAAGGTTTCTAAAACGCACCTCATTTCTCATCTCCTTGTGCCCGGGTTCGCCATCCCAGCCGCTTTACTAGCAATCTCCCTACTTGGAGCATCAGCACCTTTAACCTCCTGTTCCGTACAGGTTGCAATTTTTCCTGAGGATGAACGGGAAGACGGGGAACCAATGAGAGACTAGCTCTTGGTGTTGGGACAGGCACAGGTCACTCTATTTTCCCATCAGGAAGAAGAATTAACCACAGGCTCAGCCTGCCCCCCGGAACCAGAACAGGGCCTGAAGCCATCCTGCGCTTTTGCGGCCAGCTCCCAAAAAAGCGAGTTGTAAAATGGAGCTTCAGGGCACTGCAATTCACAAACCTGCAGAGTTATAAATGATAACTCTCGTCCACAAACATATTGAGGGAAGGCAAAGAAGAGGATTTGAAATCAAGGCAGAATTGCAGGAAACAGATTTCAGGAGGTAGATTCGAATCGCCTTTAAAGCACATGAAAAGCGGCAAAACGTTGACAATGATGCCCTTGGCCAAAAAGGGCGTATGCGTTTTTTCCTGAATATATTCAGGAAAAAACGCATACGCCCTTTTTGGCCAACCAAGCAACCTGGAAACACAAATCAGCGCTACAAAGAACTCTCGCTTCCCATCGGTCAAAAGGGCCATGCTGAAAAATGTGTCAAAACCAGAAATGCAGGACAGGCCATGGAGAAATGGGAGCCTTGCTACACTGATGGGCGGGATGTAAATTGTCAACAGCCACTCTGGAGAAGTGTACGGTGTGTCCTGAAACATCTGAAAAACACAGCTTAGAGAGAATAGGGCACATCCACTCATGGGGTTATAAATTGGGAAAATGAAAAATCAGCAAGACACAAGCACACAAAAGTTTAGGGCTGCTCTGTTGACAAGGACCTCCACTTCATTCCA
Organism: Balaenoptera borealis; assembly: GCF_965194805.1. Classification (NCBI taxonomy): domain Eukaryota; kingdom Metazoa; phylum Chordata; class Mammalia; order Artiodactyla; family Balaenopteridae; genus Balaenoptera; species Balaenoptera borealis. The sequence goes on along the minus strand of NW_028123565.1, from coordinate 15,753 downwards.
TCTTAAATATCCCAGGAAAGAGAAAAATAGATAAAGAAGTTGTGGTCCTTATGTACAATGGAATATCACTCAGCCATGAAATCAATGTCATAAGGTTAGTAGCAGCATGATGAGTGGATTTAGGTACGACGATTCTAAGTGAAATAAGTCACACAGAAAAGGACACATCTCGTAAGGTATCACTTATAGAGGGAATGTAAAAACCGTTACACTTGAACTGAATTACAAAACAGAACAGAGTCACACATGCAGAAAACACACTATGGCTGCTTAACGGGAAAGGTGAGGTGGGGTGATACATAAAACAAGGGTTTCAAATTAGCTCAGATACCATTGCATAAACCCAATATGTAATAGACAAGACCTACTCCTTGCTCAGAGAACTGGACTCAACACGCCCTATTCACCGCACAAGAATATATCTGACTAGTAATAATCGTAAAACCTATGTATTGATATCTCTCTGTTAGTGTGTCAAGTGGGTGTAAAGCGGCATAAACACAGCAGTGAAAAGCAGCTAAATCCCATTATGAAAATAAATTACTTTGAAAAACCCATGAAACAAAGACAGTGAAAGAGAGAGAAATTCTTACACAATGCGTTCAGGGCCTGTGATGCAACCTGGATTGACCATATCTAGACCCACAGCTGGATGAGACATAAGGGTGGACACTCTTGGGGCTGAGAGGTTTGGTGAGGTTGGGTGAGCAAACACAGACCCTTTAAAGTTATACTGCGTGGTACCCATCGCATGGGTCCCAAATCTCCAGGGTCAAGGGCATCTTCCTACATCGAAAACATGCATGAGAAACCCAGAAGATGGTACACCGTGTGATGGGGAAAGGTTTCTAAAACGCACCTCATTTCTCATCTCCTTGTGCCCGGGTTCGCCAATCCAGCCGCTTTACTAGCAATCTCCCTACTTGGAGCATCAGCACCTTTAACCTCCTGTTCCGTACAGGTTGCAATTTGTCCTGAGGATGAACGGGAAGACGTGGAACCAACAAGAGACTAGCTCTTGGTGTTGGGACAGGCAAAGGTCACTCTATTTTCCCATCAGGAATAAGAATTTACCACAGGCTCAGCCTGCCCCCCGGAACCAGAACAGGGCCTGAAGCCATCCTGCGCTTTTGCGGCCAGCTCCCAAAAAAGCGAGTTGTAAAATGGAGGTTCAGGGCACTGCAATTCACAAACCTGCAGAGTTATAAATGATAACTCTCGTCCACAAATATATTGAGGGAAGGCAAAGAAGAGGATTTGAAATCAAGGCAGAATTGCAGGAAACAGATTTCAGGAGATAGATACGAATCGCCTTTAAAGCACATGAAAAGCGGCAAAACGTTGACAATGATGCCCTTGGCCAAAAAGGGCGTATGCGTTTTTTCCTGAATATATTCAGGAAAAAACGCATACGCCCTGTTTGGCCAACCAAGCAACCAGGAAAGGCAAATCAGCGCTACAAAGAAGTCTCGCTTCCCATCGGTCAAAAGGGCCATGCTGAAAAAAGTGTCAAAACCAGAAATGCAGGACAGGCCATGGAGAAATGGGAGCCTTGCTACACTGATGGGCAGGATGTAAATTGCCAAGAGCCACTCTGGAGAAGTGTCCGGTGAGTCCTGAAACATCTGAAAAACACAGCTTAGAGAGCATAGGGCACTTCCACTCATGGGGGTATAAATTGGGAAAATGAAAAATCAGCAAGACACAAGCACCCCAAAGTTTAGGGCTGCTCTGTTGACCAGGACCTCCACTTCATTCCACCTTAAATATCCAAGGAAAGAGAAAAATGGATAAAGAAGTTGTGGTCCTTATGTACAATGGAAAATCACTCAGCCATGAAATCAATGTCGTAAGGTTAGTAGCAGCATGATGAGTGGATTTAGGTACGACGATTCTAAGTGAAATAAGTCACACAGAAAAGGACACTTCTCATAAGGTATCACTGATAGAGGGAATGTAAAAACCGTTACACTTGAACTGAATTACAAAACAGAACAGAGTCACACATGCAGAAAACACACTATGGCTGCTTAACGGGAAAGGTGAGGTGGGGTGATACATAAAACAAGGGTATCAAATTAGCTCAGATACCGTTCCATAAACCCAATATGTAATAGACAAGACCTACTCCTTGCTCAGAGAACTGGACTCAACACGCCCTATTCACCACACAAGAATATATCTGACTAATAATAATCGTAAAACCTATGTATTGATATCTCTCTGTTAGTGTGTCAAGTGGGTGTAAAGCGGCATAAACACAGCAGTGAAAAGCAGCTAAACCCCATTATAAAAATAAATTACTTTGAAACACCCATGAAAAAAAGACAGTGAAAGTGAGAGAAATTCTTACACAATGCGTTCAGGGCCTGTGATGCAACCTGGATTGACCATATCTAGACCCACAGCTGGATGAGACATAAGGGTGGACACTCTTGGGGCTGAGAGGTTTGGTGAGGTTGGGTGAGCAAACACAGACCCTTTCAAGTAATACTGCGTGGTACCCATCGCATGGGTCACAAATCTCCAGGTTCAAGGGCATCTTCCTACATCGAAAACATGCATGAGAAACCCAGAAGATGGTACACCGTGTGATGGGGAAAGGTTTCTAAAAGGCACCTCATTTCTCATCTCCTTGTGCCCGGGTTCGCCATTCCAGCCGCTTTACTAGAAAGCTCCCTACTTGGAGCATCAGCACCTTTAACCTCCTGTTCCATACAGGTTGCAATCTGTCCTGAGGATAAACGGGAAGACGTGGAACCAACGAGAGACTAGCTCTTGGTGTTGGGACAGGCACAGGTCACTCTATATTCCCATCAGAAAGAAGAATTAACCACAGGCTCAGCCTGCCCCCCGGAACCAGAACAGGGCCTGAAGCCATTCTGCGATTTTGCGGCCAGCTCCCTTAAAAACGAGTTGTAAAATGGAGGTTCAGGGCACTGCAATTCACAAACCTGCAGAGTTATAAATGATAACTCTCGTCCACAAATATATTGAGGGAAGGCAAAGAAGAGGATATGAAATCAAGGCAGAATTGCAGGAAACAGATTTCAGGAGGTAGATTCGAATCGCATTTAAAGCACATGAAAAGCGGCAAAACGTTGACAATGATGCCCTTGGCCAAAAAGGGCGTATGCGTTTTTTCCTGAATATATTCAGGAAAAAACGCATACGCCCTTTTTGGCCAACCAAGCAACCTGGAAAGGCAAATCAGCGCTACAAAGAAGTCTCGCTTCCCATCGGTCAAAAGGGCCATGCTGAAAAAAGTGTCAAAACCAGAAATGCAGGACAGGCCATGGAGAAATGGGAGCCTTGCTACACTGATGGGCGGGATGTAAATTGCCAACAGCCACTGTGGAGAAGTGTACGGTGAGTCCTGAAACATCTGAAAAACACAGCTTAGAGAGCATAGGGCACTTCCACTCATGGGGGTATAAATTGGGAAAATTAAAAATCAGCAAGACACAAGCACCCCAAAGTTTAGGGCTGCTCTGTTGACCAGGACCTCCACTTCATTCCACCTTCAATATCCCAGGAAAGAGAAAAATGGGTAAAGAAGTTGTGGTCCTTATGTACAATGGAATATCACTCAGCCATGAAATCAATGTCATAAGGCTAGTAGCAGCATGATGAGTGGATTTAGGTACGACGATTCTAAGTGAAATAAGTGACACAGAAAAGGACACTTCTCATAAGGTATCACTGATAGAGGGAATGTAAAAACCGTTACACTTGAACTGAATTACAAAACAGAACAGAGTCACACATGCAGAAAACACACTATGGCTGCTTAACGGGAAAGGTGAGGTGGGGTGATACATAAAAGTAGGTTTTCAATTTAGCTCAGATACCGTTCCATAAACCCAATATGTAATAGACAAGACCTACTCCTTGCTCAGAGAACTGGACTCAACACGCCCTATTCACGGCACAAGAATATATCTGACTAGTAATAATCGTAAAACCTATGTATTGATATCTCTCTGTTAGTGTGTCAAGTGGGTGTAAAGCGGCATAAACACAGCAGTGAAAAGCAGCTAAATCCCATTATGAAAATAAATTACTTTGAAAAACCCATGAAACAAAGACAGTGAAAGAGAGAGAAATTCTTACACAATGCGTTCAGGGCCTGTGATGCAACCTGGATTGACCATATCTAGACCCACAGCTGGATGAGACATAAGGGTGGACACTCTTGGGGCTGAGAGGTTTGGTGAGGTTGGGTGAGCAAACACAGACCCTTTAAAGTAATACTGCGTGGTACCCATCGCATGGGTCCCAAATCTCCAGGTTCAAGGGCATCTTCCTACATCGAAAACATGCATGAGAAACCCAGAAGATGGTACACCGTGTGATGGGGAAAGGTTTCTAAAACGCACCTCATTTCTCATCTCCTTGTGCCCGGATTCGCCATTCCAGCCGCTTTACTAGCAATCTCCCTACTTGGAGCATCAGCACCTTTAACCTCCTGTTCCGTACAGGTTGCAATTTGTCCTGAGGATGAACGGGAAGACGTGGAACCAACGAGAGACTAGCTCTTGGTGTTGGGACAGGCACAGGTCACTCTATTTTCCCATCAGGAAGAAGAATTAACCACAGGCTCAGCCTGCCCCCCGGAACCAGAACAGGGCCTGAAGCCATCCTGCGCTTTTGCGGCCAGCTCCCAAAAAAGCGAGTTGTAAAATGGAGCTTCAGGGCACTGCAATTCACAAACCTGCAGAGTTATAAATGATAACTGTCGTCCACAAATATATTGAGGGAAGGCAAAGAAGAGGATTTGAAATCAAGGCAGAATTGCAGGAAACAGATTTCAGGAGGTATATTCGAATCGCCTTTAAAGCACATGAAAAGTGGCAAAACGTTGACAATGATGCCCTTGGCCAAAAAGGGCGTATGCGTTTTTTCCTGAATATATTCAGGAAAAAACGCATACGCCCATTTTGGCCAACCAAGCAACCTGGAAAGGCAAATCAGCGCTACAAAGAAGTCTCGCTTCCCATCGGTCAAAAGGGCCATGCTGAAAAAAGTGTCAAAACCAGAAATGCAGGACAGGCCATGGAGAAATGGGAGCCTTGCTACACTGATGGGCGGGATGTAAATTGCCAAGAGCCACTCTGGAGAAGTGTCCGGTGAGTCCTGAAACATCTGAAAAACACAGCTTAGAGAGCATAGGGCACTTCCACTCATGGGGGTATAAATTGGGAAAATTAAAAATCAGCAAGACACAAGCACCCCAAAGTTTAGGGCTGCTCTGTTGACCAGGACCTCCACTTCATTCCACCTTCAATATCCCAGGAAAGAGAAAAATGGGTAAAGAAGTTCTGGTCCTTATGTACAATGGAATATCACTCAGCCATGAAATCAATGTCGTAAGGTTAGTAGCAGCATGATGAGTGGATTTAGGTACGACGATTCTAAGTGAAATAAGTCACACAGAAAAGGACACTTCTCATAAGGTATCACTGATAGAGGGAATGTAAAAACCGTTACACTTGAACTGAATTACAAAACAGAACAGAGTCACACATGCAGAAAACACACTATGGCTGCTTAACGGGAAATGTGAGGTGGGGTGATACATAAAACAAGGGTATCAAATTAGCTCAGATACCGTTCCATAAACCCAATATGTAATAGACAAGACCTACTCCTTGCTCAGAGAACTGGACACAACACGCCCTATTCACCGCACAAGAATATATCTGACTAATAATAATCGTAAAACCTATGTATTGATATCTCTCTGTTAGTGTGTCAAGTGGGTGTAAAGCGGCATAAACACAGCAGTGAAAAGCAGCTAAACCCCATTATAAAAATAAATTACTTTGAAACACCCATGAAACAAAGACAGTGAAAGAGAGAGAAATTCTTAGACAATGCGTTCAGGGGCTGTGATGCAACCTGGATTGACCATATCTAGACGCACAGCTGGATGAGACATAAGGGTGGACACTCTTGGGGCTGAGACGTTTGGTGAGGTTGGGTGAGCAAACACAGACCCTTTAAAGTAATACTGCGTGGTACCCATCGCATGGGTCCCAAATCTCCAGGTTCAAGGGCATCTTCCTACATCAAAAACATGCATGAGAAACCCAGAAGATGGTACACCGTGTGATGGGGAAAGGTTTCTAAAACGCACCTCATTTCTCATCTCCTTGTGCCTGGGTTCGCAATTCCAGCCACTTTACTAGCAAGCTCCCTACTTGGAGCATCAGCACCTTTAACCTCCTGTTCCATACAGGTTGCAATCTGTCCTGAGGATAAACGGGAAGACGTGGAACCAACGAGAGACTAGCTCTTGGTGTTGGGACAGGCACAGGTCACTCTATATTCCCATCAGAAAGAAGAATTAACCACAGGCTCATCCTGCCCCCTGGAACCAGAACAGGGCCTGAAGCCGTCCTGCCCTTTTGCGGCCAGCTACCAAAAAAGCGAGTTGTAAAATGGAGGTTCAGGGCACTGCAATTCACAAACCTGCAGAGTTATAAAGGATAACTCTCGTCCACAAATATATTGAGGGAAGGCAAAGAAAAGGATTTGAAATCATGGCAGAATTGCAGGAAACAGATTTCAGGAGGTAGATACGAATCGCCTTTAAAGCACATGAAAAGCGGCAAAACGTTGACAATGATGCCCTTGGCCAAAAAGGGCGTATGCGTTTTTTCCTGAATATATTCAGGAAAAAACGCATACGCCCTTTTTGGCCAACCAAGCAACCTGGAAAGGCAAATCAGTGCTACAAAGAAGTCTCGCTTCCCATCGGTCAAAAGGGCCATGCTGAAAAAAGTGTCAAAACCAGAAATGCAGGACAGGCCATGGAGAAATGGGAGCCTTGCTACACTGATGGGCGGGATGTAAATTGCCAAGAGCCCCTCTGGAGAAGTGTCCGGTGAGTCCTGAAACATCTGAAAAACACAGCTTAGAGAGCATAGGGCACTTCCACTCATGGGGGTATAAATTGGGAAAATTAAAAATCAGCAAGACACAAGCACCCCAAAGTTTAGGGCTGCTCTGTTGACCAGGACCTCCACTTCATTCCACCTTCAATATCCCAGGAAAGAGAAAAATGGATAAAGAAGTGGTGGTCCTTATGTACAGTGGAATATCACTCAGCCATGAAATCAATGTCGTAAGGTTAGTAGCAGCATGATGAGTGGATTTAGGTACGACGATTCTAAGTGAAATAAGTCACACAGAAAAGGACACTTCTCATAAGGTATCACTGATAGAGGGAATGTAAAAACCGTTACACTTGAACTGAATTACAAAACAGAACAGAGTCACACATGCAGAAAACACACTATGGCTGCTTAACGGGAAAGGTGAGGTGGGGTGATACATAAAACAAGGGTATCAAATTACCTCAGATACCGTTCCATAAACCCAATATGTAATAGACAAGACCTACTCCTTGCTCAGAGAACTGGACTCAACACGCCCTATTCACCACACAAGAATATATCTGACTAATAATAATCGTAAAACCTATGTATTGATATCTCTCTGTTAGTGTGTCAAGTGGGTGTAAAGCGGCATAAACACAGCAGTGAAAAGCAGCTAAACCCCATTATAAAAATAAATTACTTTGAAACACCCATGAAAGAAAGACAGTGAAAGTGAGAGAAATTCTTAGACAATGCGTTCAGGGGCTGTGATGCAACCTGGATTGACCATATCTAGACCCACAGCTGGATGAGACATAAGGGTGGACACTCTTGGGGCTAAGAGGTTTGGTGAGGTTGGGTGAGCAAACACAGACCCTTTCAAGTAATACTGCGTGGTACCCATCGCATGGGTCCCAAATCTCCAGGTTCAAGGGCATCTTCCTACATCGAAAACATGCATGAGAAACCCAGAAGATGGTACACCGTGTGATGGGGAAAGGTTTCTAAAAGGCACCTCATTTCTCATCTCCTTGTGCCCGGGTTCGCCATTCCAGCCGCTTTACTAGAAAGCTCCCTACTTGGAGCATCAGCACCTTTAACCTCCTGTTCCATACAGGTTGCAATCTGTCCTGAGGATAAACGGGAAGACGTGGAACCAACGAGAGACTAGCTCTTGGTGTTGGGACAGGCACAGGTCACTCTATATTCCCATCAGAAAGAAGAATTAACCAAAGGCTCAGCCTGCCCCCCGGAACCAGAACAGGGCCTGAAGCCATTCTGCGATTTTGCGGCCATCTCCCTTAAAAACAAGTTGTAAAATGGAGGTTCAGGGCACTGCAATTCACAAACCTGCAGAGTTATAAATGATAACTCTCGTCCACAAATATATTGAGGGAAGGCAAAGAAGAGGATATGAAATCAAGGCAGAATTGCAGGAAACAGATTTCAGGAGGTAGATTCGAATCGCATTTAAAGCACATGAAAAGCGGCAAAACATTGACAATGAGGCCCTTGGCCAAAAAGGGCGTATGCGTTTTTTCCTGAATATATTCAGGAAAAAACGCATACGCCCTTTTTGGCCAACCAAGCAACCTGGAAAGGCAAATCAGCGCTACAAAGAAGTCTCGCTTCCCATCGGTCAAAAGGGCCATGCTGAAAAAAGTGTCAAAACCAGAAATGCAGGACAGGCCATGGAGAAATGGGAGCCTTGCTACACTGATGGGCGGGATGTAAATTGCCAACAGCCACTGTGGAGAAGTGTACGGTGAGTCCTGAAACATCTGAAAAACACAGCTTAGAGAGCATAGGGCACTTCCACTCATGGGGGTATAAATTGGGAAAATTAAAAATCAGCAAGACACAAGCACCCCAAAGTTTAGGGCTGCTCTGTTGACAAGGACTTCCACTTCATTCCACCTTAAATATCCCAGGAAAGAGAAAAATGGGTAAAGAAGTTGTGGTCCTTATGTACAATGGAATATCACTCAGCCATGAAATCAATGTCATAAGGCTAGTAGCAGCATGATGAGTGGATTTAGGTACGACGATTCTAAGTGAAATAAGTCACACAGAAAAGGACACTTCTCATAAGGTATCACTGATAGAGGGAATGTAAAAACCGTTACACTTGAACTGAATTACAAAACAGAACAGAGTCACACATGCAGAAAACACACTATGGCTGCTTAACGGGAAAGGTGAGGTGGGGTGATACATAAAACAAGGGTTTCAAATTAGCTCAGATACCGTTCCATAAACCCAATATGTAATAGACAAGACCTACTCCTTGCTCAGAGAATTGGACTCAAAACGCCCTATTCAACGCACAAGAATATATCTGACTAGTAATAATCTTAAAACCTATGTATTGATATCTCTCTGTTAGTGTGTCAAGTGGGTGTAAAGCGGCATAAACACAGCAGTGAAAAGCAGCTAAACCGCATTATGAAAATAAATTACTTTTAAAAACCCATGAAACAAAGACAGTGAAAGAGAGAAATTCTTACACAATGCGTTCAGGGGCTGTGATGCAACCTGGATTGACCATATCTAGACCCACAGCTGGATGAGACCTAAGGGTGGACACTCTTGGGGCTGAGAGGTTTGGTGAGGTTGGGTGAGCAAACGCAGACCCTTTAAAGTAATACTGCGTGGTACCCATCGCATGGGTCCCAAATCTCCATGTTCAAGGGCATCTTCCTACATCAAAAACATGCATGAGAAACCCAGAAGATGGTACACCGTGTGATGGGGAAAGGTTTCTAAAACGCACCTCATTTCTCATCTCCTTGTGCCCGGGTTCGCCATCCCAGCCGCTTTACTAGCAATCTCCCTACTTGGAGCATCAGCACCTTTAACCTCCTGTTCCCTACAGGTTGCAATTTTTCCTGAGGATGAACGGGAAGACGGGGAACCAATGAGAGACTGGCTCTTGGTGTTGGGACAGGCACAGGTCACTCTATTTTCCCATCAGGAAGAAGAATTAACCACAGGCTCAGCCTGACCCCGGAACCAGAACAGGGCCTGAAGCCATCCTGCGCTCTTGCGGCCAGCTCCCAAAAACGCGAGTTGTAAAATCGAGCTTCAGGGCACTGCAATTCACAAACCTGCAGAGTTATAAATGATAACTCTCGTCCACAAATATATTGAGGGAAGGCAAAGAAGAGGATTTGAAATCAAGGCAGAATTGCAGGAAACAGATTTCAGGAGGTAGATTCGAATCTCCTTTAAAGCACATGAAAAGCGGCAAAACGTTGACAATGATGCCCTTGGCCAAAAAGGGCGTATTCGTTTTTTCCTGAATATATTCAGGAAAAAATGCATACGCCCTTTTTGGCCAACCAAGCAACCTGGAAAGGCAAATCAGCGCTACAAAGAAGTCTCGCTTCCCATCGGTCAAAAGGGCCATGCTGAAAAAAGTGTCAAAACCAGAAATGCAGGACAGGCCATGGAGAAATGGGAGCCTTGCTACACTGATGGGCGGGATGTAAATTGCCAACAGCCACTCTGGAGAAGTGTACGGTGAGTCCTGAAACATCTAAAAAACACAGCTTAGAGAGCATAGGGCACTTCCACTCATGGGGGTATAAATTGGGAAAATGAAAAATCAGCAAGACACAAGCACCCCAAAGTTTAGGGCTGCTCTGTTGACAAGGACCTCCACTTCATTCCACCTTAAATATCCCAGGAAAGAGAAAAATGGATAAAGAAGTTCTGTTCCTTATGTTCAATGGAATATCACTCAGCCATGAAATCAATGTCATAAGGCTAGTAGCAGCATGATGAGTGGATTTAGGTACGACGATTCTAAGTGAAATAAGTCACACAGAAAAGGACACTTCTCATAAGGTATCACTGATAGAGGGAATGTAAAAACCGTTACACTTGAACTGAATTACAAAACAGAACAGAGTCACACATGCAGAAAACACACTATGGCTGTTTAACGGGAAAGGTGAGGTGGGGTGATACATAAAACAAGGGTTTCAAATTAGCTCAGATACCGTTCCATAAACCCAATATGTAATAGACAAGACCTACTCCTTGCTCAGAGAATTGGACTCAAAACGCCCTATTCACCGCACAAGAATATATCTGACTAGTAATAATCTTAAAACCTATGTATTGATATCTCTCTGTTAGTGTGTCAAGTGGGTGTAAAGCGGCATAAACACAGCAGTGAAAAGCAGCTAAACCGCATTATGGAAATAAATTACTTTTAAAAACCCATGAAACAAAGACAGTGAAAGAGAGAAATTCTTACACAATGCGTTCAGGGGCTGTGATGCAACCTGGATTGACCATATCTAGACCCACAGCTGGATGAGACCTAAGGGTGGACACTCTTGGGGCTGAGAGGTTTGGTGAGGTTGGGTGAGCAAACGCAGACCCTTTAAAGTAATACTGCGTGGTACCCATCGCATGGGTCCCAAATCTCCATGTTCAAGGGCATCTTCCTACATCAAAAACATGCATGAGAAACCCAGAAGATGGTACACCGTGTGATGGGGAAAGGTTTCTAAAACGCACCTCATTTCTCATCTCCTTGTGCCCGGGTTCGCCATCCCAGCCGCTTTACTAGCAATCTCCCTACTTGGAGCATCAGCACCTTTAACCTCCTGTTCCGTACAGGTTGCAATTTTTCCTGAGGATGAACGGGAAGACGGGGAACCAATGAGAGACTAGCTCTTGGTGTTGGGACAGGCACAGGTCACTCTATTTTCCCATCAGGAAGAAGAATTAACCACAGGCTCAGCCTGCCCCCCGGAACCAGAACAGGGCCTGAAGCCATCCTGCGCTTTTGCGGCCAGCTCCCAAAAAAGCGAGTTGTAAAATGGAGCTTCAGGGCACTGCAATTCACAAACCTGCAGAGTTATAAATGATAACTCTCGTCCACAAACATATTGAGGGAAGGCAAAGAAGAGGATTTGAAATCAAGGCAGAATTGCAGGAAACAGATTTCAGGAGGTAGATTCGAATCGCCTTTAAAGCACATGAAAAGCGGCAAAACGTTGACAATGATGCCCTTGGCCAAAAAGGGCGTATGCGTTTTTTCCTGAATATATTCAGGAAAAAACGCATACGCCCTTTTTGGCCAACCAAGCAACCTGGAAACACAAATCAGCGCTACAAAGAACTCTCGCTTCCCATCGGTCAAAAGGGCCATGCTGAAAAATGTGTCAAAACCAGAAATGCAGGACAGGCCATGGAGAAATGGGAGCCTTGCTACACTGATGGGCGGGATGTAAATTGTCAACAGCCACTCTGGAGAAGTGTACGGTGTGTCCTGAAACATCTGAAAAACACAGCTTAGAGAGAATAGGGCACATCCACTCATGGGGTTATAAATTGGGAAAATGAAAAATCAGCAAGACACAAGCACACAAAAGTTTAGGGCTGCTCTGTTGACAAGGACCTCCACTTCATTCCATCTTAAATATCCCAGGAAAGAGAAAAATAGATAAAGAAGTTGTGGTCCTTATGTACAATGGAATATCACTCAGCCATGAAATCAATGTCATAAGGTTAGTAGCAGCATGATGAGTGGATTTAGGTACGACGATTCTAAGTGAAATAAGTCACACAGAAAAGGACACATCTCGTAAGGTATCACTTATAGAGGGAATGTAAAAACCGTTACACTTGAACTGAATTACAAAACAGAACAGAGTCACACATGCAGAAAACACACTATGGCTGCTTAACGGGAAAGGTGAGGTGGGGTGATACATAAAACAAGGGTTTCAAATTAGCTCAGATACCATTGCATAAACCCAATATGTAATAGACAAGACCTACTCCTTGCTCAGAGAACTGGACTCAACACGCCCTATTCACCGCACAAGAATATATCTGACTAGTAATAATCGTAAAACCTATGTATTGATATCTCTCTGTTAGTGTGTCAAGTGGGTGTAAAGCGGCATAAACACAGCAGTGAAAAGCAGCTAAATCCCATTATGAAAATAAATTACTTTGAAAAACCCATGAAACAAAGACAGTGAAAGAGAGAGAAATTCTTACACAATGCGTTCAGGGCCTGTGATGCAACCTGGATTGACCATATCTAGACCCACAGCTGGATGAGACATAAGGGTGGACACTCTTGGGGCTGAGAGGTTTGGTGAGGTTGGGTGAGCAAACACAGACCCTTTAAAGTTATACTGCGTGGTACCCATCGCATGGGTCCCAAATCTCCAGGGTCAAGGGCATCTTCCTACATCGAAAACATGCATGAGAAACCCAGAAGATGGTACACCGTGTGATGGGGAAAGGTTTCTAAAACGCACCTCATTTCTCATCTCCTTGTGCCCGGGTTCGCCAATCCAGCCGCTTTACTAGCAATCTCCCTACTTGGAGCATCAGCACCTTTAACCTCCTGTTCCGTACAGGTTGCAATTTGTCCTGAGGATGAACGGGAAGACGTGGAACCAACAAGAGACTAGCTCTTGGTGTTGGGACAGGCAAAGGTCACTCTATTTTCCCATCAGGAATAAGAATTTACCACAGGCTCAGCCTGCCCCCCGGAACCAGAACAGGGCCTGAAGCCATCCTGCGCTTTTGCGGCCAGCTCCCAAAAAAGCGAGTTGTAAAATGGAGGTTCAGGGCACTGCAATTCACAAACCTGCAGAGTTATAAATGATAACTCTCGTCCACAAATATATTGAGGGAAGGCAAAGAAGAGGATTTGAAATCAAGGCAGAATTGCAGGAAACAGATTTCAGGAGATAGATACGAATCGCCTTTAAAGCACATGAAAAGCGGCAAAACGTTGACAATGATGCCCTTGGCCAAAAAGGGCGTATGCGTTTTTTCCTGAATATATTCAGGAAAAAACGCATACGCCCTGTTTGGCCAACCAAGCAACCAGGAAAGGCAAATCAGCGCTACAAAGAAGTCTCGCTTCCCATCGGTCAAAAGGGCCATGCTGAAAAAAGTGTCAAAACCAGAAATGCAGGACAGGCCATGGAGAAATGGGAGCCTTGCTACACTGATGGGCAGGATGTAAATTGCCAAGAGCCACTCTGGAGAAGTGTCCGGTGAGTCCTGAAACATCTGAAAAACACAGCTTAGAGAGCATAGGGCACTTCCACTCATGGGGGTATAAATTGGGAAAATGAAAAATCAGCAAGACACAAGCACCCCAAAGTTTAGGGCTGCTCTGTTGACCAGGACCTCCACTTCATTCCACCTTAAATATCCAAGGAAAGAGAAAAATGGATAAAGAAGTTGTGGTCCTTATGTACAATGGAAAATCACTCAGCCATGAAATCAATGTCGTAAGGTTAGTAGCAGCATGATGAGTGGATTTAGGTACGACGATTCTAAGTGAAATAAGTCACACAGAAAAGGACACTTCTCATAAGGTATCACTGATAGAGGGAATGTAAAAACCGTTACACTTGAACTGAATTACAAAACAGAACAGAGTCACACATGCAGAAAACACACTATGGCTGCTTAACGGGAAAGGTGAGGTGGGGTGATACATAAAACAAGGGTATCAAATTAGCTCAGATACCGTTCCATAAACCCAATATGTAATAGACAAGACCTACTCCTTGCTCAGAGAACTGGACTCAACACGCCCTATTCACCACACAAGAATATATCTGACTAATAATAATCGTAAAACCTATGTATTGATATCTCTCTGTTAGTGTGTCAAGTGGGTGTAAAGCGGCATAAACACAGCAGTGAAAAGCAGCTAAACCCCATTATAAAAATAAATTACTTTGACACACCCATGAAAAAAAGACAGTGAAAGTGAGAGAAATTCTTACACAATGCGTTCAGGGCCTGTGATGCAACCTGGATTGACCATATCTAGACCCACAGCTGGATGAGACATAAGGGTGGACACTCTTGGGGCTGAGAGGTTTGGTGAGGTTGGGTGAGCAAACACAGACCCTTTCAAGTAATACTGCGTGGTACCCATCGCATGGGTCACAAATCTCCAGGTTCAAGGGCATCTTCCTACATCGAAAACATGCATGAGAAACCCAGAAGATGGTACACCGTGTGATGGGGAAAGGTTTCTAAAAGGCACCTCATTTCTCATCTCCTTGTGCCCGGGTTCGCCATTCCAGCCGCTTTACTAGAAAGCTCCCTACTTGGAGCATCAGCACCTTTAACCTCCTGTTCCATACAGGTTGCAATCTGTCCTGAGGATAAACGGGAAGACGTGGAACCAACGAGAGACTAGCTCTTGGTGTTGGGACAGGCACAGGTCACTCTATATTCCCATCAGAAAGAAGAATTAACCACAGGCTCAGCCTGCCCCCCGGAACCAGAACAGGGCCTGAAGCCATTCTGCGATTTTGCGGCCAGCTCCCTTAAAAACGAGTTGTAAAATGGAGGTTCAGGGCACTGCAATTCACAAACCTGCAGAGTTATAAATGATAACTCTCGTCCACAAATATATTGAGGGAAGGCAAAGAAGAGGATATGAAATCAAGGCAGAATTGCAGGAAACAGATTTCAGGAGGTAGATTCGAATCGCATTTAAAGCACATGAAAAGCGGCAAAACGTTGACAATGATGCCCTTGGCCAAAAAGGGCGTATGCGTTTTTTCCTGAATATATTCAGGAAAAAACGCATACGCCCTTTTTGGCCAACCAAGCAACCTGGAAAGGCAAATCAGCGCTACAAAGAAGTCTCGCTTCCCATCGGTCAAAAGGGCCATGCTGAAAAAAGTGTCAAAACCAGAAATGCAGGACAGGCCATGGAGAAATGGGAGCCTTGCTACACTGATGGGCGGGATGTAAATTGCCAACAGCCACTGTGGAGAAGTGTACGGTGAGTCCTGAAACATCTGAAAAACACAGCTTAGAGAGCATAGGGCACTTCCACTCATGGGGGTATAAA